>NW_028136055.1:0-483784 GCF_964662115.1 Mustela nivalis | reverse complement strand
CCCTAGAAAAACAGACATAATAACTGGCTGCTCTTTATTGATCCAGATCCTGCGGTAGGCAAAGAAGAGCTGGTTTTAGCCAGAGGATGATCTCCGTTTGTCTTCATGATCTGGCATTTCCTGCAAGCCAGGCATGGGGCTCTGCACTAGAGCTGCAAATGCTGGGAGCCCTCACTGTCCCTTTTCTCTTCTCAGGGGGACAACGGGCATGTCCATGGTGCAGTGTGACAGGTTTTACCACAAGGAGATAAAGACTGCCAAGGGAGGTTGAAGCTGGAAAAAGCCACTTAGGAACAGATTTTCAGGGGAGGTGATAGACAAAGGCAATGCGAAGAATGAGGATGAGTGTGTCAAGTTTCAAAGTGCCAGGAGGCAGCACAGTGCATTCGGGAAACTACAGCAAGTTCATGACAACCGACAGCTGATCTGGCAGCATCACCTGGGGATGGAGGCTGAGCCCCGGGGTTAACACTGGGGGTGAGATGGTTTGTATACTATGCCGAGGAGGTGAGGTACTACACTGTGGGGGCACAGAGAGCTACCGGAGGATTTCAAATATCAGAATCGTAACCATAATAGAGTATTTCATTGCATCCTAGCTTTCATCAAGAGTAAGATGCACTATAGTTTATGTTAGACTAATAAAGAGAAATGCTGTCAGTTAAACTAGGATATGTCCTCAAGTGCAAGGTGAGTGCCACCTTAAGAGATATTAAAATGGGGGGGGGAGGAGAAATCTTAGAACAAGTAAACATTGGTACTAGAATAATTAAGAAAGTTCAAACACTTGGATCAACAAAAAAAAGTGATTAATCCTTCCATGTGCCCCAACCTATATTAAGTCTTAGAACAAGAGACATTCTCATCTTGATGCCCCGCAGCTGTTAGACCCAAGGTACAGAGGGCAGTAGCCAACGACCAGCAGGCCCCAAGTGCCATGTGCAGCCTCTAAGAGCAACTGCCTTTGAGAGAGGAAACGGTTGAGAGTGGGCTTTCTGAGGTAGAGAATTACTAGCTGGGAAAGTAGGAAAATTGACACAGAATCGGAATTGATGCCCCTACATGACAGAGTTGGTGAAACTTCCCTTCTCAGAGATCTTGAGGCTCCTCAGAAATGTATTTTTCATTTTGGACGGAACATTCAGGATAAATATGATCTGTTCGAGTTCCTGGTTCTCTCATCAGGACTGTTTCTTAGGCTTCACTGGCACAAGAAAAGGGTTTTGATAGTCCAGGGTAAATCCTGACAAAAGCAAAGCACAGTATCTATGAAAAACTAACCACTCAGAAGAGAACAACAGATAAAAGGCCAGGCCGACCTGACCCTGCAGGATAGGTTAGGTTGTTCTGGTAACAGGGGTAGAGGGGAAGTGCCCATCTCCTGCTAGAAGAGCTAGAGAAGACCCCTTCCGGAGAGACCACCAGGAGAGGAGAGCAGTAGGTGCTGATGATGAAGAATATTTTAATCAGCAGAGAAGGTCAAAATGACAAAGTTCCAGGATCAGAGTAAAAATATGGGATTAAAAAATAAAAAATAAAAAACATATTTTTTTGAAAGAATTTTTTTTAAAGGAATTTAAACAAAAGTCCTTTTTAAGAGACAGTTGGCTGTTTAAACCAAAAGTACAACTCACTGAGAGAATCGCCGCATTATTTATTGGAGTAGAAAGGACCTGGAATGTAGAAAGACCCATTCTGCAGAAGAAAAAATAGAATCACTAACAGGCCTCATGCCTTGCACAGCCAGTGGCTAGAATCCCTGCCTCATGACACCCTGTGCTAGAAGTCCGCTAGATCCATCTCAACTATGTTAGTCTATCATGGAAGCCAACAAGTGTTTTCCCAGTTAAGAGCACAGTAACAATCAGTCACGTTATGTTATAATGATTGTCGATATCTTTAAAAGCCTTGTCAAGTTCCTTTTTGAGTAACCCTCACCCCACCCTTAGAGAAATTTATCTGTGGTTCACCTCTTTGAAATACCTCACTGTTGTTCCACATTTAAGACACAATGAAGAAAAAAAAAATTGACAATGAGTTCCAGATTTTAAAAGTCACTTGCCATTCAATCAAAATTGTGAGTTTGATCGGTTACCGAACACTTTATAATGCACCCCCGGTAATTTTACAGAGATTATTTTTTTCTTACCAATTCTTGGTTATTCTGTCTTGCAATGCAGAGAACGCTAACTAATTTAAAATAAACTTCCATTAATTTTGATTGTTATAAACTTAAAATTGATTAATTTCCATATACAGAGTTTAAAATGTTCACAATTTACATTAATTATATATGCTGGCTCTACCTTGGAAAAATTATACTGAAAATTGAAATTAAAATGATGTTGTATATAGCTGCAAGAAGCCACCTGTCCCATTTCATCTTACTATATAAGTTGTGCCAGGTAATTTATAAAATCCCTACTGCATAACAAATCTATTTTTTGTTGGAATGGGTAGTAATGTTTTTTCATATTTCTAAATAAGATTTTGTCTATGAGTGCATCTGCAACTGTATTTTTCCTAAGTGGCTTCATGGTCTTGAACTGAGAAAGCTCAGAACATTAAACATCAAAATAATATAATTTGACATAATTAGACATCAAGGAAATGCAATTAAAATGACACTGAGATATCACTACACAGTTATCAGAATGGCTAAAATAAAATATAATGACAAGTCCAAAAGAAAAAAATATACCGTTTGATGATACACAATGGCAAGTTGTACCATAACTTAACCATCTCAGACTAGTGTAGTGTTAAATTTGTTTTTCTAAGCAATGTTTTGGGTTACTTAACACTATTCAAGGATTTAAAGTGCTATCATTTTACTTAAAACTGTGAAATTTGGTCAGATTTAAATTTCAATTTATGTTAAAATATTCTGTAAACTGTGTTAAACTTTGACATTTGTTCCCTCTGTTCAGTGAATAACACTATATCATATTTTGAAAAATACACTAATTTTCATTTTGAAAAATATCCCTTTTTCCTCTTATGGTAATTATTAATATGAATTAATAGTAGAATTTGATATGGTTCCATATGAGCATAAATACTTTATTGTATATTATAAAATTTAATAATGAATATAATGTACTTCTTTGGACAATTTTTAAAGACCAGTCTACTCTTAAAAAAAAAAAATGGAGACGCACTTCTTCAGTTCACACAAATTTCATTTTATTATATACCTCAGATAGATTTCAACAAATCATAATTTACTAAAATTATGTCTATTTAAAAATCTCATAGAAGAGTTAAACCATCAAAAATAAAAATAAACACGCACAACACACACACATCACCCATGTATTGGCAAATCACAATTGCTGTAACAATACATTAGACATTCCACAGTTAAGGGCTATCAAAATTTCCATCAGTGACAAAAAGATTTGTATCCAAATGGACTGATTTTCCAGAATCCAAGAAAAAGTCTCCTAGGGTTTATTTAAAGAAAAATATTTGAACAAATACTTTTTAAATTTAGGAAATACAGAACATATGATTAAAGAATATTTGCAGTGCAGACTATATTCAATCCTTCCTTCAAAATGTGCCTTTGAGTACATAATTCTGTTTTCTCTATCTAAATTGAGCTGTCCTCCAAGGAAGTTTTCTAAAATGTGTGTCTCTGTGTGATAAATGTTCTAAGACCTAACATGCTTCATTGTATTTTTACTGTGCTCTCAAATTTAATCAATAATTTGGCTTGATGTATAATATCTAGTTTCAAATGTCTTTTCCATCTATACAAACACCCAGCTGTCTCCTTTATATGCTATTACTATTGAGAATTCTGCTGTCAGTATTATTCTTGTACATTTTATGTGATTTGTTCTCTTGGGCATTATTTATGCTCTTCTCTGTTTTTGATATTCTTAAAGCTCACCATAATATATATGAGTGTTTTTTTAAAAGATTTTATTTATTTATTTGACAGAGAGAAATCACAAGTAGTTGGAGAGGCAGGCAGAGAGAGAGAGAGAGGAGGAAGCAGGCTCCCCGCCGAGCAGAGAGCCCCATGTGGGACTCGATCCAAACCCTGAGAACATGACCTGAGCTGAAGGCAGCGGCTTAAACCACTGAGCCACCCACGCACCCTATATGAGTTGTTTTGTGTGTGTGTGGTTTTTGTTTTGTTTTGTTTCTGATTTCACATGTTTGGCATTATTTTAAGTCTGGTATCTTTTATCTTTCTTTAATTCTCCAAAATTTATCTCAGTACTTATTTAAATATTTTCTTTATTTATTTTCTCTTCTACTGCATTTGGGCAGAAGTCATTAATTTATTTGTTTTTTTTCCCAACTCACTTATTCATTTTACAGCTATATTCATCTTAGTCTCCATTTATTGTATTCTTTATTTCAACAATTTTCACTTAATTTATATTCACAGTATAGTATCTTTCTTTTCTTTGTATATGTATATCATTATTTTATCATATACTTTTAAGCTATTTAAAAAAATATTTTATTTATATATTTGACAGTGAGAAATCACAAGTAGGTAGAGAGGCGGGCAGAGAAGCATGCTACCTGCTGAGCAGAAAGCCTGATGTGGGGCTTGATCCCAGGACCCTGAGATCATGACTTGAACTGCAGGCAGCGGCTTAACCCACTGAGCCACCCAGGTGCCCCTTTTAAGCTATTTTTTAAAAGTACAGTCATTCTTTTTTTTTTAAGATTTTATTTATTTATTTAATTGACAGAGAGAGATCACAAGTAGACGGAGGGCAGGCAGAGAGAGAGAGAGAGAGAGAGAGAGAAGCAGACTCCCTGCTGAGCAAAGAGCCTGATGCAGGATTTGATCCCAGGACCCTGAGATCATGACCTTAGCTGAAGGCAGTGGCTTAATCCACTGAGCCACCTAGGCGCCCCTAAGCTATTTTTTAAATTCCTGTTCCAATAGCACTTGGATTGCCATATAAAGTTAACCACATCATTTTTTTTAGGTAAGTAATTGTACTTTATATGTGCATAGTTATTTTGGTCCATGAGTTCAGCTACTCTTAGGATCATCAAATCTCTGTAAAGTCTGGGTATGCTAAGATTTTCTAAGCAACAATAAAATACATTGAAACCTGGTAGCTTAATTATAATAATGTTTTCTTCCTCAATCATTCACAATAGCATTACATTCTGAGTAGCTCCCTTCTATTTTGCAACTATAGTGTTTGGTAAAACTTGAATTGTGATATCACTGTGATAATGTGAATTACTCCAGGTTTTTCAGAGAATCGGGAAGAGAAAAAAAAAAGGAAGATATTCTCCAGGGCCAACTCTAGAAGTGACTATTAAAACATCTGTCCAAATTCAATTGAACAAAACTCAGAAATGCCATCTCCAGTGAAATACAAAGAAGAGTATATATAGTTCTGGGCACACACATCTCATTTGACCCAAAGATGTACATCAATGAAAGACTGAAGGCCAATCACCACTCCATGGGAGAATTTAAAAATAAATTTACTAATGAGGCCAAGAATTCAGAATCACAAATACTTCAGATCTAATAATAACTGCCTGCACTTGATGTTATTCTATAAGATAAATCCTATAATCAAGTTTCAATTTTAAATTCTTACAATTTTAAATTCTTAAATCCTTATGAAGAAGCATCATTTGGAGGGAGCAGTTTTCATAATTTAGCATCCATCAGCCTTTTCTAAAAGATTTTATTTATTTATTGGACACACAGAGAGAGTGAGATCACAAGTAAGCAGAGAGGCAGGCAAGCAGGGAGGGAAGCAGTCTTCCTTTTGAGCAGAGCCCGATGTGGGGCTGGATCCCAGGACCCAGAGACCATGACTTGAGATGAAGGCAGAGGCTTAACCCACCATCCACGTGATGAGAGAGCCCCTCAGGTGCCCCTCATCCATCAGTCTCAATTGTTTGGAGGAAAATGTGTGGATGAATAATGCCTTAGGGAGCTAATCTCTCTAAAGAATTTTCAAGTCTTTACCCCTTCAAGGTTTTTGTACAGTTCTGATAGCCTCTAAACATCCAGCTGATTTCTACAGTGACAGGCCTGTTAAAAACTGTCCTCAAACCAGGTATAGAGCTTGAAACATACCAGTCAAGAGCAATTAAGAGTCTTTTAAGGAATTTATCATCATTTCTTTGTTTTTGGTTAATATCTGAAATAGTTCCATATTACACTTGCATAATTTCTCCAGAGCTGACTTTGAAGGAGGCATTCAGTTCCAGCTAGTTCCATATTTTTGCAAGAACTATAATTCTATATTTAAAAAAAAGAACATATTTTAGGGCAGCTGGGTGGCTCAATGGGTTAAAATCTCTGCCTTCAGCTCAGGTCATGATTCCAGGTTCCTGGGATTGAGTCCCACAGTGGGATCTCTTCTCAGCAGGGAGCCTGCTTCCATTCCTCTCTCTCTGCCTGCCTCTCTGCCTTCCTGTGATCTCTGTCAAGGAAATAAATAAAATTTAAAAAAAACATATTTTATACCAGTTATTCATGTTTATTAACTAAGATATCACAATACAAATAATACAAACAGTTGCTCTTTATTAATACCTTCAACCAAGATCAAAAAAATATGTCATATGTTCTCCAAAAATTTTATATCATCTGATAGGTCAGATATATATAAAATTACATTTAAAGTTTTAAAAATATCAGCAAATATTTTCATTTAAATGCAAATTTCAAAGAAAATCCACTTTTCCAAACACGAATTTTTATCCTATTTTTTTTTATTTTTGTCGACAACTGATAAAATGTTTAGCGAGACTATAAATGTTATATCGAAATAAATGATTAATAAATGTAGGTTCAAATTATTATGTTCCATTAAAAATGATTTAGTCTTTGATGAACATCTGTTTGGTAATGTGTTGTATCCAGATATAGTAAATTAATGACATATATAAAATTGTCGGGAAATGACACCCTCCGTTCCATTATGAGTAGAGCTTTTAAAATGCTATTTGTCACATCCTGTCATCTTGTCATTATGTAGCATTATGTAGCATTTAAAAAATGTATACTCTTCACTATGAAGTCTTTTAGAAATCTAAAATAGGACTTTCTATGGTTTGTGTTTCCATATTCCTTTATTGCCAGTTTGAACAAATCCACATGCTTTGATTCAAAGGTAATAAATTCCTCTTATTTGGAAAAATGATGTTTATTTTTGTTCTCTCACCCTTAGCAGGTGGTTTCATTTTAGCACACTTCAGAGTTATAATTTCATGCTTATTAAAAACATTTATTATGATCTATATAGATGAATGAAACTTTTATTTTATTAAATTATTTGCCAAAAAATCTGTTATTTTTAAAAATGTATTTCCTTTGAAGGGTTATTTTAGAGCATTCAGAGAGGATCTAGGAGTGTGGTATTATGCAATTTTTAAGTAGGTTTGAAATGGTTATTTATATGATTGTTTCTTTAAGGCTTTTGTCTTATTTTGTTTTTTTTTTGTCTTATTTTGTCCATTATATGCTATAAAATATTTTGAAAGTAAATTTAAGGTATTTTTTAAATAGTTTATTTTTTGGAAAAAAAATATTGAAATGACTTATGAAATTCAGTATACTCTCAACATTAATTTATTCTGAAATTTACCAATTGTCTACTGAACCTATTATATGGCAGATATTACTTCAGACTACACTGGTAAATGAAATACTTGGCTTTGTAGAACTTTTATTTTAATGGGTGAGACAATTAAAAGCTATGAACCTTAATAAAAATTGCATAGTGCATTCAAAAATGATGAGTACAATGGGGAAAAAGAAAAATTAGATCAGGGTGAGAAAAATCAAGGTTGCTAGGCAGGGGATGGGGAGTTAAGAATTTTAATAGGAAGATCAGGGTAGTTACAATGAAGCTGACAATTGAACAAAGGTATGGAAAGGTGATGAATTTGCCCAGAACTATCAGCAATAAGGTCACTCCAGACAAAGGAATTGGCTATCTTGAAGGCCATAAGGTTGGATCGTGACTGGCATATCTGAGGAATAGCAAGGAGGCCACTGTGAGGGACTGAAGAGTAGCAGGGAAAGAGGTCACAGAGGTTAAATGAGTGGCTAGATCATGTAAAAGCTTAGAAGTCATGGTAAAACTCTGGCTTTTATATTTGGAAATTTACTGTGTGATAGAATTTCTGCTAGTATCTGAGAGTTCAAATGTCCATAAAATTTCAAGAATTCTTTTTCTAGTAAGACAGAATAAAGAAAAAGAGTTCAAATTTTCACATGGTGTAACAAATGCTCGGAGATCCAAGTGTAGGAAGCTATGGGAGCACAGAAGAAGGCACTAAAATCACACCAATATATTTGATGACTGTGACTATATATAAATTTGTATTTTCTAGATTTTTTTATAGTCATGGAATCACACAGTATATACTATACATTGCCTGGCTTTTCTTTTCTCAGCACCATTACTTTGAGAATCTCCAATTGTAAATAGTTCATTTTGATGTTGAACAGTAATTTCTTTAATAATAGATCATAATTTGTCTTTGCTCTATTGATGGACATTGATGAACATTTCCACTGTTTTCAATTCTTAAAAATAAAGCTGCTATGAAATTCATATACAAGTCCTTGTACAAACATAGGGTTTGTTTCTCTTGGTTAAATGCCTAGAAGTAAAATGGCTATTCGTGTAACTGCTATATATCCCTATATATCCCCAAAACTGTTATTAAGTATTAAAAGTCAAGAATTATTATACACCCTGATGAATTCATGCTTTTACTCTTCTGTAATTTTGAATTGATCTTTATGTCTGATAATGAAATTTGTTTTAAAATCACTTTTCATTATCTTGACATAACCACCAAAGTTATAGTGTGATTAGTGTTAATATACCATAGTTTTTCTTTTAATTTATAAAGCACTTCTATATTTAATCCTGAAAAAAAAAAACCAGGTTTTTAGCTCTGGAAGCATCTTTCTAAATTATCTTTTCTTTTTTTTTTTTTTTTAATGAATCAGTAGTAATTTTTGTTAAGGGACCTAAACTGAAAGTAGGTTTAGAACTTTATTTATTTATTTATTTATTTATTTAATAAAAGATTTTATTTTGTTTATTGACAGCGAGAGAGAGAGGGAGAGAGAGGAAGCACACAAGCAGGGTTAATCACGTGCAGAGGGAGAGGAAGAAGCAAGCTCCTTGGGGTGCAAGTAGTCTCATGCAGGGCTGGATCCCTGTACACTGGAATCATAACATCAGCCAAAGGCAAACATCTGCCTAAACAACTGAGTCACCCAGGCACCCCTAGAAAATTAAAAAAAAAAAAGACCTTTTAAAAACATTTTGTTTGTTTCTTTTTTTTAATATTTTATTTATTTGACAGTCAGAGAGACAGGAAGAGGAACTATAAGCAGGGCAGAGGGAAAAGGAGAAGCAGGTTTCCCACTGAGCAGAGAGCCTGATGTGGGGCTCCATCCCAGGACCCTGGGTTCATGACCTGAAAAGAAGGGACACTTATGGAGGAAGCCACCCAGACACCTCTTTTCTTTGGTTTTAATATATGGCAACTGATGCTTCCCAGCCACGAGGAGCATATTACCCATTGATTAAATCTTTGATAACAACCTATTTAAAGAGGTGTGTAAATATATACTTACTCAGATTTATACACTTTGTGTTTTCTTCATAGTTTGGGGCTGGACCCCATGGTCACAACACTGCTCCCAGTCTTTGCCATCCCATCTTTTAATACCAGGTATTTGGTCAGCAAAGCAAATTAGTATCAAAATTAATAAGCCCTTGGCACCATATCTCTGGAGCAGGGGTTGCTCTTAGCCAAGGCCCAGAGCAGTTGAGCTCCCCTCGCTAGTGCTATAGCCCCAAGGACTAGGTCCCTGCCATCAGAACTCAGTCTTACATGTTATGCTAAGCAGACAAAACCAAAACAGGAAAGCTCTGATAGCTTTCACTGGCATGCCTCATCTCCCACTCCCTCGACGTCCAGGCAGTACCAGATGCCAGGGAGGGGCCTTGGTCCAACATATGGGAGGGAAGGAAGTAGCCACGAGCAAGTACCTGCCTCTCTGTGCCTTTCTTTCATGAGCAGGTTGTAAGGAGGAGGAAGAGGAAGGGGAAGAGAGGTGAACTTCAAGGGGTGAAGGCCTCAGGTAGGCAGCTAGCTCCTGCCAGTAGGAAAGGGACAAAGGAGAAGGCAGTGAGTCTTGCAGGGAGGGTGGGGGGTAAGGGTTACAGCTTATGACGGAATCTGGACAGGAGTAATAGGGATACTAGTCATTTGAGTTCACCATTGGCAAGCTGGGCTGGGTGTCAGGGCAGATAGGCCTCCCTGGGCAACGGCACATGAGAGAAGGTGGAATTCTTCTCTGAGGAGCAGGTGGAGCTTTGGGTGTTGGGAAAGCATAGACAGTATTGTTCCAGGGCCAAGGACAGGTCCGGGTACTCCTGGTTGGAGGTCAAGGCCACAGTATGATCCAGGTCTCCTACCACCAGCTTGAAGGTACCACATGCCAGCCACCCCTCATTATTGTGTATAACTCTCTGGTGCACTTATTGGCTTATCCATCAAATGACTCCTTCAGCAGCTTGAAAACCACCTCCACAGGCACTCCAGGATATGGTACGCTTCCAGAGTGAAGATTTTGCACAGGATCACCCCAAAAGACCAGAAGTCACTCTGGTGGACGTAGATCTGGTCAAACATGGCCTTAGGGACCATCCACTTCACAGGCAGTCCACTGTTGGTTGTCTTTTTATAGTAACTGATGTGGTGATATCTCTGGCAAGGCTGAAGTCTGAGATCTTCATCATGTTGTCCTTTGTCACCAGCACTTCCCTGGTGGCCAGGTCTTGGTGTATGCACTTCTTGGAGGCAAGGTGCTCCATGCGCCAGGCTACCTGATAGGCACAGGATACCAGGTCCTTGGAGGAGAGTTGCTCTGCTGCATTGTGGCTGATATTGTAACAGTACTCCAGCTCAGGAGGCCTCTGGGCCTGCAGGTACTCCTGTATGTTGTCTTTGGAGGCATATTCCATGAGAGTGTACAAAGGACCATCCTGTGTGCAGGACCCAGCAGGTTGATGGTGTCCTTGTGCTGTCCAATCATCTTCATCATCTCCATTTCTGAGATTAGGTTTGACAGGTCTTTCTCTGTTGCATCTGACTTCAACATCTTCACAGACACTTTAGTCAAATGGTTGGATTTTTCTTTGTCCAGCCAATGGCCTCCTCCAACACCACCTGCCCAAAGTATGCCTGTCCTAGGGGTCTGCCTAAACTACCTACAACCAGCCTGTCTCAAGGCAGTTATGAACTCTAGATTATCCTCAAAAACATTAAACCACAAGCTAAAAGTTCTCTTCACTAGGTCTCTGTCGCAGGTATAGTTTTCTTATCTTTCATCATTTATCATTTTCCTAATTCTTATTTTCAGTATAGTTTATTTTGCTTCCAGGTGTTTCCCCTGGTTTCTGTATGCTGTTTCATAGGGAAGAATTATCCTGTCATAAAATTATTTCTTGAGCATTCATTACATCTCTCAGTTAAAATGGGTTCTTTTATGGTATTGATTCATTTGGGCTTTCTCAAAATGGGAAGAATTTTCAAAATGGTGTTTTCCTCAAGGTTCAGAGTATGTCTTAGCCTCATCTTTACTCTTTTTGAAATTCACTTTTCAAATTCTTGTCCCTCTTTTTATCTTTTTAAATTAAAATATTTTATTTTTACTATTCTTTTATTTGAGTATAGTTGATATTCAGTGTTACATTGGTTTCAGGTTTTCAATATCTCCATACATTATTCTATGATCACTACAAATATAGCCACCATCTGTCACCATATAACATTATTATAATATCATTGACTATATTCTCTACACTGTCCCATATCTCTTTTTAAAATTTCTGATTTTTATGTTTTCTGTTATTCCAATTTTCGACCATCATTTTACTTGGTTACTTTAATAAAATATGCCTGATTACACACTCTTTGCTGAAAACCATAGCATTTGATTTATAGTAGTCTTCTTCTTCTTCTTTTTTTTAATTAACATATAATGTATTATTAGCCCCAGGGGTACAGGTCTGTGAATCGCCAGGTTTACACACTTCACAGCACTCACCACAGCACATACCCTCCCCAATGTTCATAACCCCACCACCCTCTCCCTACCCTCCCCACCCCCCCGGCAACTCTCAGTTTGTTTTGTGAGATTAAGAGTCTCTTATGGTTTGTCTCCCTCCCGAACCCATCTTGTTTCATTTACTCTTTTCCTGTCCCCCAAAGCCCCCATATTGCACCTCCATTTCCTCATATCAGGGAGATCATATGATAGTGTCTTTCTCTGGTTGACTTATTTTGCTAAGCATAATACCCTCTAGTTTCATCCATGTCATTGCAAATGGCAAGATTTCGTTTCTTTTGATGGCTGCATAGTATTCCATCGTATACACACACACACACACACACACACACACACACACACACACATATATATATATATATATATATATATATATATATATATATTTCATTTGTTGATGGACATCTAGGTTCTTTCCATAGTTTGGCTATTGTGGATATTGCTGCTATAAACATTTGGTGCACATGCCCCTTTGGATCATATAGTAGTCTTCTTTACCTCTATCAGAACCCCAGGAAGCTTTATTTATTTATTTACTCACATAAACAGATGATCCAACACAACGTTTTTTGCTGTTCAAATGTTATAATGTCTTACCACTTAACACTATGCTTACTGTTCTCTTTCACTGTCTGACTAAATCCTCATCATCACTATGCCATTTAATCAGAAAGAGCATTTGAACTCAGAGTTCTCTCCATATCAGGGAATGAAGACTCCACCCTTCTGCTTGTGCAGGTAAAATAAATGTTGATATTGTCTGTCCTGCACATACTCCATCCTGTTCACCAGAATATTCACCATCAAAATATATACAAAATAAAAACCATACCTCACCACTTCTATTACCACCCAGCATGCTAAAAACACCATCATATGTTCCTGAATTTTTGACTTGATTGATAACCCCACTTCCACACATACTGCACTCCTTTCTCCCTGCAAATTTATTTTGGTAAAGCAACTTAACCTAAAAATCAAGTCAGATGATTTTATTCTGCTGTTGAAAGTCTTTTGGTATCTTTCCATTTCATATTAAATAAAAACTGAAGGCGTTTCAATGTACTAGAAGGTCATGCATCAATACGTTCTTCCTCTCTCCACCACTATGAACTCCTCATTGGCCTCCTTGCTTTTCCTCAAAAGTAACAGACCAGCTGTTCACACAAAGTCTATATACTTACTTGCTCTGCCTAGAGCAATCTTTTCCTTTAATATGTGTATAACACCCTCCTTCACTTCGTGAGTCTTTGTGCAAATAACATCTCATAAATGAGATATAACCACCCAACACAAAATAAAATTAACTTTCATCCCAGCATTCTCCAATGGCTTTTACCTTTCTTGTATTTCTTTGTAACTCTTATCACCATCAACCATCAATCATTATTCTATTACTGGTTTATTTTCTTATTGGAGACAGAGAGAGAAAGAATTGGGAGGGGGCGCAGAGGAAGAAGAAAACACCCCACTGCCTAGAAAGCCTGCTGGGGAGTTACATCCCAGGACCCTGAGATCATGACCCAAGCCAAAGGCAGTCACTCAATGGACTGAGCCACTGAGGTGCTCCTTTATTATTGGTTTATTTCACTATTATATTTCAAAAGAATGTAAGCTCTTTGTGGTCAGGTATTTTATATGTTTTATTAATTGAAGTATTCTCAGAAAGGTAGCTGGCAGATTGTAAGGGCTCAGTAAACTGTATTTTGTTGTTATTATTGGGCTCCTTTATGGGCTTTACCTCTTACGCTAGAAGTCTATCCCTCAGATGTAAGCAATAAGAATAGAGCCCTGCTGCCTGTTCAAATGAGTAAAAAGCCTGTATTAAGTGGATATTTTAAAAGCTAAATGAATGGCTTAATAGTTGTATATAGGGTGAAAGGGAACATATTTTCCACGGTTTAGAAGTTGGAGTTCTTTTGTAGAGTTCTTGTACAAGCCTACACTATTGAACGATAACGGGCAGTTGTACATTCCAATTATACAAACACTTTGGTAATTTATATCCTTTTTTTGTAATTCATGACTGGATCATTTAATTCCTTAGGAGCATTATAGCATTTCAACTTTTCCTGTTCAATAAACTTATTGGGGTTGCTACCTTTTTTATTCAAATGGAGAAATAGTCATGATTTAATCTAAATAAAGTGTTATTGATTGTGTTGTTTTCTAGGAATGAGTCGCACATGCTAGCTTAAAAGTTATGTTAAATTCCCAAGTCTGTCACCGATAAAAGCCTTTTGTAGATTAGTAACTTGATCAAAACAGAAAAGTTATGTAACACTCAATTGTTATACTATCTTTGTTTCCATCTTGCATTGTAATAACACCCATCTTAACTCTATTTAAGACAAGTCATCGCCAGATGGCTTTCTGGCATTGATTGCATGATATGAAATCTAGTATAACTAAAAGTTTTTGGTTTTAGTAGCATATAAATCAATTTAGAAAAATATATGTATTTGAATATAAGGTAAAGTTTTAAATTATTTGGCAATAGTAAACTAAACTTTTTTTTTGGTAAATTTTTATTTTCTAAAATTTCATTGAGCTCTTTTGCAATAAGAAACAAGTTACAAAAAATTAAGGTTTATTTACCCCAATTCAAAATTATTAGGAAGTTAATCATAGAGGTTGAAGTATTTAAAATATTGAACCCAAAATATTTTAGTAGGTAAATTCATGAATGCTGAGCATTCACTGTTAAAATATTCTAATACTATTGATAGACTGGTAGAAGCCTAAAATCAAATATTTATTAAATATTTATATCCATATCTTTTCATGGCGTGGTAATTCATTTCTTTAGCATTAAATAAGATTCCATTGTTTGCATGTACTACACTTTATTTGACCTTTCACCTATGGAAGGATATCTTGGTTGCTTCCAAGCTTTTGTCAGTTATGAATAAAACTACTATAGACATCTTTGTGGGTATAGATTTCATCTTCTTTGGATAAATACCAAGAACTGCTACTGCTGAATCATCTGGCAAGAATATGTTTAGTTTTGTAAGAAACTGCCATGTTGTTTTCCATTCTTTATTCTCAATAGACATGGAAGAACATTCCTGTTGCTCCACATCCTCACCAACATTTCGTGTTCTGTTGTCAGTGTTCTGGATTCTGGGTATGTACTGGTGTCTCTTTTTCTTTTTAATTTGCATTTTCCTGATGACATATGATGTGAAGCATCTTTTTATATGCTTATTTGCCATCTGTAATATTTTCTTCTGTGAGGTATCTGCTAAGATCTTTGGCTCATTTTTAATCAGGTTTTTCCCCCATTGTTGAGTTTTAAGGGGTCTTTGTGTATTTTTGATTAAGAGTCCTTTGCCAGATGTGTATTTTGCAAATTTTTTCTCATAGTCTGTGCTTTGCCTTTTCATTCTCTTGGCATTGTGTTTCACAGAGTAGACATTTTTAAATTCAGTGCTTGTGCTTTTGTAGCTAAAGTTATTTCCAAAACCAAGGTCATTTAAATTTTCTTCTATATTACCTTCTACATGTTTCATGTTTAGGTTTATAATCCAATCTGAGTTAATTTTTGTGAAGAGTGTATGATATCTGCCTGGATTTATTTTATTTTATTATTTTATTTTATTTTTATTTTATATTTTTACATTTAGCTTCACCATTACTCCAGAACCATTTGTTTGAAAGATTGTATTTTTCTCTCTTGTATTGCTTTTGCTTTTATATTAAATATAAAATATAATTGATAATATATATTCCGTTCCTTTAATCTAGTCTTTCTGTGATATTACATTATCTTGCTTATAATTATCGTTATGGTATACTTTTTTTTAAAAGATTTTATTTATTTATTTGACAGAGAGAGAGATCACAAATAGGCAGAGAGACAGACAGAGAGAGAGATGAAGAGAAGCAGGCTCCCTGCTGATCAGAGAGCCCTATGCGGGACTCGATCCCAGGCCCCTGGGATCATGACCTGAGCCAAAGTTAGAGGCTTAACCCACTGAGCCACCCAGGCGCCCCATCGTTATGGTAAACTTTGAAGGCAGTCCTCAGTCTTTGTTCTCCTTCAACACTATGTTGACTATTGTGAGTCTTTGCTTCTCCATATAAACTTTAAAATAAGTTTGTTAATAGTAAAAAAAAAAAAAAAAAAAAGAACTTGCTGGAATGCATTAATTGTATAGATAACCTTGGAAACCAGTGACCTCTTGAGCTTAGCAGGAGATAGACCATGGACATCAGTTGTCACAGTGGTGCCTCTGGCAGAACCTATTGCAAATCCCTAGGGAAAATGAGACCTCAAGGATCTGAGAGATGTCTAAGAAGTACTTGATACATCCGTTGGGTATGTTTTATTGAAGTGTCCACCGGTATGAAAGCTGGGGAATCTAGATAAGGGAGGGAAAATTAGTTATGATAAAACATATCAACAAACATCAATAAATTTTGTAAAACGAATTGTCATGACTCATATACAATATGACCAACAGAGGGACCATCAAAAGGAAAGCATCCGTTATGTTTATTGTGAAATTTTTTATTCAAAATAAAGCAATGAGAGGGGAAGACACAATGAGAAAATTACCATTTTTTAAATAGTAAACTTCTTACAAAATGGAATAGGTTTTATATTCTAAGTAGTATATTGAAAAGTAAAACATTGGGGCGCCTGGGTGGCTCAGTGGTTTGGGCTGCTGCCTTCGGTTCGGGTCATGATCTCAGGGTCCTGGGATCGAGCCCTGCGTTGGGCTCTCTGCTCAGCAGGGAGCCTGCTTCCTCCTATCTCTCTGCCTGACTCTGCCTACTTGTGATCTCTGTCAAATAAATAAATAAAATCTTTTATAACAAAAATTTAAAAAAATTACTTGTCATGTCTGGAATCAGGAGCATATGGAAAAAAATAATATCTGAGGACAATACTTCTGCCATGTTTTGTGCCTTCTTAATATTTTTAAACAGTCAGGCAACTTTTAGCTTTATTGAAATACCTGCTAAGATACCAGCAGTGCCTTTTGGAGCCCTATGAATATAAAAATTAATTGCAAATATTCAAAATGTTTACTATGGTGTCACTATTTAGGGCCGCCACCAAGCATGTTTTAGAAGTAAGCATAACTGTTACTCTTCCATAAGGCAAAAGGGCATATTTTCAGGAGTTCCATCTGCTGTACCAGGAGGTGAATCAAGTAATGATTTTTGTCTATAAAATAATTCACTTTTCAATCTAACATTCCTCATTCCACATTATAATAATAAAAACTAGGAGGAGACTAAAACAAACAAACAACTACAACTACAACAACCAGCTTTTCCTTCAGTGGAAAAGTAAATAGAACCTTATGAGTAGCCTGAAATTTATTTTTAAATATTTTTAAGATAAACGTTTTTGTTAGAAAACCATATATTTTATATTGCTAAGAAATAACAGGCAAAATTTTATTAACTTCTAAAAGTCTAGTTACTTTTATTTATCTATTAACTCATCTCTTTATGAAGTAGAACATGATCACACCTATTGTATCTACCCAAGTTTATATGCTTTGGTTATTTTATGTTTGCTACTTCCTTGCTTAATTTTTACAATATTTGACACATAATAGTATCTTTAAGTTCATCCACGGTTTCACAGAATTTGTTTGAACTTCATAAAAATGTAGCATACTTTTTTCACTGTCCTTGTTTTAGTTCTCTATTAACTTTCCAAGATTTATTCACTTTAGAGTGTGTAGCTATCATTTATTTTTATTCCTCCATAATGCTATGTTTACAAATTTGTATTTATCTGTACTTTTAAAAATATCTTCATTATATACCATTTCTCATCTCACGTAACACTCACGTTACTTCTACACTTATCAGATATTATGTAACTGAAAACCACAACTCAGCAACAGTATAGCACCATTTTTCAAAATTAAATGGCTTACCAGAATTCTTTAATTCTATCCTTTATTTGTATTAGATGACCCTTTATTCTGGTATTTGGCATTGTTCATATGGAGGAAAGCTTATAAGTTGATATTCCATAAATAGAAGGATTTATTATGATTGATGAATTATTTTCATTTAGAATGCATAGAATATGGTTGATTTAATATTTCTTTCTTACTCTCTGCCTGGAACATAGTGCTATCTATGTAATAGCCACTAAAATATTAAGTTAATTACCTAGACTTTAAACTTCATATGAATAGGAATAACATACAGAACTCTTCTCAGATTGGGACACCTGGGTGGCTCAGTCAGTTAAACACCTGAGCCTTTAGCTCAGGTCATGATCTTAGGGTCCTGGGACTCAGTTCTGCAACAGATACCCTGCTTAGCTGGGAGTTTGCTTCTCCCTCACCCTGCTGCTCCCCCTGCTTGTGCTCTCTCTCACTCTCTCTCTTACAAATAAATAAAATTAAAAAAATGAATTCTTTTCAGAGAGCTAATATAGAATATCATCTTTGTATTCATCAAAGGGAAAGCGCCATATAATAATGAAATTCAGACTACTTCAAATTCATTTTTTAACCAGTAAGAAAGTACTGGAAACAAGCCAAAAATGTCTTTAATGAATTAAAGAAATAGATTGATTTTCAATATCTTAATGTTTCTAAAATAAATTGCAAGCTTTTTATACTAGATATCAGTGTAAATATTCATTATACGAGGATATTCTAAAAATAAACCTGAGAAAACTACTTGACATATATGATGACAAAAACGAGGTTGACAAAAGTCAGTTTGGGTAAAACTTACAACACCTACCACCTGAAACTCTTGTTCTATAATTTAATTATTTTAATTTACAAAAATACAAAAATAATATACCAGAGTAAGTATATTGATAGCTTTGAAGGTATGCTCTGAGTCAGTGGGTTAGGCCATTGCCTTCAGCTCAGGACATGATCCCAGAGTCCTGGGATGGAGCCCCACATCGGGCTGTCTCCTCAGCAGGAAGCCTTCTTTCCCTTCTCTGGGCATGCAACACTGCCTACATCTTTTCGCTTCCTGCAAAGTGAAAAAGTAAAATCTTGAGGCAATAAATAAATAAATACATAAATAATAAATATATAAAAGAGAGGGCATGATTTCCTATTGGAATCTAGGTCATTTGTGCGGGGCAGCTCAGGGTTCCCCCATGGGGAGAGTTTGGGAACCAGGCCTTTGAGGACAGAAGACTGAGCACATGACTTGGGCTTCGCATTATGCTAAGGCTGAAGGTCATTGCTATAGGGTATGCTTTCCAGAACACCTGTGTACCTCATTGATTGTAACCTCTTGCCTCGGCCCAGGTCAAGATCCCAGGGAAGAGGAATCTAGTTTGACACGGGGCCCTCCCCACTGCAGGGAGCCTTATTCCCCCTTCCTTCAGACAAAAACACAGCCTACTAGTGATCTCAGTCTGTCCAACAAATAAATAAAATCATTATAAATAAATAAATAAATATATTCAGGCATGTTTTATATAGTGATCAAGTGCAATTCTGCAGTGTGGCTCAGGGTTCTTCCATCGGGAGATTTTGGGAAACAGGCCTCTGAGGTTGGAAGGCTGAGCAGCCGACCACGGCTTCATGTGAGGTATAGGGTTAGGGTTAGGGTTAGGGTTAGGGTTAGGGTTAGGGTTATGTTTAGGTGAGGGTTAGAGTAAGGGTTAGGGTTATGTCTTAGGAACAAGGCATGTCGGAACTGGCCACACAATACTGGCACACCAAGGGCTGAGTTGAGGGTGGGACTCAGCAGAATCCTCAGGCGATGGAATTTTGGACGGGAGAGGCCAAGAGGGTGGAATGCCCTCAGGGTAGCATGCTGGTTTCTATATATCTGAAGGTACTGGATAGCACAGAAGGAAAGGGTCAATTTCTGCCTGAGAGGCTGAGTCCTTCCTACAGACTGACTTTCCCATCCACAGGAGGACCTGGGTTCAGTCCTACGGTGTCCAGAGTCTGATCCCGTAACCTAGGCTTAGCCTTTGGCTCTGGGAGAATGGCTGACCTGATTTGTCAGGGCAGAATTAGGCTTTCCACGGGACTCAGTTGAGGACGTAGCCCTGGCGGACCAACCTATTCCCGGATTGTGGTGTGGGGGTCCTAGGAAGGTGTTGGTAGAATGATCGGACAGGCAGATTTCTCCCGCCCCGAGGTCTTCCACAGGGCTAAATTTCCCATTATCATAGTGGGCGGCACCCAGAAGCCTGCGATGTGAAGAAGGAATCCCCTACCTAGAGAGCTACCAGGGCAGGCAACCAGGGATAGAAGTCTAAAGAAGCATCCTCGGGTTAGGGTTAGGCCGATGCACATGGGAGGCCCTACCGGCCCTTGCTGAGGGATCATCAAACTCCTAGTTCCCGCTTCAGGTGGGCACTCCTTGGAGCTGTGTCCCAAGTGGTGCATGCAGATTTCACCTGTTCTACGGATTCAGCTCATTTCTAAAGGGCAAACGTTCCCATTGGGATCTATGGACATTGTGCGGTACACCTCAGGGTTCCCGCATCTGCAGAGTTCATGGACCAGGCTACTGAGGACAGAAGCCTGAGCATGGGACAGGGGCTTTGCATCAGGATTACCGTGAAGGTTATTTCACAAGTGAATGCTGTTGGTAACACCTGGGTGAGTCAGTGGGTTAGGCCACTGCCTTCAGCTCAGGACATGATCCCAGAGTCCTGGGATGGAGCCCCACATCGGGCTGTCTCCTCAGCAGGGAGCCTTCTTTCCCTTCTCTGGGCGTGCAACACTGCCTACATCTTTTCGCGCCCTGCAAAGTGAAAAAGTAAAATCTTGAGGCAATAAATAAATAAATACATAAATAGTAAATATATAAAAGAGAGGGCATGATTTCCTATTGGAATCTAGGTCATTTGTGCGGGGCAGCTCAGGGTTCCCCCATGGGGAGAGTTTGGGAACCAGGCCTTTGAGGACAGAAGACTGAGCACATGACTTGGGCTTCGCATTATGATAAGGCTGAAGGTCATTGCTATAGGGTATGCTTTCCAGAACACCTGTGTACCTCATTGGATGTGACCTCTTGCCTCGGCCCAGGTCAAGATCCCAGGGAAGAGGAATCTAGTTTGACACCGGGCCCTCCCCACTGCAGGGAGCATTATTCCCCCTTCCTTCAGACAAAAACACAGCCTACTTGTGATCACAGTCTGTCCAACAAATAAATAAAATCATTATAAATAAATAAATAAATATATTCAGGCATGTTTTATATAGTGATCAAGTGCAATTCTGCAGTGTGGCTCAGGGTTCTTCCATCGGGAGATTTTGGGAACCAGGCCTCTGAGGTTGGAAGGCTGAGCAGCCGACCACGGCTTCATGTGAGGTATAGGGTTAGGGTTAGGGTTAGGGTTAGGGTTAGGGTTATGTTTAGGTGAGGGTTAGAGTAAGGGTTAGGGTTATGTCTTAGGAACAAGGCATGTCGGAACTGGCCACACAATACTGGCACACCAAGGGCTGAGTTGAGGGTGGGACTCAGAAGAATCCTCAGGCGATGGAATTTTGGATGGGACAGGCCAAGAGGGTGGAATGCCCTCAGGGGAGCATGCTGGTTTCTATATATCTGAAGGTACTGGATAGCACAGTAGGAAAGGGTCAGTTTCTGCCTGAGAGGCTGAGTCCTTCCTACAGACTGACTTTCCCATCCACAGGAGGACCTGGGTTCAGTCCTCCGGTGTCCAGAGTCTGATCACGTAACCTAGGCTTAGCCTTTGGCTCTGGGAGAATGGCTGACCTGATTCGTCAGGGCAGAATTAGGCTTTCCACGGGACTCAGTTGAGTACGTAGCCATGGCGGACCATCCTATTCCCGGATTGTGGTGTGGGGGTCCTAGGAAGGTGTTGGTAGAATGATCGGACAGGCAGATTTCTCCCTCCCCGAGGGTCTTCCACAGGGCTAAACTTCCCATTTGCCTAGTGAGCGGCACCCAGAGGCCTGCGATGTGAAGAAGGAATCCCCTACCTAGAGGGCTACCAGGGCAGGCAACCGGGGATAGAAGTCTGAAGAAGCACCCTCGGGTTAGGGTTAGGCCGATGCACATGGGAGGCCCTACCGGCCCTTGCTGAGGGATCATCAAACTCCTGGTTCCCGCTTCAGGTGGGCGCTCCTTGGAGCTGTGTCCCAAGGGGTGCATGCAGATTTCACCTGTTCTACGGATTCAGCTCATTTCTAAAGGGCAAACGTTCCCATTGGGATCTATGGACATTGTGCGGTGCACCTCAGTTTTCCCGCATCTGCAGAGTTCATGGACCAGGCTACTGAGGACAGAAGCCTGAGCATGGGACAGGGGCTTTGCATCAGGATTACCGTGAAGGTTATTTCACAAGTGAATGCTGTTGGTAACACCTGGGTGAGTCAGTGGGTTAGGCCATTGCCTTCAGCTCAGGACATGATCCCAGAGTCCTGGGATGGAGCCCCACATCGGGCTGTCTCCTCAGCAGGGAGCCTTCTTTCCCTTCTCTGGGCGTGCAACACTGCCTACATCTTTTCGCTTCCTGCAAAGTGAAAAAGTAAAATCTTGAGGCAATAAATAAATAAATACATAAATAATAAATATATAAAAGAGAGGGCATGATTTCCTATTGGAATCTAGGTCATTTGTGCGGGGCAGCTCAGGGTTCCCCCATGGGGAGAGTTTGGGAACCAGGCCTTTGAGGACAGAAGACTGAGCACATGACTTGGGCTTCGCATTATGCTAAGGCTGAAGGTCATTGCTATAGGGTATGCTTTCCAGAACACCTGTGTACCTCATTGGATGTGACCTCTTGCCTCGGCCCAGGTCAAGATCCCAGGGAAGAGGAATCTAGTTTGACACGGGGCCCTCCCCACTGCAGGGAGCCTTATTCCCCCTTCCTTCAGACAAAAACACAGCCTACTTGTGATCTCAGTCTGTCCAACAAATAAATAAAATCATTATAAATAAATAAATAAATATATTCAGGCATGTTTTATATAGTGATCAAGTGCAATTCTGCAGTGTGGCTCAGGGTTCTTCCATCGGGAGATTTTGGGAACCAGGCCTCTGAGGTTGGAAGGCTGAGCAGCCGACCACGGCTTCATGTGAGGTATAGGGTTAGGGTTAGGGTTAGGGTTAGGGTTAGGGTTAGGGTTATGTTTAGGTGAGGGTTAGAGTAAGGGTTAGGGTTATGTCTTAGGAACAAGGCATGTCGGAACTGGCCACACAATACTGGCACACCAAGGGCTGAGTTGAGGGTGGGACTCAGCAGAATCCTCAGGCGATGGAATTTTGGACGGGACAGGCCAAGAGGGTGGAATGCCCTCAGGGTAGCATGCTGGTTTCTATATATCTGAAGGTACTGGATAGCACAGAAGGAAAGGGTCAGTTTCTGCCTGAGAGGCTGAGTCCTTCCTACAGACTGACTTTCCCATCCACAGGAGGACCTGGGTTCAGTCCTCCGGTGTCCAGAGTCTGATCCCGTAACCTAGGCTTAGCCTTTGGCTCTGGGAGAATGGCTGACCTGATTTGTCAGGGCAGAATTAGGCTTTCCACGGGACTCAGTTGAGGACGTAGCCCTGGCGGACCATCCTATTCCCGGATTGTGGTGTGGGGGTCCTAGGAAGGTGTTGGTAGAATGATCGGACAGGCAGATTTCTCCCTCCCCGAGGGTCTTCCACAGGACTAAACTTCCCATTTGCCTAGTGAGCGGCACCCAGAGGCCTGCGATGTGAAGAAGGAATCCCCTACCTAGAGGGCTACCAGGGCAGGCAACCGGGGATAGAAGTCTGAAGAAGCACCCTCGGGTTAGGGTTAGGCTGATGCACATGGGAGGCCCTACCGGCCCTTGCTGAGGGATCATCAAACTCCTGGTTCCCGCTTCAGGTGGGCACTCCTTGGAGCTGTGTCCCAAGGGGTGCATGCAGATTTCACCTGTTCTACGGATTCAGCTCATTTCTAAAGGTCAAACGTTCCCATTGGGATCTATGGACATTGTGCGGTGCACCTCAGGTTTCCCGCATCTGCAGAGTTCATGGACCAGGCTACTGAGGACAGAAGCCTGAGCATGGGACAGGGGCTTTGCATCAGGATTACCGTGAAGGTTATTTCACAAGTGAATGCTGTTGGTAACACCTGGGTGAGTCAGTGGGTTAGGCCATTGCCTTCAGCTCAGGACATGATCCCAGAGTCCTGGGATGGAGCCCCACATCGGGCTGTCTCCTCAGCAGGGAGCCTTCTTTCCCTTCTCTGGGCGTGCAACACTGCCTACATCTTTTCGCTTCCTGCAAAGTGAAAAAGTAAAATCTTGAGGCAATAAATAAATAAATACATAAATAATAAATATATAAAAGAGAGGGCATGATTTCCTATTGGAATCTAGGTCATTTGTGCGGGGCAGCTCAGGGTTCCCCCATGGGGAGAGTTTGGGAACCAGGCCTTTGAGGACAGAAGACTGAGCACATGACTTGGGCTTCGCATTATGCTAAGGCTGAAGGCCATTGCTATAGGGTATGCTTTCCAGAACACCTGTGTACCTCATTGGATGTGACCTCTTGCCTCGGCCCAGGTCAAGATCCCAGGGAAGAGGAATCTAGTTTGACACGGGGCCCTCCCCACTGCAGGGAGCCTTATTCCCCCTTCCTTCAGACAAAAACACAGCCTACTTGTGATCTCAGTCTGTCCAACAAATAAATAAAATCATTATAAATAAATAAATAAATATATTCAGGCATGTTTTATATAGTGATCAAGTGCAATTCTGCAGTGTGGCTCAGGGTTCTTCCATCGGGAGATTTTGGGAACCAGGCCTCTGTGGTTGGAAGGCTGAGCAGCCGACCACGGCTTCATGTGAGGTATAGGGTTAGGGTTAGGGTTAGGGTTAGGGTTAGGGTTAGGGTTATGTTTAGGTGAGGGTTAGAGTAAGGGTTAGGGTTATGTCTTAGGAACAAGGCATGTCGGAACTGGCCACACAATACTGGCACACCAAGGGCTGAGTTGAGGGTGGGACTCAGCAGAATCCTCAGGCGATGGAATTTTGGACGGGACAGGCCAAGAGGGTGGAATGCCCTCAGGGTAGCATGCTGGTTTCTATATATCTGAAGGTACTGGATAGCACAGAAGGAAAGGGTCAGTTTCTGCCTGAGAGGCTGAGTCCTTCCTACAGACTGACTTTCCCATCCACAGGAGGACCTGGGTTCAGTCCTCCGGTGTCCAGAGTCTGATCCCGTAACCTAGGCTTAGCCTTTGGCTCTGGGAGAATGGCTGACCTGATTTGTCAGGGCAGAATTAGGCTTTCCACGGGACTCAGTTGAGGACGTAGCCCTGGCTGACCATCCTATTCCCGGATTGTGGTGTGGGGGTCCTAGGAAGGTGTTGGTAGAATGATCGGACAGGCAGATTTCTCCCTCCCCGAGGGTCTTCCACAGGGCTAAACTTCCCATTTGCCTAGTGAGCGGCACCCAGAGGCCTGCGATGTGAAGAAGGAATCCCCTACCTAGAGGGCTACCAGGGCAGGCAACCGGGGATAGAAGTCTGAAGAAGCACCCTCGGGTTAGGGTTAGGCCGATGCACATGGGAGGCCCTACCGGCCCTTGCTGAGGGATCATCAAACTCCTGGTTCCCGCTTCAGGTGGGCGCTCCTTGGAGCTGTGTCCCAAGGGGTGCATGCAGATTTCACCTGTTCTACGTATTCAGCTCATTTCTAAAGGGCAAACGTTCCCATTGGGATCTATGGACATTGTGCGGTGCACCTCAGGTTTCCCGCATCTGCAGAGTTCATGGACCAGGCTACTGAGGACAGAAGCCTGAGCATGGGACAGGGGCTTTGCATCAGGATTACCGTGAAGGTTATTTCACAAGTGAATGCTGTTGGTAACACCTGGGTGAGTCAGTGGGTTAGGCCATTGCCTTCAGCTCAGGACATGATCCCAGAGTCCTGGGATGGAGCCCCACATCGGGCTGTCTCCTCAGCAGGGAGCCTTCTTTCCCTTCTCTGGGCGTGCAACACTGCCTACATCTTTTCGCTTCCTGCAAAGTGAAAAAGTAAAATCTTGAGGCAATAAATAAATAAATACATAAATAATAAATATATAAAAGAGAGGGCATGATTTCCTATTGGAATCTAGGTCATTTGTGCGGGGCAGCTCAGGGTTCCCCCATGGGGAGAGTTTGGGAACCAGGCCTTTGAGGACAGAAGACTGAGCACATGACTTGGGCTTCGCATTATGCTAAGGCTGAAGGTCATTGCTATAGGGTATGCTTTCCAGAACACCTGTGTACCTCATTGGATGTGACCTCTTGCCTCGGCCCAGGTCAAGATCCCAGGGAAGAGGAATCTAGTTTGACACGGGGCCCTCCCCACTGCAGGGAGCCTTATTCCCCCTTCCTTCAGACAAAAACACAGCCTACTTGTGATCTCAGTCTGTCCAACAAATAAATAAAATCATTATAAATAAATAAATAAATATATTCAGGCATGTTTTATATAGTGATCAAGTGCAATTCTGCAGTGTGGCTCAGGGTTCTTCCATCGGGAGATTTTGGGAACCAGGCCTCTGAGGTTGGAAGGCTGAGCAGCCGACCACGGCTTCATGTGAGGTATAGGGTTAGGGTTAGGGTTAGGGTTAGGGTTAGGGTTAGGGTTATGTTTAGGTGAGGGTTAGAGTAAGGGTTAGGGTTATGTCTTAGGAACAAGGCATGTCGGAACTGGCCACACAATACTGGCACACCAAGGGCTGAGTTGAGGGTGGGACTCAGCAGAATCCTCAGGCGATGGAATTTTGGACGGGACAGGCCAAGAGGGTGGAATGCCCTCAGGGGAGCATGCTGGTTTCTATATATCTGAAGGTACTGGATAGCACAGAAGGAAAGGGTCAGTTTCTGCCTGAGAGGCTGAGTCCTTCCTACAGACTGACTTTCCCATCCACAGGAGGACCTGGGTTCAGTCCTCCGGTGTCCAGAGTCTGATCCCGTAACCTAGGCTTAGCCTTTGGCTCTGGGAGAATGGCTGACCTGATTTGTCAGGGCAGAATTAGGCTTTCCACGGGACTCAGTTGAGGACGTAGCCCTGGCTGACCATCCTATTCCCGGATTGTGGTGTGGGGGTCCTAGGAAGGTGTTGGTAGAATGATCGGACAGGCAGATTTCTCCCTCCCCGAGGGTCTTCCACAGGGCTAAACTTCCCATTTGCCTAGTGAGCGGCACCCAGAGGCCTGCGATGTGAAGAAGGAATCCCCTACCTAGAGGGCTACCAGGGCAGGCAACCGGGGATAGAAGTCTGAAGAAGCACCCTCGGGTTAGGGTTAGGCCGATGCACATGGGAGGCCCTACCGGCCCTTGCTGAGGGATCATCAAACTCCTGGTTCCCGCTTCAGGTGGGCGCTCCTTGGAGCTGTGTCCCAAGGGGTGCATGCAGATTTCACCTGTTCTACGGATTCAGCTCATTTCTAAAGGTCAAACGTTCCCATTGGGATCTATGGACATTGTGCGGTGCACCTCAGGTTTCCCGCATCTGCAGAGTTCATGGACCAGGCTACTGAGGACAGAAGCCTTAGCATGGGACAGGGGCTTTGCATCAGGATTACCGTGAAGGTTATTTCACAAGTGAATGCTGTTGGTAACACCTGGGTGAGTCAGTGGGTTAGGCCATTGCCTTCAGCTCAGGACATGATCCCAGAGTCCTGGGATGGAGCCCCACATCGGGCTGTCTCCTCATCAGGGAGCCTTCTTTCCCTTCTCTGGGCGTGCAACACTGCCTACATCTTTTCGCTTCCTGCAAAGTGAAAAAGTAAAATCTTGAGGCAATAAATAAATAAATACATAAATAATAAATATATAAAAGAGAGGGCATGATTTCCTATTGGAATCTAGGTCATTTGTGCGGGGCAGCTCAGGGTTCCCCCATGGGGAGAGTTTGGGAACCAAGCCTTTGAGGACAGAAGACTGAGCACATGACTTGGGCTTCGCATTATGCTAAGGCTGAAGGTCATTGCTATAGGGTATGCTTTCCAGAACACCTGTGTACCTCATTGGATGTGACCTCTTGCCTCGGCCCAGGTCAAGATCCCAGGGAAGAGGAATCTAGTTTGACACGGGGCCCTCCCCACTGCAGGGAGCCTTATTCCCCCTTCCTTCAGACAAAAACACAGCCTACTTGTGATCTCAGTCTGTCCAACAAATAAATAAAATCATTATAAATAAATAAATAAATATATTCAGGCATGTTTTATATAGTGATCAAGTGCAATTCTGCAGTGTGGCTCAGGGTTCTTCCATCGGGAGATTTTGGGAACCAGGCCTCTGAGGTTGGAAGGCTGAGCAGCCGACCACGGCTTCATGTGAGGTATAGGGTTAGGGTTAGGGTTAGGGTTAGGGTTAGGGTTATGTTTAGGTGAGGGTTAGAGTAAGGGTTAGGGTTATGTCTTAGGAACAAGGCATGTCGGAACTGGCCACACAATACTGGCACACCAAGGGCTGAGTTGAGGGTGGGATTCAGCAGAATCCTCAGGCGATGGAATTTTGGACGGGACAGGCCAAGAGGGTGGAATGCCCTCAGGGGAGCATGCTGGTTTCTATATATCTGAAGGTACTGGATAGCACAGAAGGAAAGGGTCAGTTTCTGCCTGAGAGGCTGAGTCCTTCCTACAGACTGACTTTCCCATCCACAGGAGGACCTGGGTTCAGTCCTCCGGTGTCCAGAGTCTGATCCCGTAACCTAGGCTTAGCCTTTGGCTCTGGGAGAATGGCTGACCTGATTTGTCAGGGCAGAATTAGGCTTTCCACGGGACTCAGTTGAGGACGTAGCCCTGGCGGACCATCCTATTCCCGGATTGTGGTGTGGGGGTCCTAGGAAGGTGTTGGTAGAATGATCGGACAGGCAGATTTCTCCCTCCCCGAGGGTCTTCCACAGGGCTAAACTTCCCATTTGCCTAGTGAGCGGCACCCAGAGGCCTGCGATGTGAAGAAGGAATCCCCTACCTAGAGGGCTACCAGGGCAGGCAACCGGGGATAGAAGTCTGAAGAAGCACCCTCGGGTTAGGGTTAGGCTGATGCACATGGGAGGCCCTACCGGCCCTTGCTGAGGGATCATCAAACTCCTGGTTCCCGCTTCAGGTGGGCACTCCTTGGAGCTGTGTCCCAAGGGGTGCATGCAGATTTCACCTGTTCTACGGATTCAGCTCATTTCTAAAGGTCAAACGTTCCCATTGGGATCTATGGACATTGTGCGGTGCACCTCAGGTTTCCCGCATCTGCAGAGTTCATGGACCAGGCTACTGAGGACAGAAGCCTGAGCATGGGACAGGGGCTTTGCATCAGGATTACCGTGAAGGTTATTTCACAAGTGAATGCTGTTGGTAACACCTGGGTGAGTCAGTGGGTTAGGCCATTGCCTTCAGCTCAGGACATGATCCCAGAGTCCTGGGATGGAGCCCCACATCGGGCTGTCTCCTCAGCAGGGAGCCTTCTTTCCCTTCTCTGGGCGTGCAACACTGCCTACATCTTTTCGCTTCCTGCAAAGTGAAAAAGTAAAATCTTGAGGCAATAAATAAATAAATACATAAATAATAAATATATAAAAGAGAGGGCATGATTTCCTATTGGAATCTAGGTCATTTGTGCGGGGCAGCTCAGGGTTCCCCCATGGGGAGAGTTTGGGAACCAGGCCTTTGAGGACAGAAGACTGAGCACATGACTTGGGCTTCGCATTATGCTAAGGCTGAAGGTCATTGCTATAGGGTATGCTTTCCAGAACACCTGTGTACCTCATTGGATGTGACCTCTTGCCTCGGCCCAGGTCAAGATCCCAGGGAAGAGGAATCTAGTTTGACACGGGGCCCTCCCCACTGCAGGGAGCCTTATTCCCCCTTCCTTCAGACAAAAACACAGCCTACTTGTGATCTCAGTCTGTCCAACAAATAAATAAAATCATTATAAATAAATAAATAAATATATTCAGGCATGTTTTATATAGTGATCAAGTGCAATTCTGCAGTGTGGCTCAGGGTTCTTCCATCGGGAGATTTTGGGAACCAGGCCTCTGAGGTTGGAAGGCTGAGCAGCCGACCACGGCTTCATGTGAGGTATAGGGTTAGGGTTAGGGTTAGGGTTAGGGTTAGGGTTAGGGTTATGTTTAGGTGAGGGTTAGAGTAAGGGTTAGGGTTATGTCTTAGGAACAAGGCATGTCGGAACTGGCCACACAATACTGGCACACCAAGGGCTGAGTTGAGGGTGGGACTCAGCAGAATCCTCAGGCGATGGAATTTTGGACGGGACAGGCCAAGAGGGTGGAATGCCCTCAGGGTAGCATGCTGGTTTCTATATATCTGAAGGTACTGGATAGCACAGAAGGAAAGGGTCAGTTTCTGCCTGAGAGGCTGAGTCCTTCCTACAGACTGACTTTCCCATCCACAGGAGGACCTGGGTTCAGTCCTCCGGTGTCCAGAGTCTGATCCCGTAACCTAGGCTTAGCCTTTGGCTCTGGGAGAATGGCTGACCTGATTTGTCAGGGCAGAATTAGGCTTTCCACGGGACTCAGTTGAGGACGTAGCCCTGGCGGACCATCCTATTCCCGGTTTGTGTTGTGGGGGTCCTAGGAAGGTGTTGGTAGAATGATTGGACAGGCAGATTTCTCCCGCCCCGAGGTCTTCCACAGGGCTAAATTTCCCATTATCATAGTGGGCGGCACCCAGAAGCCTGCGATGTGAAGAAGGAATCCCCTACCTAGAGAGCTACCAGGGCAGGCAACCGGGGATAGAAGTCTAAAGAAGCATCCTCGGGTTAGGGTTAGGCCGATGCACATGGGAGGCCCTACCGGCCCTTGCTGAGGGATCATCAAACTCCTGGTTCCCGCTTCAGGTGGGCACTCCTTGGAGCTGTGTCCCAAGGGGTGCATGCAGATTTCACCTGTTCTACGGATTCAGCTCATTTCTAAAGGGCAAACGTTCCCATTGGGATCTATGGACATTGTGCGGTACACCTCAGGGTTCCCGCATCTGCAGAGTTCATGGACCAGGCTACTGAGGACAGAAGCCTGAGCATGGGACAGGGGCTTTGCATCAGGATTACCGAAAAGGTTATTTCACAAGTGAATGCTGTTGGTAACACCAGGGTGAGTCAGTGGGTTAGGCCATTGCCTTCAATCAGGACATGATCCCAGAGTCCTGGGATGGAGCCCCACATCGGGCTGTCTCCTCAGCAGGGAGCCTTCTTTCCCTTCTCTGGGCGTGCAACACTGCCTACATCTTTTCGCGCCCTGTAAAGTGAAAAAGTAAAATCTTGAGGCAATAAATAAATAAATACATAAATAGTAAATATATAAAAGAGAGGGCATGATTTCCTATTGGAATCTAGGTCATTTGTGCGGGGCAGCTCAGGGTTCCCCCATGGGGAGAGTTTGGGAACCAGGCCTTTGAGGACAGAAGACTGAGCACATGACTTGGGCTTCCCATTATGATAAGGCTGAAGGTCATTGCTATAGGGTATGCTTTCCAGAACACCTGTGTACCTCATTGGATGTGACCTCTTGCCTCGGCCCAGGTCAAGATCCCAGGGAAGAGGAATCTAGTTTGACACCGGGCCCTCCCCACTGCAGGGAGCCTTATTCCCCCTTCCTTCAGACAAAAACACAGCCTACTTGTGATCACAGTCTGTCCAACAAATAAATAAAATCATTATAAATAAATAAATAAATATATTCAGGCATGTTTTATATAGTGATCAAGTGCAATTCTGCAGTGTGGCTCAGGGTTCTTCCATCGGGAGATTTTGGGAACCAGGCCTCTGAGGTTGGAAGGCTGAGCAGCCGACCACGGCTTCATGTGAGGTATAGGGTTAGGGTTAGGGTTAGGGTTAGGGTTAGGGTTATGTTTAGGTGAGGGTTAGAGTAAGGGTTAGGGTTATGTTTTAGGAACAAGGCATGTCGGAACTGGCCACACAATACTGGCACACCAAGGGCTGAGTTGAGGGTGGGACTCAGAAGAATCCTCAGGCGATGGAATTTTGGACGGGACAGGCCAAGAGGGTGGAATGCCCTCAGGGGAGCATGCTGATTTCTATATATCTGAAGGTACTGGATAGCACAGAAGGAAAGGGTCAGTTTCTGCCTGAGAGGCTGAGTCCTTCCTACAGACTGACTTTCCCATCCACAGGAGGACCTGGGTTCAGTCCTCCGGTGTCCAGAGTCTGATCACGTAACCTAGGCTTAGCCTTTGGCTCTGGGAGAATGGCTGACCTGATTCGTCAGGGCAGAATTAGGCTTTCCACGGGACTCAGTTGAGTACGTAGCCCTGGCGGACCATCCTATTCCCGGATTGTGGTGTGGGGGTCCTAGGAAGGTGTTGGTAGAATGATCGGGCAGGCAGATTTCTCCCTCCCCGAGGGTCTTCCACAGGGCTAAACTTCCCATTTGCCTAGTGGGCGGCACCCAGAGGCCTGCGATGTGAAGAAGGAATCCCCTACCTAGAGGGCTACCAGGGCAGGCAACCGGGGATAGAAGTCTGAAGAAGCACCCTCGGGTTAGGGTTAGGCCGATGCACATGGGAGGCCCTACCGGCCCTTGCTGAGGGATCATCAAACTCCTGGTTCCCGCTTCAGGTGGGCGCTCCTTGGAGCTGTGTCCCAAGGGGTGCATGCAGATTTCACCTGTTCTACGGATTCAGCTCATTTCTAAAGGGCAAACGTTCCCATTGGGATCTATGGACATTGTGCGGTGCACCTCAGGTTTCCCGCATCTGCAGAGTTCATGGACCAGGCTACTGAGGACAGAAGCCTGAGCATGGGACAGGGGCTTTGCATCAGGATTACCGTGAAGGTTATTTCACAAGTGAATGCTGTTGGTAACACCTGGGTGAGTCAGTGGGTAAGGCCATTGCCTTCAGCTCAGGACATGATCCCAGAGTCCTGGGATGGAGCCCCACATCGGGCTGTCTCCTCAGCAGGGAGCCTTCTTTCCCTTCTCTGGGCGTGCAACACTGCCTACATCTTTTCGCTTCCTGCAAAGTGAAAAAGTAAAATCTTGAGGCAATAAATAAATAAATACATAAATAATAAATATATAAAAGAGAGGGCATGATTTCCTATTGGAATCTAGGTCATTTGTGCAGGGCAGCTCAGGGTTCCCCCATGGGGAGAGTTTGGGAACCAGGCCTTTGAGGACAGAAGACTGAGCACATGACTTGGGCTTCGCATTATGCTAAGGCTGAAGGTCATTGCTATAGGGTATGCTTTCCAGAACACCTGTGTACCTCATTGGATGTGACCTCTTGCCTCGGCCCAGGTCAAGATCCCAGGGAAGAGGAATCTAGTTTGACACGGGGCCCTCCCCACTGTAGGGAGCCTTATTCCCCCTTCCTTCAGACAAAAACACAGCCTACTTGTGATCTCAGTCTGTCCAACAAATAAATAAAATCATTATAAATAAATAAATAAATATATTCAGGCATGTTTTATATAGTGATCAAGTGCAATTCTGCAGTGTGGCTCAGGGTTCTTCCATCGGGAGATTTTGGGAACCAGGCCTCTGAGGTTGGAAGGCTGAGCAGCCGACCACGGCTTCATGTGAGGTATAGGGTTAGGGTTAGGGTTAGGGTTAGGGTTAGGGTTATGTTTAGGTGAGGGTTAGAGTAAGGGTTAGGGTTATGTCTTAGGAACAAGGCATGTCGGAACTGGCCACACAATACTGGCACACCAAGGGCTGAGTTGAGGGTGGGACTCAGCAGAATCCTCAGGCGATGGAATTTTGGACGGGACAGGCCAAGAGGGTGGAATGCCCTCAGGGTAGCATGCTGGTTTCTATATATCTGAAGGTACTGGATAGCACAGAAGGAAAGGGTCAGTTTCTGCCTGAGAGGCTGAGTCCTTCCTACAGACTGACTTTCCCATAAACAGGAGGACCTGGGTTCAGTCCTCCGGTGTCCAGAGTCTGATTCCGTAACCTAGGCTTAGCCTTTGGCTCTGGGAGAATGGCTGACCTGATTTGTCAGGGCAGAATTAGGCTTTCCACGGGACTCAGTTGAGTACGTAGCCCTGGCGGACCATCCTATTCCCGGATTGTGGTGTGGGGGTCCTAGGAAGGTGTTGGTAGAATGATCGGACAGGCAGATTTCTCCCTCCCCGAGGGTCTTCCACAGGGCTAAACTTCCCATTTGCCTAGTGAGCGGCACCCAGAGGCCTGCGATGTGAAGAAGGAATCCCCTACCTAGAGGGCTACCAGGGCAGGCAACCGGGGATAGAAGTCTAAAGAAGCATCCTCGGGTTAGGGTTAGGCCGATGCACATGGGAGGCCCTACCGGCCCTTGCTGAGGGATCATCAAACTCCTGGTTCCCGCTTCAGGTGGGCACTCCTTGGAGCTGTGTCCCAAGGGGTGCATGCATATTTCACCTGTTCTACGGATTCAGCTCATTTCTAAAGGGCAAACGTTCCCATTGGGATCTATGGACATTGTGCGGTACACCTCAGGGTTCCCGCATCTGCAGAGTTCATGGACCAGGCTACTGAGGACAGAAGCCTGAGCATGGGACAGGGGCTTTGCATCAGGATTACCATGAAGGTTATTTCACAAGTGAATGCTGTTGGTAACACCTGGGTGAGTCAGTGGGTTAGGCCACTGCCTTCAGCTCAGGACATGATCCCAGAGTCCTGGGATGGAGCCCCACATCGGGCTGTCTCCTCAGCAGGGAGCCTTCTTTCCCTTCTCTGGGCGTGCAACACTGCCTACATCTTTTCGCGCCCTGCAAAGTGAAAAAGTAAAATCTTGAGGCAATAAATAAATAAATACATAAATAGTAAATATATAAAAGAGAGGGCATGATTTCCTATTGGAATCTAGGTCATTTGTGCGGGGCAGCTCAGGGTTCCCCCATGGGGAGAGTTTGGGAACCAGGCCTTTTAGGACAGAAGACTGAGCACATGACTTGGGCTTCGCATTATGATAAGGCTGAAGGTCATTGCTATAGGGTATGCTTTCCAGAACACCTGTGTACCTCATTGTATGTGACCTCTTGCCTCGGCCCAGGTCAAGATCCCAGGGAAGAGGAATCTAGTTTGACACTGGGCCCTCCCCACTGCAGGGAGCCTTATTCCCCCTTCCTTCAGACAAAAACACAGCCTACTTGTGATCACAGTCTGTCCAACAAATAAATAAAATCATTATAAATAAATAAATAAATATATTCAGGCATGTTTTATATAGTGATCAAGTGCAATTCTGCAGTGTGGCTCAGGGTTCTTCCATCGGGAGATTTTGGGAACCAGGCCTCTGAGGTTGGAAGGCTGAGCAGCCGACCACGGCTTCATGTGAGGTATAGGGTTAGGGTTAGGGTTAGGGTTAGGGTTAGGGTTATGTTTAGGTGAGGGTTAGAGTAAGGGTTAGGGTTATGTTTTAGGAACAAGGCATGTCGGAACTGGCCACACAATACTGGCACACCAAGGGCTGAGTTGATGGTGGGACTCAGAAGAATCCTCAGGCGATGGAATTTTGGACGGGACAGGCCAAGAGGGTGGAATGCCCTCAGGGGAGCATGATGGTTTCTATATATCTGAAGGTACTGGATAGCACAGAAGGAAAGGGTCAGTTTCTGCCTGAGAGGCTGAGTCCTTCCTACAGACTGACTTTCCCATCCACAGGAGGACCTGGGTTCAGTCCTCCGGTGTCCAGAGTCTGATCACGTAACCTAGGCTTAGCCTTTGGCTCTGGGAGAATGGCTGACCTGAATTGTCAGGGCAGAATTAGGCTTTCCACGGGACTCAGTTGAGTACGTAGCCCTGGCGGACCATCCTATTCCCGGATTGTGGTGTGGGGGTCCTAGGAAGGTGTTGGTAGAATGATCGGACAGGCAGATTTCTCCCTCCCCGAGGGTCTTCCACAGGGCTAAACTTCCCATTTGCCTAGTGAGCGGCACCCAGAGGCCTGCGATGTGAAGAAGGAATCCCCTACCTAGAGGGCTACCAGGGCAGGCAACCGGGGATAGAAGTCTGAAGAATCACCCTCGGGTTAGGGTTAGGCTGATGCACATGGGAGGCCCTACCGGCCCTTGCTGAGGGATCATCAAACTCCTGGTTCCCGCTTCAGGTGGGCGCTCCTTGGAGCTGTGTCCCAAGGGGTGCATGCAGATTTCACCTGTTCTACGGTTTCAGCTCATTTCTAAAGGTCAAACGTTCCCATTGGGATCTATGGACATTGTGCGGTGCACCTCAGGTTTCCCGCATCTGCAGAGTTCATGGACCAGGCTACTGAGGACAGAAGCCTGAGCATGGGACAGGGGCTTTGCATCAGGATTATCGTGAAGGTTATTTCACAAGTGAATGCTGTTGGTAACACCTGGGTGAGTCAGTGGGTTAGGCCATTGCCTTCAGCTCAGGACATGATCCCAGAGTCCTGGGATGGAGCCCCATATCGGGCTGCCTTCTCAGCAGGGAGCCTTCTTTCCCTTCTCTGGGCGTGCAACACTGCCTACATCTTTTCGCTTCCTGCAAAGTGAAAAACTAAAATCTTGAGGCAATAAATAAATAAATACATAAATAATAAATATATAAAAGAGAGGGCATGATTTCCTATTGGAATCTAGGTCATTTGTGCGGGGCAGCTCAGGGTTCCCCCATGGGGAGAGTTTGGGAACCAGGCCATTGAGGACAGAAGACTGAGCACATGACTTGGGCTTCGCATTATGCTAAGGCTGAAGGTCATTGCTATAGGGTATGCTTTCCAGAACACCTGTGTACCTCCTTGGATGTGACCTCTTGCCTCGGCCCAGGTCAAGATCCCAGGGAAGAGGAATCTAGTTTGACACGGGGCCCTCCCCACTGCAGGGAGCCTTATTCCCCCTTCCTTCAGACAAAAACACAGCCTACTTGTGATCTCAGTCTGTCCAACAAATAAATAAAATCATTACAAATAAATAAATAAATATATTCAGGCATGTTTTATATAGTGATCAAGTGCAATTCTGCAGTGTGGCTCAGGGTTCTTCCATCGGGAGATTTTGGGAACCAGGCCTCTGAGGTTGGAAGGCTGAGCAGCCGACCACGGCTTCATCTGAGGTATAGGGTTAGGGTTAGGGTTAGGGTTAGGGTTAGGGTTAGGGTTAGGGTTAGGGTTATGTTTAGGTGAGGGTTAGAGTAAGGGTTAGGGTTATGTCTTAGGAACAAGGCATGTCGGAACTGGCCACACAATACTGGCACACCAAGGGCTGAGTTGAGGGTGGGACTCAGCAGAATCCTCAGGCGATGGAATTTTGGACGGGACAGGCCAAGAGGGTGGAATGCCCTCAGGGGAGCATGCTGGTTTCTATATATCTGAAGGTACTGGATAGCACAGAAGGAAAGGGTCAGTTTCTGCCTGAGAGGCTGAGTCCTTCATACAGACTGACTTTCCCATCCACAGGAGGACCTGGGTTCAGTCCTCCGGTGTCCAGAGTCTGATCACGTAACCTAGGCTTAGCCTTTGGCTCTGGGTGAATGGCTGTCCTGATTCGTCAGGGCAGAATTAGGCTTTCCACGGGACTCAGTTAAGGACGTAGCCCTGGCGGACCATCCTATTCCCGGATTGTGGTGTGGGGGTCCTAGGAAGGTGTTGGTAGAATGATCGGACAGGCAGATTTCTCCCTCCCCGAGGATCTTCCACAGGGCTAAACTTCCCATTTGCCTAGTGGGCGGCACCCAGAGGCCTGCGATGTGAAGAAGGAATCCCCTACCTAGAGGGCTACCAGGGCAGGCAACCGGGGATAGAAGTCTGAAGAAGCACCCTCGGGTTAGGGTTAGGCCGATGCACATGGGAGGCCCTATTGGCCCTTGCTGAGGGATCATCAAACTCCTGGTTCCCGCTTCAGGTGGGCCCTCCTTGGAGCTGTGTCCCAAGGGGTGCATGCAGATTTCACCTGTTCTACGGATTCAGCTCATTTCTAAAGGGCAAACGTTCCTATTGGGATCTATGGACATTGTGCGGTGCACCTCAGGTTTCCCGCATCTGCAGAGTTCATGGACCAGGCTACTGAGGACAGAAGCCTGAGCATGGGACAGGGGCTTTGCATCAGGATTACCGTGAAGGTTATTTCACAAGTGAATGCTGTTGGTAACACCTGGGTGAGTCAGTGGGTTAGGCCATTGCCTTCAGCTCAGGACATGATCCCAGAGTCCTGGGATGGAGCCCCACATCGGGCTGTCTCCTCAGCAGGGAGCCTTCTTTCCCTTCTCTGGGCGTGCAACACTGCCTACATCTTTTCGCTTCCTGCAAAGTGAAAAAGTAAAATCTTGAGGCAATAAATAAATAAATACATAAATAATAAATATATAAAAGAGAGGGCATGATTTCCTATTGGAATCTAGGTCATTTGTGCGGGGCAGCTCAGGGTTCCCCCATGGGGAGTGTTTGGGAACCAGGCCTTTGAGGACAGAAGACTGAGCACATGACTTGGGCTTCGCATTATGCTAAGGCTGAAGGTCATTGCTATAGGGTATGCTTTCCAGAACACCTGTGTACCTCATTGGATGTGACCTCTTGCCTCGGCCCAGGTCAAGATCCCAGGGAAGAGGAATCTAGTTTGACACGGGGCCCTCCCCAGGGCAGGGAGCATTATTCCCCCTTCCTTCAGACAAAAACACAGCCTACTTGTGATCTCAGTCTGTCCAACAAATAAATAAAATCATTATAAATAAATAAATAAATATATTCAGGCATGTTTTATATAGTGATCAAGTGCAATTCTGCAGTGTGGCTCAGGGTTCTTCCATCGGGAGATTTTGGGAACCAGGCCTCTGAGGTTGGAAAGCTGAGCAGCCTAGCACGGCTTCATGTGAGGTATAGGGTTAGGGTTAGGGTTAGGGTTAGGGTTAGGGTTAGGGTTATGTTTAGGTGAGGGTTAGAGTAAGGGTTAGGGTTATGTCTTAGGAACAAGGCATGTCGGAACTGGCCACACAATACTGGCACACCAAGGGCTGAGTTGAGGGTGGGACTCAGCAGAATCCTCAGGCGATGGAATTTTGGACGGGACAGGCCAAGAGGGTGGAATGCCCTCAGGGGAGCATGCTGGTTTCTATATATCTGAAGGTACTGGATAGCACAGAAGGAAAGGGTCAGTTTCTGCCTGAGAGGCTGAGTCCTTCCTACAGACTGACTTTCCCATCCACAGGAGGACCTGGGTTCAGTCCTCCGGTGTCCAGAGTCTGATCTCGTAACCTAGGCTTAGCCTTTGGCTCTGGGTGAATGGCTGTCCTGATTCGTCAGGGCAGAATTAGGCTTTCCACGGGACTCAGTTAAGGACGTAGCCCTGGCGGACCATCCTATTCCCGGATTGTGGTGTGGGGGTCCTAGGAAGGTGTTGGTAGAATGATCGGACAGGCAGATTTCTCCCTCCCCGAGGGTCTTCCACAGGGCTAAACTTCCCATTTGCCTAGTGGGCGGCACCCAGAGGCCTGCGATGTGAAGAAGGAATCCCCTACCTAGAGGGCTACCAGGGCAGGCAACCGGGGATAGAAGTCTGAAGAAGCACCCTCGGGTTAGGGTTAGGCCGATGCACATGGGAGGCCCTACTGGCCCTTGCTGAGGGATCATCAAACTCCTGGTTTCCGCTTCAGGTGGGCGCTCCTTGGAGCTGTGTCCCAAGGGGTGCATGCAGATTTCACCTGTTCTATGGATTCAGCTCATTTCTAAAGGGAAAACGTTCCCATTGGGATCTATGGACATTGTGCGGTGCACCTCAGGGTTCCCGCATCTGCAGAGTTCATGGACCAGGCTACTGAGGACAGAAGCCTGAGCATGGGACAGGGGCTTTGCATCAGGATTACCGTGAAGGTTATTTCACAAGTGAATGCTGTTGGTAACACCTGGGTGAGTCAGTGGGTTAGGCCATTGCCTTCAGCTCAGGACATGATCCCAGAGTCCTGGGATGGAGCCCCACATCGGGCTGCCTTCTCAGCAGGGAGCCTTCTTTCCCTTCTCTGGGCGTGCAACACTGCCTACATCTTTTCGCTTCCTGCAAAGTGAAAAAGTAAAATCTTGAGGCAATAAATAAATAAATACATTAATAATAAATATATAAAAGAGAGGGCATGATTTCCTATTGGAATCTAGGTCATTTGTGCGGGGCAGCTCAGGGTTCCCCCATGGGGAGAGTTTGGGAACCAGGCCTTTGAGGACAGAAGACTGAGCACATGACTTGGGCTTCGCATTATGCTAAGGCTGAAGGTCATTGCTATAGGGTATGCTTTCCAGAACACCTGTGTACCTCATTGGATGTGACCTCTTGCCTCGGCCCAGGTCAAGATCCCAGGGAAGAGGAATCTAGTTAGACACGGGGCCCTCCCCACTGCAGGGAGCCTTATTCCCCCTTCCTTCAGACAAAAACACAGCCTACTTGTGATCTCAGTCTGTCCAACAAATAAATAAAATCATTATAAATAAATAAATAAATATATGCAGGCATGTTTTATATAGTGATCAAGTGCAATTCTGCAGTGTGGCTCAGGGTTCTTCCATCGGGAGATTTTGGGAACCAGGCCTCTGAGGTTGGAAGGCTGAGCAGCCGACCACGGCTTCATGTGAGGTATAGGGTTAGGGTTAGGGTTAGGGTTAGGGTTAGGGTTATGTTTAGGTGAGGGTTAGAGTAAGGGTTAGGGTTATGTTTTAGGAACAAGGCATGTCGGAACTGGCCACACAATACTGGCACACCAAGGGCTGAGTTGAGGGTGGGACTCAGCAGAATCCTCAGGCGATGGAATTTTGGACGGGACAGGCCAAGAGGTTGGAATGCTCTCAGGGGAGCATGCTGGTTTCTATATATCTGAAGGTACTGGATAGCACAGAAGGAAAGGGTCAGTTTCTGCCTGAGAGGCTGAGTCCTTCCTACAGACTGACTTTCCCATCCACAGGAGGACCTGGGTTCACTCCTCCGGTGTCCAGAGTCTGATCCCGTAACCTAGGCTTAGCATTTGGCTCTGGGTGAATGGCTGACCTGATTTGTCAGGGCAGAATTAGGCTTTCCACGGGACATAGTTGAGGACGTAGCCCTGGCGGACCATCCTATTCCCGGATTGTGGTTTGGGGGTCCTAGGAAGGTGTTGGTAGAATGATCGGACAGGGAGATTTTTCCCTCCCCGAGGGTCTTCCAAAGGGCTAAATTTCCCATTATCATAGTGGGCGGCACCCAGAAGCCTGCGATGTGAAGAAGGAATCCCCTACCTAGAGGGCTACCAGGGCAGGCAACCGGGGATAGAAGCCTGAAGAAGCACCCTCGGGTTAGGGTTAGGCCGATGCACATGGGAGGCCCTACCGGCCCTTGCTGAGGGATCATCAAACTCCTGGTTCCCGCTTCAGGTGGGCGCTCCTTGGAGCTGTGTCCCAAGGGGTGCATGCAGATTTCACCTGTTCTACGGATTCAGCTCATTTATAAAGGGCAAACGTTCCCATTGGGATCTATGGACTTTGTGTGGTACACCTCAGGGTTCCCGCATCTGCAGAGTTCATGGACCAGGCTACTGAGGACAGAAGCCTTAGCATGGGACAGGGGCTTTGCATCAGGATTACCGTGAAGGTTATTTCACAAGTGAATGCTGTTGGTAACACCTGGGTGAGTCAGTGGGTTAGGCCACTGCCTTCAGCTCAGGACATGATCCCAGAGTCCTGGGATGGAGCCCCACATCGGGCTGTCTCCTCATCAGGGAGCCTTCTTTCCCTTCTCTGGGCGTGCAACACTGCCTACATCTTTTCGCTCCCTGCAAAGTGAAAAAGTAAAATCTTGAGGCAATAAATAAATAAATACATAAATAATAAATATATAAAAGAGAGGGCATGATTTCCTATTGGAATCTAGGTCATTTGTGCGGGGCAGCTCAGGGTTCCCCCATGGGGAGAGTTTGGGAACCAGGCCTTTGAGGACAGAAGACTGAGCACATGACTTGGGCTTCGCATTATGCTAAGGCTGAAGGTCATTGCTATAGGGTATGCTTTCCAGAACACCTGTGTACCTCATTGGATGTGACCTCTTGCCTCGGCCCAGGTCAAGATCCCAGGGAAGAGGAATCTAGTTTGACACGGGGCCCTCCCCACTGCAGGGAGCCTTATTCCCCCTTCCTTCAGACAAAAACACAGCCTACTTGTGATCTCAGTCTGTCCAACAAATAAATAAAATCATTATAAATAAATAAATAAATATATTCAGGCATGTTTTATATAGTGATCAAGTGCAATTCTGCAGTGTGGCTCAGGGTTCTTCCATCGGAAGATTTTGGGAACCAGGCCTCTGAGGTTGGAAGGCTGAGCAGACGACCACGGCTTCATGTGAGGTATAGGGTTAGGGTTAGGGTTAGTGTTAGGGTTAGGGTTATGTTTAGGTGAGGGTTAGAGTAAGGGTTAGGGTTATATCTTAGGAACAAGGCATGTCGGAACTGGCCACACAATACTGGCACACCAAGGTTGAGTTGAGGGTGGGACTCAGCAGAACCTCAGGCGATGGAATTTTGGACGGGACAGGCCAAGAGGGTGGAATGCCCTCAGGGGAGCATGCTGTTTTCTATATATCTGAAGGTACTGGATAGCACAGAAGGAAAGGGTCAGTTTCTGCCTGAGAGGCTGAGTCCTTCCTACAGATTGACTTTCCCATCCACAGGAAGACCTGAATTCAGTCCTCCGGTGTCCAGAGTCTGATAACATAACCTAGGCTTCGCCTTTGGCTCTGGGTGAATGGCTGACCTGATTTGTCAGGGCAGAATTAGGCTTTCCACGGGACTCAGTTGAGGACGTAGCAGTGGCGGACCATCCTATTCCCGGATTGTGGTGTGGGGGTCCTAGGAAGGTGTTGGTAGAATGATCGGACAGGCAGATTTCTCCCTCCCCGAGGGTCTTCCACAGGGCTAAACTTCCCATTTGCCTAGTGGGCGGCACCCAGAGGCCTGCGATATGAAGAAGGAATCCCCTACCTAGAGGGCTACCAGGGCAGGCAACCGGGGATAGAAGTCTGAAGAAGCACCCTCGGGTTAGGGTTAGGCCGATGCACATGGGAGGCCATACCGGCCCATGCTGAGGGATCATCAAACTCCTGGTTCCCGCTTCAGGTGGGCGCTCCTTGGAGCTGTGTCCCAAGGGGTGCATGCAGATTTCACCTGTTCTACGGATTCAGCTCATTTCTAAAGGGTAAACGTTCCCATTGGGATCTATGGACATTGTGCGGTGCACCTCAGGGTTCCCGCATCTGCAGAGTTCATGGACCAGGCTACTGAGGACAGAAGCCTGAGCATGGGACAGGGGCTTTGCATCAGGATTACCGTGAAGGTTATTTCACAAGTGAATGCTGTTGGTAACACCTGGGTGAGTCAGTGGGTTAGGCCACTGCCTTCAGCTCAGGACATGATCCCAGAGTCCTGGGATGGAGCCCCACATCGGGCTGTCTCCTCATCAGGGAGCCTTCTTTCCCTTCTCTGGGCGTGCAACACTGCCTACATCTTTTCGCTCCCTGCAAAGTGAAAAAGTAAAATCTTGAGGCAATAAATAAATAAATACATAAATAATAAATATATAAAAGAGAGGGCATGATTTCCTATTGGAATCTAGGTCATTTGTGCGGGGCAGCTCAGGGTTCCCCCATGGGGAGAGTTTGGGAACCAGGCCTTTGAGGACAGAAGACTGAGCACATGACTTGGGCTTCGCATTATGCTAAGGCTGAAGGTCATTGCTATAGGGTATGCTTTCCAGAACACCTGTGTACCTCATTGGATGTGACCTCTTGCCTCGGCCCAGGTCAAGATCCCAGGGAACAGGAATCTAGTTTGACACCGGGCCCTCCCCACTGCAGGGAGCCTTATTCCCCCTTCCTTCAGACAAAAACACAGCCTACTTGTGATCACAGTCTGTCCAACAAATAAATAAAATCATTATAAATAAATAAATAAATATATTCAGGCATGTTTTATATAGTGATCAAATGCAATTCTGCAGTGTGGCTCAGGGTTCTTCCATCGGGAGATTTTGGGAACCAGGCCTCTGAGGTTGGAAGGCTGAGCAGCCGACCACGGCTTCATGTGAGGTATAGGGTTAGGGTTAGGGTGAGGGTTAGGGTTAGGGTTATGTTTAGGTGAGGGTTAGAATAAGGGTTAGGGTTATGTTTTAGGAACAAGGCATGTCGGAACTGGCCACACAATACTGGCACACCAAGGGCTGAGTTGAGGGTGGGACTCAGCAGAATCCTCAGGCGATGGAATTTTGGACGGGACAGGCCAAGAGGGTGGAATGCTCTCAGGGGAGCATGCTGGTTTCTATATATCTGAAGGTACTGGATAGCACAGAAGGAAAGGGTCAGTTTCTGCCTGAGAGGCTGAGTCCTTCCTACAGACTGACTTTCCCATCCACAGGAGGACCTGGGTTCAGTCCTCCGGTGTCCAGAGTCTGATCACGTAACCTAGGCTTAGCCTTTGGCTCTGGGAGAATGGCTGACCTGATTCGTCAGGGCAGAATTAGGCTTTCCACGGGACTCAGTTGAGGACGTAGCCCTGGCGGACCATCCTATTCCCGGATTGTGGTGTGGGGGTCCTAGGAAGGTGTTGGTAGAATGATCGGACAGGCAGATTTCTCCCTCCCCGAGGGTCTTCCACAGGGCTAAACTTCCCATTTGCCTAGTGGGCGGCACCCAGAGGCCTGCGATGTGAAGAAGGAATCCCCTACCTAGAGGGCTACCAGGGCAGGCAACCGGGGATAGAAGTCTGAAGAAGCACCCTCGGGTTAGGGTTAGGCCGATGCACATGGGAGGCCCTACCGGCCCTTGCTGAGGGATCATCAAACTCCTGGTTCCCGCTTCAGGTGGGCGCTCCTTGGAGCTGTGTCCCAAGGGGTGCATGCAGATTTCACCTGTTCTACGGATTCAGCTCATTTCTAAAGGGCAAACGTTCCCATTGGGATCTATGGACATTGTGCGGTGCACCTCAGGGTTCCCGCATCTGCAGAGTTCATGGACCAGGCTACTGAGGACAGAAGCCTGAGCATGGGACAGGGGCTTTGCATCAGGATTACCGTGAAGGTTATTTCACAAGTGAATGCTGTTGGTAACACCTGGGTGAGTCAGTGGGTTAGGCCATTGCCTTCAGCTCAGGACATGATCCCAGAGTCCTGGGATGGAGCCCCACATCGGGCTGTCTCCTCAGCAGGGAGCCTTCTTTCCCTTCTCTGGGCGTGCAACACTGCCTACATCTTTTCGCGCCCTGCAAAGTGAAAAAGTAAAATCTTGAGGCAATAAATAAATAAATACATAAATAATAAATATATAAAAGAGAGGGCATGATTTCCTATTCGAATCTAGGTCATTTGTGCGGGGCAGCTCAGGGTTCCCCCATGGGGAGAGTTTGGGAACCAGGCCTTTGAGGACAGAAGACTGAGCACATGACTTGGGCTTCGCATTATGCTAAGGCTGAAGGTCATTGCTATAGGGTATGCTTTCCAGAACACCTGTGTACCTCATTGGATGTGACCTCTTGCCTCGGCCCAGGTCAAGATCCCAGGGAAGAGGAATCTAGTTTGACACGGGGCCCTCCCCAAGGCAGGGAGCCTTATTCCCCCTTCCTTCAGACAAAAACACAGCCTACTTGTGATCTCAGTCTGTCCAACAAATAAATAAAATCATTATAAATAAATAAATAAATATATTCAGGCATGTTTTATATAGTGATCAAGTGCAATTCTGCAGTGTGGCTCAGGGTTCTTCCATCGGGAGATTTTGGGAACCAGGCCTCTGAGGTTGGAAGGCTGAGCAGCCGACCACGGCTTCATGTGAGGTATACGGTTAGGGTTAGGGTTAGGGTTAGGGTTAGGGTTATGTTTAGGTGAGGGTTAGAGTAAGGGTTAGGGTTATGTTTTAGGAACAAGGCATGTCGGAACTGGCCACACAATACTGGCACACCAAGGGCTGAGTTGAGGGTGGGACTCAGCAGAATCCTCAGGCGATGGAATTTTGGACGGGACAGGCTAAGAGGGTGGAATGCCCTCAGGGGAGCATGCTGGTTTCTATATATCTGAAGGTACTGGATAGCACAGAAGGAAAGGGTCAGTTTCTGCCTGAGAGGCTGAGTCCTTCCTACAGACTGACTTTCCCATCCACAGGAGGACCTGGGTTCAGTCCTCCGGTGTGCAGAGTCTGATCCCGTAACCTAGGCTTAGCCTTTGGCTCTGGGAGAATGGCTGACCTGATTTGTCAGGGCAGAATTAGGCTTTCCACGGGACTCAGTTGAGGACGTAGCCCTGGCGGACCATCCTATTCCCGGATTGTGGTGTGGGGATCCTAGGAAATTGTTGGTAGAATGATCGGACACGCAGATTTCTCCCGCCCCGAGGTCTTCCACAGGGCTAAATTTCCCATTATCATAGTGGGCGGCACCCAGAAGCCTGCGATGTGAAGAAGGAATCCCCTTCCTAGAGAGCTACCAGGGCAGGCAACCAGGGATAGAAGTCTAAAGAAGCATCCTCGGGTTAGGGTTAGGCCGATGCACATGGGAGGCCCTACCGGCCCTTGCTGAGGGATCATCAAACTCCTGGTTCCCGCTTCAGGTGGGCACTCCTTGGAGCTGTGTCCCAAGGGTTACATGCAGATTTCACCTGTTCTACGGATTCAGCTCATTTCTAAAGGGCAAACGTTCCCATTGGGATCTATGGACATTGTGCGGTACACCTCAGGGTTCCTGCATCTTCTGAGTTCATGGACCAGGCTACTGAGGACAGAAGCCTGAGCATGGGACAGGGGCTTTGCATCAGGATTACCGTGAAGGTTATTTCACAAGTGAATGCTGTTGGTAACACCTGGGTGAGTCAGTGGGTTAGGCCACTGCCTTCAGCTCAGGACATGATCCCAGAGTCCTGGGATGGAGCCCCACATCGGGCTGTCTCCTCAGCAGGGAGCCTTCTTTCCCTTCTCTGGGCGTGCAACACTGCCTACATCTTTTCGCGCCCTGCAAAGTGAAAAAGTAAAATCTTGAGGCAATAAATAAATAAATACATAAATAATAAATATATAAAAGAGAGGGCATGATTTCCTATTGGAATCTAGGTCATTTGTGCGGGGCAGCTCAGGGTTCACCCATGGGGAGAGTTTGGGAACCAGGCCTTTGAGGACATAAGACTGAGCACATGACTTGGGCTTCGCATTATGCTAAGGCTGAAGGTCATTGCTATAGGGTATGCTTTCCAGAACACCTGTGTACCTCATTGGATGTGACCTCTTGCCTCGGCCCAGGTCAAGATCCCAGGGAAGAGGAATCTAGTTTGACACGGGGCCCTCCCCACTGCAGGGAGCCTTATTCCCCCTTCCTTCAGACAAAACACAGCCTACTTGTGATCTCAGTCTGTCCAACAAATAAATAAAATCATTATAAATAAATAAATAAATATATTTAGGAATGTTTTATATAGTGCTCAAGTGCAATTCTGCAGTGTGGCTCAGGGTTCTTCCATCGGGAGATTTTGGGAACCAGGACTCTGAGGTTGGAAGGCTGAGCAGCCGACCACGGCTTCATGTGAGGTATAGGGTTAGGGTTAGGGTTAGGGTTAGGGTTAGGGTTATGTTTAGGTGAGGGTTAGAGTAAGGGTTAGGGTTATGTTTTAGGAACAAGGCATGTCGGAACTGGCCACACAATACTGGCACACCAAGGGCTGAGTTGAGGGTGGGACTCAGCAGAATCCTCAGGCGATGGAATTTTGGACGGGACAGGCCAAGAGGGTGGAATGCCCTCAGGGGAGCATGCTGGTTTCTATATATCTGAAGGTACTGGATAGCACAGAAGGAAAGGGTCAGTTTCTGCCTGAGAGGCTAAGTCCTTCCTACAGACTGACTTTCCCATCCACAGGAGGACCTGGGTTCAGTCCTCCGGTGTACAGAGTCTGATCACGTAACCTAGGCTTAGCCTTTGGCTGTTGGTGAATGGCTGACCTGATTTGTCAGGGCAGAATTAGGCTTTCCACGGGACTCAGTTGAGGACGTAGCCCTGGCGGACCATCCTATTCCCGGATTGTGGTGTGGGGTTCCTAGGAAGGTGTTGGTAGAATGATCGGACAGGCAGATTTCTCCCTCCCCGAGGGTCTTCCACAGGGCTAAACTTCCCATTTGCCTAGTGAGCGGCACCCAGAGGCCTGCGATGTGAAGAAGGAATCCCCTACCTAGAGGGCTACCAGGGCAGGCAACCGGGAATAGAAGTCTGAAGAAGCACCCTCGGGTTAGGGTTAGGCCGATGCACATGTGAGGCCCTACCGGCCCTTGCTGAGGGATCATCAAACTCCTGGTTCCCGCTTCAGGTGGGCGCTCCTTGGAGCTGTGTCCCAAGGGGTGCATGCAGATTTCACCTGTTCTACGGATTCAGCTCATTTCTAAAGGGCAAACATTCCCATTGGGATCTATGGACATTGTGCGGTGCACCTCAGGGTTCCCGCATCTGCAGAGTTCATGGACCAGGCTACTGAGGACAGAAGCCTGAGCATGGGACAGGGGCTTTGCATCAGGATTACCGTGAAGGTTATTTCACAAGTGAATGCTGTTGGTAACACCTGGGTGAGTCAGTGGGTTAGGCCACTGCCTTCAGCTCAGGACATGATCCCAGAGTCCTGGGATGGAGCCCCACATCGGGCTGTCTCCTCAGCAGGGAGCCTTCTTTCCCTTCTCTGGGCGTGCAACACTGCCTACATCTTTTCGCTCCCTGCAAAGTGAAAAAGTAAAATCTTGAGGCAATAAATAAATAAATACATAAGTAATAAATATATAAAAGAGAGGGCATGATTTCCTATTGGAATCTAGGTCATTTGTGCGGGGCAGCTCAGGGTTCCCCCATGGGGAGAGTTTGGGAACCAGGCCTTTGAGGACAGAAGACTGAGCACATGACTTGGGCTTCGCATTATGCTAAGGCTGAAGGTCATTGCTATAGGGTATGCTTTCCAGAACACCTGTGTACCTCATTGGATGTGACCTCTTGCCTCGGCCCAGGTCAAGATCCCAGGGAAGAGGAATCTAGTTTGACACGGGGCCCTCCCCACTGCAGGGAGCCTTATTCCCCCTTCCTTCAGACAAAAACACAGCCTACTTGTGATCTCAGTCTGTCCAACAAATAAATAAAATCATTATAAATAAATAAATAAATATATTCAGGCATGTTTTATATAGTGATCAAGTGCAATTCTGCAGTGTGGCTCAGGGTTCTTACATCGGGAGATTTTGAGAACCAGGCCTCTGAGGTTGGAAGGCTGAGCAGACGACCACGGCTTCATGTGAGGTATAGGGTTAGGGTTAGGGTTAGTGTTAGGGTTAGGGTTATGTTTAGGTGAGGGTTAGAGTAAGGGTTAGGGTTATGTTTTAGGAACAAGGCATGTCGGAACTGGCCACACAATACTGGCACACCAAGGGCTGAGTTGAGGGTGGGACTCAGCAGAATCCTCAGGCGATGGAATTTTGGACAGGACAGGCCAAGAGGGTGGAATGCCCTCAGGGGAGCATGCTGGTTTCTATGTATCTGAAGGTACTGGATAGCACAGAAGGAAAGGGTCAGTTTCTGCATGAGAGGCTGAGTCCTTCCTACAGACTGACTTTCCCATCCACAGGAAGACCTGGGTTCAGTCCTCCGGTGTCCAGAGTCTGATAACATAACCTAGGCTTAGCCTTTGGCTCTGGGTGAATGGCTGACCTGATTTGTCAGGGCAGAATTAGGCTTTCCACAGGACTCAGTTGAGGACGTAGCCCTGGCGGACCATCCTATTCCCGGATTGTGGTGTGGGGGTCCTAGGAAGTTGTTGGTAGAATGATCGGACAGGCAGATTTCTCCCTCCCCGAGGGTCTTCCACAGGGCTAAACTTCCCATTTGCCTAGTGGGCGGCACCCAGAGGCCTGCGATGTGAAGAAGGAATCCCCTACCTAGAGGGCTACCAGGGCAGGCAACCGGGGATAGAAGTCTGAAGAAGCACCCTTGGGTTAGGGTTAGGCCGATGCACATGGGAGGCCCTACCGGCCCTTGCTGAGGGATCATCAAACTCCTGGTTCCCGCTTCAGGTGGGCGCTCCTTGGAGCTGTGTCCCAAGGGGTGCATGCAGATTTCACCTGTTCTACGGATTCAGCTCATTTATAAAGGGCAAACGTTCCCATTGGGATCTATGGACATTGTGCGGTGCACCTCAGGGTTCCCGCATCTGCAGAGTTCATGGACCAGGCTACTGAGGACAGAAGCCTGAGCATGGGACAGGGGCTTTGCATCAGGATTACCGTGAAGGTTATTTCACAAGTGAATGCTGTTGGTAACACCTGGGTGAGTCAGTGGGTTAGGCCACTGCCTTCAGCTCAGGACATGATCCCAGAGTCCTGGGATGGAGCCCCACATTGGGCTGTCTCCTCAGCAGGGAGCCTTCTTTCCCTTCTCTGGGCGTGCAACACTGCCTACATCTTTTCGCTCCCTGCAAAGTGAAAAAGTAAAATCTTGAGGCAATAAATAAATAAATACATAAATAATAAATATATAAAAGAGAGGGCATGATTTCCTATTGGAATCTAGGTCATTTGTGCGGGGCAGCTCAGGGTTCCCCCATGGGGAGAGTTTGGGAACCAGGCCTTTGAGGACAGAAGACTGAGCACATGACTTGGGCTTCGCATTATGCTAAGGCTGAAGGTCATTGCTATAGGGTATGTTTTCCAGAACACCTGTGTACCTCATTGGATGTGACCTCTTGCCTCGGCCCAGGTCAAGATCCCAGGGAAGAGGAATCTAGTTTGACACCGGGCCCTCCCCACTGCAGGGAGCCTTATTCCCCCTTCGTTCAGACAAAAACACAGCCTACTTGTGATCACAGTCTGTCCAACAAATAAATAAAATCATTATAAATAAATAAATAATTATATTCAGGCATGTTTTATATAGTGATCAAATGCAATTCTGCAGTGTGGCTCAGGGTTCTTCCATCGGGAGATTTTGGGAACCAGGCCTCTGAGGGTGGAAGGCTGAGCAGCCGACCACGGCTTCATGTGAGGTATAGGGTTAGGGTTAGGGTGAGGGTTAGGGTTAGGGTTAGGGTTATGTTTAGGTGAGGGTTAGAGTAAGGGTTAGGGTTATGTTTTAGGAACAAGGCATGTCGGAACTGGCCACACAATACTGGCACACCAAGGGCTGAGTTGAGGGTGGGACTCAGCAGAATCCTCAGGCGATGGAATTTTGGACGGGACAGGCCAAGAGGGTGGAATGCCCTCAGGGGAGCATGCTGGTTTCTATATATCTGAAGGTACTGGATAGCACAGAAGGAAAGGGTCAGTTTCTGCCTGAGAGGCTGAGTCCTTCCTACAGACTGACTTTCCCATCCAAGGAGGACCTGGGTTCAGTCCTCCGGTGTCCAGAGTCTGATCCCGTAACCTAGGCTTAGCCTTTGGCTCTGGGAGAATGGCTGACCTGATTCGTCAGGGCAGAATTAGGCTTTCCACGGGACTCAGTTGAGGACGTAGCCCTGGCGGACCATCCTATTCCCGGATTGTGGTGTGGGGGTCCTAGGAAGGTGTTGGTAGAATGATCGGATAGGCAGATTTCTCCCTCCCCGAGGGTCTTCCACAGGGCTAAACTTCCCATTTGCCTACTGGGCGGCACCCAGACGCCTGCGATGTGAAGAAGGAATCCCCTACCTAGAGGGCTACCAGGGCAGGCAACCGGGGATAGAAGTCTGAAGAAGCACCCTCGGGTTAGGGTTAGGCCGATGCACATGGGAGGCCCTACCGGCCCTTGCTGAGGGATCATCAAACTCCTGGTTCCCGCTTCAGGTGGGCGCTCCTTGGAGCTGTGTCCCAAGGGGTGCATGCAGATTTCACCTGTTCTACGGATTCAGCTCATTTCTAAAGGGCAAACGTTCCCATTGGGATCTATGGACATTGTGCGGTGCACCTCAGGGTTCCCGCATCTGCAGAGTTCATGGACCAGGCTACTGAGGACAGAAGCCTGAGCATGGGACAGGGGCTTTGCATCAGGATTACCGTGAAGGTTATTTCACAAGTGAATGCTGTTGGTAACACCTGGGTGAGTCAGTGGGTTAGGCCATTGCCTTCAGCTCAGGACATGATCCCAGAGTCCTGGGATGGAGCCCCACATCGGGCTGTCTCCTCAGCAGGGAGCCTTCTTTCCCTTCTCTGGGCGTGCAACACTGCCTACATCTTTTCGCGCCCTGCAAAGTGAAAAAGTAAAATCTTGAGGCAATAAATAAATAAATACATAAATAATAAATATATAAAAGAGAGGGCATGATTTCCTATTGGAATCTAGGTCATTTGTGCGGGGCAGCTCAGGGTTCCCCCATGGGGAGAGTTTGGGAACCAGGCCTTTGAGGACAGAAGACTGAGCACATGACTTGGCTTCGCATTATGCTAAGGCTGAAGGTCATTGCTATAGGGTATGCTTTCCAGAACACCTGTGTACCTCATTGGATGTGACCTCTTGCCTCGGCCCAGGTCAAGATCCCAGGGAAGAGGAATCTAGTTTGACACGGGGCCCTCCCCACTGCAGGGAGCCTTATTCCCCCTTCCTTCAGACAAAAACACAGCCTACTTGTGATCTCAGTCTGTCCAACAAATAAATAAAATCATTATAAATAAATAAATAAATATATTCAGGCATGTTTTATATAGTGATCAAGTGCAATTCTGCAGTGTGGCTCAGGGTTCTTCCATCGGGAGATTTTGGGAACCAGGCTCTGAGGTTGGAAGGCTGAGCAGCCGACCACGGCTTCATGTGAGGTATAGGGTTAGGGTTAGGGTTAGGGTTAGGGTTAGGGTTATGTTTAGGTGAGAGTTAGAGTAAGGGTTAGGGTTATGTTTTAGGAACAAGGCATGTCGGAACTGGCCACACAATACTGGCACACCAAGGGCTGAGTTGAGGGTGGGACTCAGCAGAATCCTCAGGCGATGGAATTTTGGACGGGACAGGCCAAGAGGTTGGAATGCTCTCAGGGGAGCATGCTGGTTTCTATATATCTGAAGGTACTGGATAGCACAGAAGGAAAGGGTCAGTTTCTGCCTGAGAGGCTAAGTCCTTCCTACATACTGACTTTCCCATCCACAGGAGGACCTGGGTTCACTCCTCCGGTGTCCAGAGTCTGATCCCGTAACCTAGGCTTAGCATTTGGCTCTGGGTGAATGGCTGACCTGATTTGTCAGGGCAGAATTAGGCTTTCCACGGGACATAGTTGAGGACGTAGCCCTGGCGGACCATCCTATTCCCGGATTGTGGTTTGGGGGTCCTAGGAAGGTGTTGGTAGAATGATCGGACAGGCAGATTTTTCCCTCCCCGAGGGTCTTCCACAGGGCTAAATTTCCCATTATCATAGTGGGCGGCACCCAGAAGCCTGCGATGTGAAGAAGGAATCCCCTACCTAGAGGGCTACCAGGGCAGGCAACCGGGGATAGAAGCCTGAAGAAGCACCCTCGGGTTAGGGTTAGGCCGATGCACATGGGAGGCCCTACCGGCCCTTGCTGAGGGATCATCAAACTCCTGGTTCCCGCTTCAGGTGGGCGCTCCTTGGAGCTGTGTCCCAAGGGGTGCATGCAGATTTCACCTGTTCTACGGATTCAGCTCATTTCTAAAGGGCAAACGTTCCCATTGGGATCTATGGACTTTGTGTGGTACACCTCAGGGTTCCCGCATCTGCAGAGTTCATGGACCAGGCTACTGAGGACAGAAGCCTGAGCATGGGACAGGGGCTTTGCATCAGGATTACCGTGAAGGTTATTTCACAAGTGAATGCTGTTGGTAACACCTGGGTGAGTCAGTGGGTTAGGCCACTGCCTTCAGCTCAGGACATGATCCCAGAGTCCTGGGATGGAGCCCCACATCGGGCTGTCTCCTCATCAGGGAGCCTTCTTTCCCATCTCTAGGCGTGCAACACTGCCTACATCTTTTCGCTCCCTGCAAAGTGAAAAAGTAAAATCTTGAGGCAATAAATAAATACATAAATAATAAATATATAAAAGAGAGGGCATGATTTCCTATTGGAATCTAGGTCATTTGTGCGGGGCAGCTCAGGGTTCCCCCATGGGGAGAGTTTGGGAACCAGGCCTTTGAGGACAGAAGACTGAGCACATGACTTGGGCTTCGCATTATGCTAAGGCTGAAGGTCATTGCTATAGGGTATGCTTTCCAGAACACCTGTGTACCTCATTGGATGTGACCTCTTGCCTCGGCCCAGGTCAAGATCCCAGGGAAGAGGAATCTAGTTTGACACGGGGCCCTCCCCACTGCAGGGAGCCTTATTCCCCCTTCCTTCAGACAAAAACACAGCCTACTTGTGATCTCAGTCTGTCCAACAAATAAATAAAATCATTATAAATAAATAAATAAATATATTAAGGCATGTTTTATATAGTGATCAAGTGCAATTCTGCAGTGTGGCTCAGGGTTCTTCCATCGGGAGATTTTGGGAACCAGGCCTCTGAGGTTGGAAGGCTGAGCAGCCGACCACGGCTTCATGTGAGGTATAGGGTTAGGGTTAGGGTTAGGGTTAGGGTTAGGGTTAGGGTTATGTTTAGGTGAGGGTTAGAGTAAGGGTTAGTGTTATGTTTTAGGAACAAGGCATGTCGGAACTGGCCACACAATACTGGCACACCAAGGGCTGAGTTGAGGGTGGGACTCAGCAGAATCCTCAGGCGATGGAATTTTGGACGGGACAGGCCAAGAGGTTGGAATGCTCTCAGGGGAGCATGCTGGTTTCTATATATCTGAAGGTACTGGATAGCACAGAAGGAAAGGGTCAGTTTCTGCCTGAGAGGCTGAGTCCTTCCTACAGACTGACTTTCCCATCCACAGGAGGACCTGGGTTCAGTCCTCCGGTGTCCAGAGTCTGATCCCGTAACCTAGGCTTAGCATTTGGCTCTGGGTGAATGGCTGACCTGATTTGTCAGGGCAGAATTAGGCTTTCCACGGGACACAGTTGAGGACGTAGCCCTGGCGGACCATCCTATTCCCGGATTGTGGTTTGGGGGTCCTAGAAAGGTGTTGGTAGAATGATCGGACAGGCAGATTTTTCCCTTTCCGAGGGTCTTCCACAGGGATAAATTTACCATTATCATAGTGGGCGGCACCCAGAAGCCTGCGATGTGAAGAAGGAATCCCCTACCTAGAGGGCTACCAGGGCAGGCAACCGGGGATAGAAGTCTGAAGAAGCACCCTCGGGTTAGGGTTAGGCCGATGCACATGGGAGGCCCTACCGGCCCTTGCTGAGGGATCATCAAACTCCTGGTTCCCGCTTCAGGTGGGCGCTCCTTGGAGCTGTGTCCCAAGGGGTGCATGCAGATTTCACCTGTTCTACGGATTCAGCTCATTTCTAAAGGGCAAACGTTCCCATTGGGATCTATGGACATTGTGCGGTGCACCTCAGGGTTCCCGCATCTGCAGAGTTCATGGACCAGGCTACTGAGGACAGAAGCCTGAGCATGGGACAGGGGCTTTGCATCAGGATTACCGTGAAGGTTATTTCACAAGTGAATGCTGTTGGTAACACCTGGGTGAGTCAGTGGGTTAGGCCATTGCCTTCAGCTCAGGACATGATCCCAGAGTCCTGGGATGGAGCCCCACATCGGGCTGTCTCCTCAGCAGGGAGCCTTCTTTCCCTTCTCTGGGCGTGCAACACTGCCTACATCTTTTCGCGCCCTGCAAAGTGAAAAAGTAAAATCTTGAGGCAATAAATAAATAAATACATAAATAATAAATATATAAAAGAGAGGGCATGATTTCCTATTGGAATCTAGGTCATTTGTGCGGGGCAGCTCAGGGTTCCCCCATGGGGAGAGTTTGGGAACCAGGCCTTTGAGGACAGAAGACTGAGCACATGACTTGGCTTCGCATTATGCTAAGGCTGAAGGTCATTGCTATAGGGTATGCTTTCCAGAACACCTGTGTACCTCATTGGATGTGACCTCTTGCCTCGGCCCAGGTCAAGATCCCAGGGAAGAGGAATCTAGTTTGACACGGGGCCCTCCCCACTGCAGGGAGCCTTATTCCCCCTTCCTTCAGACAAAAACACAGCCTACTTGTGATCTCAGTCTGTCCAACAAATAAATAAAATCATTATAAATAAATAAATAAATATATTCAGGCATGTTTTATATAGTGATCAAGTGCAATTCTGCAGTGTGGCTCAGGGTTCTTCCATCGGGAGATTTTGGGAACCAGGCTCTGAGGTTGGAAGGCTGAGCAGCCGACCACGGCTTCATGTGAGGTATAGGGTTAGGGTTAGGGTTAGGGTTAGGGTTAGGGTTATGTTTAGGTGAGGGTTAGAGTAAGGGTTAGGGTTATGTTTTAGGAACAAGGCATGTCGGAACTGGCCACACAATACTGGCACACCAAGGGCTGAGTTGAGGGTGGGACTCAGCAGAATCCTCAGGCGATGGAATTTTGGACGGGACAGGCCAAGAGGTTGGAATGCTCTCAGGGGAGCATGCTGGTTTCTATATATCTGAAGGTACTGGATAGCACAGAAGGAAAGGGTCAGTTTCTGCCTGAGAGGCTAAGTCCTTCCTACATACTGACTTTCCCATCCACAGGAGGACCTGGGTTCACTCCTCCGGTGTCCAGAGTCTGATCCCGTAACCTAGGCTTAGCATTTGGCTCTGGGTGAATGGCTGACCTGATTTGTCAGGGCAGAATTAGGCTTTCCAAGGGACATAGTTGAGGACGTAGCCCTGGCGGACCATCCTATTCCCGGATTGTGGTTTGGGGGTCCTAGGAAGGTGTTGGTAGAATGATCGGACAGGCAGATTTTTCCCTCCCCGAGGGTCTTCCACAGGGCTAAATTTCCCATTATCATAGTGGGCGGCACCCAGAAGCCTGCGATGTGAAGAAGGAATCCCCTACCTAGAGGGCTACCAGGGCAGGCAACCGGGGATAGAAGCCTGAAGAAGCACCCTCGGGTTAGGGTTAGGCCGATGCACATGGGAGGCCCTACCGGCCCTTGCTGAGGGATCATCAAACTCCTGGTTCCCGCTTCAGGTGGGCGCTCCTTGGAGCTGTGTCCCAAGGGGTGCATGCAGATTTCACCTGTTCTACGGATTCAGCTCATTTCTAAAGGGCAAACGTTCCCATTGGGATCTATGGACTTTGTGTGGTACACCTCAGGGTTCCCGCATCTGCAGAGTTCATGGACCAGGCTACTGAGGACAGAAGCCTGAGCATGGGACAGGGGCTTTGCATCAGGATTACCGTGAAGGTTATTTCACAAGTGAATGCTGTTGGTAACACCTGGGTGAGTCAGTGGGTTAGGCCACTGCCTTCAGCTCAGGACATGATCCCAGAGTCCTGGGATGGAGCCCCACATCGGGCTGTCTCCTCATCAGGGAGCCTTCTTTCCCATCTCTAGGCGTGCAACACTGCCTACATCTTTTCGCTCCCTGCAAAGTGAAAAAGTAAAATCTTGAGGCAATAAATAAATAAATACATAAATAATAAATATATAAAAGAGAGGGCATGATTTCCTATTGGAATCTAGGTCATTTGTGCGGGGCAGCTCAGGGTTCCCCCATGGGGAGAGTTTGGGAACCAGGCCTTTGAGGACAGAAGACTGAGCACATGACTTGGGCTTCGCATTATGCTAAGGCTGAAGGTCATTGCTATAGGGTATGCTTTCCAGAACACCTGTGTACCTCATTGGATGTGACCTCTTGCCTCGGCCCAGGTCAAGATCCCAGGGAAGAGGAATCTAGTTTGACACGGGGCCCTCCCCACTGCAGGGAGCCTTATTCCCCCTTCCTTCAGACAAAAACACAGCCTACTTGTGATCTCAGTCTGTCCAACAAATAAATAAAATCATTATAAATAAATAAATAAATATATTCAGGCATGTTTTATATAGTGATCAAGTGCAATTCTGCAGTGTGGCTCAGGGTTCTTCCATCGGGAGATTTTGGGAACCAGGCCTCTGAGGTTGGAAGGCTGAGCAGCCGACCACGGCTTCATGTGAGGTATAGGGTTAGGGTTAGGGTTAGGGTTAGGGTTAGGGTTAGGGTTATGTTTAGGTGAGGGTTAGAGTAAGGGTTAGTGTTATGTTTTAGGAACAAGGCATGTCGGAACTGGCCACACAATACTGGCACACCAAGGGCTGAGTTGAGGGTGGGACTCAGCAGAATCCTCAGGCGATGGAATTTTGGACGGGACAGGCCAAGAGGTTGGAATGCTCTCAGGGGAGCATGCTGGTTTCTATATATCTGAAGGTACTGGATAGCACAGAAGGAAAGGGTCAGTTTCTGCCTGAGAGGCTGAGTCCTTCCTACAGACTGACTTTCCCATCCACAGGAGGACCTGGGTTCAGTCCTCCGGTGTCCAGAGTCTGATCCCGTAACCTAGGCTTAGCATTTGGCTCTGGGTGAATGGCTGACCTGATTTGTCAGGGCAGAATTAGGCTTTCCACGGGACACAGTTGAGGACGTAGCCCTGGCGGACCATCCTATTCCCGGATTGTGGTTTGGGGGTCCTAGAAAGGTGTTGGTAGAATGATCGGACAGGCAGATTTTTCCCTTTCCGAGGGTCTTCCACAGGGCTAAATTTACCATTATCATAGTGGGCGGCACCCAGAAGCCTGCGATGTGAAGAAGGAATCCACTACCTAGAGGGCTACCAGGGCAGGCAACCGGGGATAGAAGTCTGAAGAAGCACCCTCGGGTTAGGGTTAGGCCGATGCACATGGGAGGCCCTACCGGCCCTTGCTGAGGGATCATCAAACTCCTGGTTCCCGCTTCAGGTGGGCACTCCTTGGAGCTGTGTCCCAAGGGGTGCATGCAGATTTCACCTGTTCTACGGATTCAGCTCATTTCTAAAGGGCAAACGTTCCCATTGGGATCTATGGACATTGTGCGGTGCACCTCAGGGTTCCCGCATCTGCAGAGTTCATGGACCAGGCTACTGAGGACAGAAGCCTGAGCATGGGACAGGGGCTTTGCATCAGGATTACCGTGAAGGTTATTTCACAAGTGAATGCTGTTGGTAACACCTGGGTGAGTCAGTGGGTTAGGCCACTGCCTTCAGCTCAGGACATGATCCCAGAGTCCTGGGATGGAGCCCCACATCGGGCTGTCTCCTCATCAGGGAGCCTTCTTTCCCTTCTCTGGGCGTGCAACACTGCCTACATCTTTTCGCTCGCTGCAAAGTGAAAAAGTAAAATCTTGAGGCAATAAATAAATAAATACATAAATAATAAATATATAAAAGAGAGGGCATGATTTCCTATTGGAATCTAGGTCATTTGTGCGGGGCAGCTCAGGGTTCCCCCATGGGGAGAGTTTGGGAACCAGGCCTTTGAGGACAGAAGACTGAGCACATGACTTGGGCTTCGCATTATGCTAAGGCTGAAGGTCATTGCTATAGGGTATGTTTTCCAGAACACCTGTGTACCTCATTGGATGTGACCTCTTGCCTCGGCCCAGGTCAAGATCCCAGGGAAGAGGAATCTAGTTTGACACCGGGCCCTCCCCACTGCAGGGAGCCTTATTCCCCCTTCGTTCAGACAAAAACACAGCCTACTTGTGATCACAGTCTGTCCAACAAATAAATAAATCATTATAAATAAATAAATAAATATATTCAGGCATGTTTTATATAGTGATCAAATGCAATTCTGCAGTGTGGCTCAGGGTTCTTCCATCGGGAGATTTTGGGAACCAGGCCTCTGAGGTTGGAAGGCTGAGCAGCCGACCACGGCTTCATGTGAGGTATAGGGTTAGGGTTAGGGTTAGGGTTAGGGTTAGGGTTAGGGTTATGTTTAGGTGAGGGTTAGAGTAAGGGTTAGGGTTATGTTTTAGGAACAAGGCATGTCGGAACTGGCCACACAATACTGGCACACCAAGGGCTGAGTTGAGGGTGGGACTCAGCAGAATCCTCAGGCGATGGAATTTTGTACGGGACAGGCCAAGAGGGTGGAATGCCCTCAGGGGAGCATGCTGGTTTCTATATATCTGAAGGTACTGGATAGCACAGAAGGAAAGGGTCAGTTTCTGCCTGAGAGGCTGAGTCCTTCCTACAGACTGACTTTCCCATCCACAGGAGGACCTGGGTTCAGTCCTCCGGTGTCCAGAGTCTGATCCCGTAACCTAGGCTTAGCCTTTGGCTCTGGGAGAATGGCTGACCTGATTCGTCAGGGCAGAATTAGGCTTTCCACGGGACTCAGTTGAGGACGTAGCCCTGGCGGACCATCCTATTCCCGGATTGTGGTGTGGGGGTCCTAGGAAGGTGTTGGTAGAATGATCGGACAGGCAGATTTCTCCCTCCCCGAGGGTCTTCCACAGGGCTAAACTTCCCATTTGCCTACTGGGCGGCACCCAGAGGCCTGCGATGTGAAGAAGGAATCCCCTACCTAGAGGGCTACCAGGGCAGGCAACCGGGGATAGAAGTCTGAAGAAGCACCCTCGGGTTAGGGTTAGGCCGATGCACATGGGAGGCCCTACCGGCCCTTGCTGAGGGATCATCAAACTCCTGGTTCCCGCTTCAGGTGGGCACTCCTTGGAGCTGTGTCCCAAGGGGTGCATGCAGATTTCACCTGTTCTACGGATTCAGCTCATTTCTAAAGGGCAAACGTTCCCATTGGGATCTATGGACATTGTGCGGTGCACCTCAGGGTTCCCGCATCTGCAGAGTTCATGGACCAGGCTACTGAGGACAGAAGCCTGAGCATGGGACAGGGGCTTTGCATCAGGATTACCGTGAAGGTTATTTCACAAGTGAATGCTGTTGGTAACACCTGGGTGAGTCAGTGGGTTAGGCCACTGCCTTCAGCTCAGGACATGATCCCAGAGTCCTGGGATGGAGCCCCACATCGGGCTGTCTCCTCATCAGGGAGCCTTCTTTCCCATCTCTAGGCGTGCAACACTGCCTACATCTTTTCGCTCCCTGCAAAGTGAAAAAGTAAAATCTTGAGGCAATAAATAAATACATAAATAATAAATATATAAAAGAGAGGGCATGATTTCCTATTGGAATCTAGGTCATTTGTGCGGGGCAGCTCAGGGTTCCCCCATGGGGAGAGTTTGGGAACCAGGCCTTTGAGGACAGAAGACTGAGCACATGACTTGGGCTTCGCATTATGCTAAGGCTGAAGGTCATTGCTATAGGGTATGCTTTCCAGAACACCTGTGTACCTCATTGGATGTGACCTCTTGCCTCGGCCCAGGTCAAGATCCCAGGGAAGAGGAATCTAGTTTGACACGGGGCCCTCCCCACTGCAGGGAGCCTTATTCCCCCTTCCTTCAGACAAAAACACAGCCTACTTGTGATCTCAGTCTGTCCAACAAATAAATAAAATCATTATAAATAAATAAATAAATATATTCAGGCATGTTTTATATAGTGATCAAGTGCAATTCTGCAGTGTGGCTCAGGGTTCTTCCATCGGGAGATTTTGGGAACCAGGCTCTGAGGTTGGAAGGCTGAGCAGCCGACCACGGCTTCATGTGAGGTATAGGGTTAGGGTTAGGGTTAGGGTTAGGGTTAGGGTTATGTTTAGGTGAGGGTTAGAGTAAGGGTTAGGGTTATGTTTTAGGAACAAGGCATGTCGGAACTGGCCACACAATACTGGCACACCAAGGGCTGAGTTGAGGGTGGGACTCAGCAGAATCCTCAGGCGATGGAATTTTGGACGGGACAGGCCAAGAGGTTGGAATGCTCTCAGGGGAGCATGCTGGTTTCTATATATCTGAAGGTACTGGATAGCACAGAAGGAAAGGGTCAGTTTCTGCCTGAGAGGCTAAGTCCTTCCTACATACTGACTTTCCCATCCACAGGAGGACCTGGGTTCACTCCTCCGGTGTCCAGAGTCTGATCCCGTAACCTAGGCTTAGCATTTGGCTCTGGGTGAATGGCTGACCTGATTTGTCAGGGCAGAATTAGGCTTTCCACGGGACATAGTTGAGGACGTAGCCCTGGCGGACCATCCTATTCCCGGATTGTGGTTTGGGGGTCCTAGGAAGGTGTTGGTAGAATGATCGGACAGGCAGATTTTTCCCTCCCCGAGGGTCTTCCACAGGGCTAAATTTCCCATTATCATAGTGGGCGGCACCCAGAAGCCTGCGATGTGAAGAAGGAATCCCCTACCTAGAGGGCTACCAGGGCAGGCAACCGGGGATAGAAGCCTGAAGAAGCACCCTCGGGTTAGGGTTAGGCCGATGCACATGGGAGGCCCTACCGGCCCTTGCTGAGGGATCATCAAACTCCTGGTTCCCGCTTCAGGTGGGCGCTCCTTGGAGCTGTGTCCCAAGGGGTGCATGCAGATTTCACCTGTTCTACGGATTCAGCTCATTTCTAAAGGGCAAACGTTCCCATTGGGATCTATGGACTTTGTGTGGTACACCTCAGGGTTCCCGCATCTGCAGAGTTCATGGACCAGGCTACTGAGGACAGAAGCCTGAGCATGGGACAGGGGCTTTGCATCAGGATTACCGTGAAGGTTATTTCACAAGTGAATGCTGTTGGTAACACCTGGGTGAGTCAGTGGGTTAGGCCACTGCCTTCAGCTCAGGACATGATCCCAGAGTCCTGGGATGGAGCCCCACATCGGGCTGTCTCCTCATCAGGGAGCCTTCTTTCCCATCTCTAGGCGTGCAACACTGCCTACATCTTTTCGCTCCCTGCAAAGTGAAAAAGTAAAATCTTGAGGCAATAAATAAATAAATACATAAATAATAAATATATAAAAGAGAGGGCATGATTTCCTATTGGAATCTAGGTCATTTGTGCGGGGCAGCTCAGGGTTCCCCCATGGGGAGAGTTTGGGAACCAGGCCTTTGAGGACAGAAGACTGAGCACATGACTTGGGCTTCGCATTATGCTAAGGCTGAAGGTCATTGCTATAGGGTATGCTTTCCAGAACACCTGTGTACCTCATTGGATGTGACCTCTTGCCTCGGCCCAGGTCAAGATCCCAGGGAAGAGGAATCTAGTTTGACACGGGGCCCTCCCCACTGCAGGGAGCCTTATTCCCCCTTCCTTCAGACAAAAACACAGCCTACTTGTGATCTCAGTCTGTCCAACAAATAAATAAAATCATTATAAATAAATAAATAAATATATTCAGGCATGTTTTATATAGTGATCAAGTGCAATTCTGCAGTGTGGCTCAGGGTTCTTCCATCGGGAGATTTTGGGAACCAGGCCTCTGAGGTTGGAAGGCTGAGCAGCCGACCACGGCTTCATGTGAGGTATAGGGTTAGGGTTAGGGTTAGGGTTAGGGTTAGGGTTAGGGTTATGTTTAGGTGAGGGTTAGAGTAAGGGTTAGTGTTATGTTTTAGGAACAAGGCATGTCGGAACTGGCCACACAATACTGGCACACCAAGGGCTGAGTTGAGGGTGGGACTCAGCAGAATCCTCAGGCGATGGAATTTTGGACGGGACAGGCCAAGAGGTTGGAATGCTCTCAGGGGAGCATGCTGGTTTCTATATATCTGAAGGTACTGGATAGCACAGAAGGAAAGGGTCAGTTTCTGCCTGAGAGGCTGAGTCCTTCCTACAGACTGACTTTCCCATCCACAGGAGGACCTGGGTTCAGTCCTCCGGTGTCCAGAGTCTGATCCCGTAACCTAGGCTTAGCATTTGGCTCTGGGTGAATGGCTGACCTGATTTGTCAGGGCAGAATTAGGCTTTCCACGGGACACAGTTGAGGACGTAGCCCTGGCGGACCATCCTATTCCCGGATTGTGGTTTGGGGGTCCTAGAAAGGTGTTGGTAGAATGATCGGACAGGCAGATTTTTCCCTTTCCGAGGGTCTTCCACAGGGCTAAATTTACCATTATCATAGTGGGCGGCACCCAGAAGCCTGCGATGTGAAGAAGGAATCCACTACCTAGAGGGCTACCAGGGCAGGCAACCGGGGATAGAAGTCTGAAGAAGCACCCTCGGGTTAGGGTTAGGCCGATGCACATGGGAGGCCCTACCGGCCCTTGCTGAGGGATCATCAAACTCCTGGTTCCCGCTTCAGGTGGGCACTCCTTGGAGCTGTGTCCCAAGGGGTGCATGCAGATTTCACCTGTTCTACGGATTCAGCTCATTTCTAAAGGGCAAACGTTCCCATTGGGATCTATGGACATTGTGCGGTGCACCTCAGGGTTCCCGCATCTGCAGAGTTCATGGACCAGGCTACTGAGGACAGAAGCCTGAGCATGGGACAGGGGCTTTGCATCAGGATTACCGTGAAGGTTATTTCACAAGTGAATGCTGTTGGTAACACCTGGGTGAGTCAGTGGGTTAGGCCACTGCCTTCAGCTCAGGACATGATCCCAGAGTCCTGGGATGGAGCCCCACATCGGGCTGTCTCCTCATCAGGGAGCCTTCTTTCCCTTCTCTGGGCGTGCAACACTGCCTACATCTTTTCGCTCGCTGCAAAGTGAAAAAGTAAAATCTTGAGGCAATAAATAAATAAATACATAAATAATAAATATATAAAAGAGAGGGCATGATTTCCTATTGGAATCTAGGTCATTTGTGCGGGGCAGCTCAGGGTTCCCCCATGGGGAGAGTTTGGGAACCAGGCCTTTGAGGACAGAAGACTGAGCACATGACTTGGGCTTCGCATTATGCTAAGGCTGAAGGTCATTGCTATAGGGTATGTTTTCCAGAACACCTGTGTACCTCATTGGATGTGACCTCTTGCCTCGGCCCAGGTCAAGATCCCAGGGAAGAGGAATCTAGTTTGACACCGGGCCCTCCCCACTGCAGGGAGCCTTATTCCCCCTTCGTTCAGACAAAAACACAGCCTACTTGTGATCACAGTCTGTCCAACAAATAAATAAATCATTATAAATAAATAAATAAATATATTCAGGCATGTTTTATATAGTGATCAAATGCAATTCTGCAGTGTGGCTCAGGGTTCTTCCATCGGGAGATTTTGGGAACCAGGCCTCTGAGGTTGGAAGGCTGAGCAGCCGACCACGGCTTCATGTGAGGTATAGGGTTAGGGTTAGGGTTAGGGTTAGGGTTAGGGTTATGTTTAGGTGAGGGTTAGAGTAAGGGTTAGGGTTATGTTTTAGGAACAAGGCATGTCGGAACTGGCCACACAATACTGGCACACCAAGGGCTGAGTTGAGGGTGGGACTCAGCAGAATCCTCAGGCGATGGAATTTTGTACGGGACAGGCCAAGAGGGTGGAATGCCCTCAGGGGAGCATGCTGGTTTCTATATATCTGAAGGTACTGGATAGCACAGAAGGAAAGGGTCAGTTTCTGCCTGAGAGGCTGAGTCCTTCCTACAGACTGACTTTCCCATCCACAGGAGGACCTGGGTTCAGTCCTCCGGTGTCCAGAGTCTGATCCCGTAACCTAGGCTTAGCCTTTGGCTCTGGGAGAATGGCTGACCTGATTCGTCAGGGCAGAATTAGGCTTTCCACGGGACTCAGTTGAGGACGTAGCCCTGGCGGACCATCCTATTCCCGGATTGTGGTGTGGGGGTCCTAGGAAGGTGTTGGTAGAATGATCGGACAGGCAGATTTCTCCCTCCCCGAGGGTCTTACACAGGGCTAAACTTCCCATTTGCCTACTGGGCGGCACCCAGAGGCCTGCGATGTGAAGAAGGAATCCCCTACCTAGAGGGCTACCAGGGCAGGCAACCGGGGATAGAAGTCTGAAGAAGCACCCTCGGGTTAGGGTTAGGCCGATGCACATGGGAGGCCCTACCGGCCCTTGCTGAGGGATCATCAAACTCCTGGTTCCCGCTTCAGGTGGGCACTCCTTGGAGCTGTGTCCCAAGGGGTGCATGCAGATTTCACCTGTTCTACGGATTCAGCTCATTTCTAAAGGGCAAACGTTCCCATTGGGATCTATGGACATTGTGCGGTGCACCTCAGGGTTCCCGCATCTGCAGAGTTCATGGACCAGGCTACTGAGGACAGAAGCCTGAGCATGGGACAGGGGCTTTGCATCAGGATTACCGTGAAGGTTATTTCACAAGTGAATGCTGTTGGTAACACCTGGGTGAGTCAGTGGGTTAGGCCACTGCCTTCAGCTCAGGACATGATCCCAGAGTCCTGGGATGGAGCCCCACATCGGGCTGTCTCCTCATCAGGGAGCCTTCTTTCCCTTCTCTGGGCGTGCAACACTGCCTACATCTTTTCGCTCGCTGCAAAGTGAAAAAGTAAAATCTTGAGGCAATAAATAAATAAATACATAAATAATAAATATATAAAAGAGAGGGCATGATTTCCTATTGGAATCTAGGTCATTTGTGCGGGGCAGCTCAGGGTTCCCCCATGGGGAGAGTTTGGGAACCAGGCCTTTGAGGACAGAAGACTGAGCACATGACTTGGGCTTCGCATTATGCTAAGGCTGAAGGTCATTGCTATAGGGTATGCTTTCCAGAACACCTGTGTACCTCATTGGATGTGACCTCTTGCCTCGGCCCAGGTCAAGATCCCAGGGAAGAGGAATCTAGTTTGACACCGGGCCCTCCCCACTGCAGGGAGCCTTATTCCCCCTTCGTTCAGACAAAAACACAGCCTACTTGTGATCACAGTCTGTCCAACAAATAAATAAATCATTATAAATAAATAAATAAATATATTCAGGCATGTTTTATATAGTGATCAAATGCAATTCTGCAGTGTGGCTCAGGGTTCTTCCATCGGGAGATTTTGGGAACCAGGCCTCTGAGGTTGGAAGGCTGAGCAGCCGACCACGGCTTCATGTGAGGTATAGGGTTAGGGTTAGGGTTAGGGTTAGGGTTAGGGTTAGTGTTAGGGTTATGTTTAGGTGAGGGTTAGAGTAAGGGTTAGGGTTATGTTTTAGGAACAAGGCATGTCGGAACTGGCCACACAATACTGGCACACCAAGGGCTGAGTTGAGGGTGGGACTCAGCAGAATCCTCAGGCGATGGAATTTTGGACGGGACAGGCCAAGAGGGTGGAATGCCCTCAGGGGAGCATGCTGGTTTCTATATATCTGAAGGTACTGGATAGCACAGAAGGAAAGGGTCAGTTTCTGCCTGAGAGGCTGAGTCCTTCCTACAGACTGACTTTCCCATCCACAGGAGGACCTGGGTTCAGTCCTCCGGTGTCCAGAGTCTGATCCCGTAACCTAGGCTTAGCCTTTGGCTCTGGGAGAATGGCTGACCTGATTCGTCAGGGCAGAATTAGGCTTTCCACGGGACTCAGTTGAGGACGTAGCCCTGGCGGACCATCCTATTCCCGGATTGTGGTGTGGGGGTCCTAGGAAGGTGTTGGTAGAATGATCGGACAGGCAGATTTCTCCCTCCCCGAGGGTCTTCCACAGGGCTAAACTTCCCATTTGCCTACTGGGCGGCACCCAGAGGCCTGCGATGTGAAGAAGGAATCCCCTACCTAGAGGGCTACCAGGGCAGGCAACCGGGGATAGAAGTCTGAAGAAGCACCCTCGGGTTAGGGTTAGGCCGATGCACATGGGAGGCCCTACCGGCCCTTGCTGAGGGATCATCAAACTCCTGGTTCCCGCTTCAGGTGGGCGCTCCTTGGAGCTGTGTCCCAAGGGGTGCATGCAGATTTCACCTGTTCTACGGATTCAGCTCATTTCTAAAGGGCAAACGTTCCCATTGGGATCTATGGACATTGTGCGGTGCACCTCAGGGTTCCCGCATCTGCAGAGTTCATGGACCAGGCTACTGAGGACAGAAGCCTGAGCATGGGACAGGGGCTTTGCATCAGGATTACCGTGAAGGTTATTTCACAAGTGAATGCTGTTGGTAACACCTGGGTGAGTCAGTGGGTTAGGCCATTGCCTTCAGCTCAGGACATGATCCCAGAGTCCTGGGATGGAGCCCCACATCGGGCTGTCTCCTCAGCAGGGAGCCTTCTTTCCCTTCTCTGGGCGTGCAACACTGCCTACATCTTTTCGCGCCCTGCAAAGTGAAAAAGTAAAATCTTGAGGCAATAAATAAATAAATACATAAATAATAAATATATAAAAGAGAGGGCATGATTTCCTATTGGAATCTAGGTCATTTGTGCGGGGCAGCTCAGGGTTCCCCCATGGGGAGAGTTTGGGAACCAGGCCTTTGAGGACAGAAGACTGAGCACATGACTTGGCTTCGCATTATGCTAAGGCTGAAGGTCATTGCTATAGGGTATGCTTTCCAGAACACCTGTGTACCTCATTGGATGTGACCTCTTGCCTCGGCCCAGGTCAAGATCCCAGGGAAGAGGAATCTAGTTTGACACGGGGCCCTCCCCACTGCAGGGAGCCTTATTCCCCCTTCCTTCAGACAAAAACACAGCCTACTTGTGATCTCAGTCTGTCCAACAAATAAATAAAATCATTATAAATAAATAAATAAATATATTCAGGCATGTTTTATATAGTGATCAAGTGCAATTCTGCAGTGTGGCTCAGGGTTCTTCCATCGGGAGATTTTGGGAACCAGGCTCTGAGGTTGGAAGGCTGAGCAGCCGACCACGGCTTCATGTGAGGTATAGGGTTAGGGTTAGGGTTAGGGTTAGGGTTAGGGTTATGTTTAGGTGAGGGTTAGAGTAAGGGTTAGGGTTATGTTTTAGGAACAAGGCATGTCGGAACTGGCCACACAATACTGGCACACCAAGGGCTGAGTTGAGGGTGGGACTCAGCAGAATCCTCAGGCGATGGAATTTTGGACGGGACAGGCCAAGAGGTTGGAATGCTCTCAGGGGAGCATGCTGGTTTCTATATATCTGAAGGTACTGGATAGCACAGAAGGAAAGGGTCAGTTTCTGCCTGAGAGGCTGAGTCCTTCCTACAGACTGTTTTTCCCATCCACTGGAGGACCTGGGTTCACTCCTCCGGTGTCCAGAGTCTGATCCCGTAACCTAGGCTTAGCATTTGGCTCTGGGTGAATGGCTGACCTGATTTGTCAGGGCAGAATTAGGCTTTCCACGGGACATAGTTGAGGACGTAGCCCTTGCGGACCATCCTATTCCCGGATTGTGGTTTGGGGGTCCTAGGAAGGTGTTGGTAGAATGATCGGACAGGCAGATTTTTCCCTCCCCGAGGGTCTTCCACAGGGCTAAATTTCCCATTATCATAGTGGGCGGCACCCAGAAGCCTGCGATGTGAAGAAGGAATCCCCTACCTAGAGGGCTACCAGGGCAGGCAACCGGGGATAGAAGCCTGAAGAAGCACCCTCGGGTTAGGGTTAGGCCGATGCACATGGGAGGCCCTACCGGCCCTTGCTGAGGGATCATCAAACTCCTGGTTCCCGCTTCAGGTGGGCGCTCCTTGGAGCTGTGTCCCAAGGGGTGCATGCAGATTTCACCTGTTCTACGGATTCAGCTCATTTCTAAAGGGCAAACGTTCCCATTGGGATCTATGGACTTTGTGTGGTACACCTCAGGGTTCCCGCATCTGCAGAGTTCATGGACCAGGCTACTGAGGACAGAAGCCTGAGCATGGGACAGGGGCTTTGCATCAGGATTACCGTGAAGGTTATTTCACAAGTGAATGCTGTTGGTAACACCTGGGTGAGTCAGTGGGTTAGGCCACTGCCTTCAGCTCAGGACATGATCCCAGAGTCCTGGGATGGAGCCCCACATCGGGCTGTCTCCTCATCAGGGAGCCTTCTTTCCCTTCTCTAGGCGTGCAACACTGCCTACATCTTTTCGCTCCCTGCAAAGTGAAAAAGTAAAATCTTGAGGCAATAAATAAATAAATACATAAATAATAAATATATAAAAGAGAGGGCATGATTTCCTATTGGAATCTAGGTCATTTGTGCGGGGCAGCTCAGGGTTCCCCCATGGGGAGAGTTTGGGAACCAGGCTTTGAGGACAGAAGACTGAGCACATGACTTGGGCTTCACATTATGCTAAGGCTGAAGGTCATTGCTATAGGGTATGCTTTCCAGAACACCTGTGTACCTCATTGGATGTGACCTCTTGCCTCGGCCCAGGTCAAGATCCCAGGGAAGAGGAATCTAGTTTGACACGGGGCCCTCCCCACTGCAGGGAGCCTTATTCCCCCTTCCTTCAGACAAAAACACAGCCTACTTGTGATCTCAGTCTGTCCAACAAATAAATAAAATCATTATAAATAAATAAATAAATATATTCAGGCATGTTTTATATAGTGGTCAAGTGCAATTCTGCAGTGTGGCTCAGGGTTCTTCCATCGGGAGATTTTGGGAACCAGGCCTCTGAGGTTGGAAGGCTGAGCAGCCGACCACGGCTTCCTGTGAGGTATAGGGTTAGGGTAAGGGTTAGGGTTAGGGTTAGGGTTAGGGTTATGTTTAGGTGAGGGTTAGAGTAAGGGTTAGTGTTATGTTTTAGGAACAAGGCATGTCGGAACTGGCCACACAATACTGGCACACCAAGGGCTGAGTTGAGGGTGGGACTCAGCAGAATCCTCAGGCGATGGAATTTTGGACGGGACAGGCCAAGAGGTTGGAATGCTCTCAGGGGAGCATGCTGGTTTCTATATATCTGAAGGTACTGGATAGCACAGAAGGAAAGGGTCAGTTTCTGCCTGAGAGGCTGAGTCCTTCCTACAGACTGACTTTCCCATCCACAGGAGGACCTGGGTTCAGTCCTCCGGTGTCCAGAGTCTGATCACGTAACCTAGGCTTAGCCTTTGGCTCTGGGAGAATGGCTGACCTGATTTGTCAGGGCAGAATTAGGCTTTCCACAGGACTCAGTTGAGGACGTAGCCCTGGCGGACCATCCTATTCCCGGATTGTGGTGTGGGGGTCCTAGGAAGGTGTTGGTAGAATGATCGGACAGGCAGATTTCTCCTTCCCCGAGGGTCTTCCACAGGGCTAAACTTCCCATTTGCCTAGTGGGCGGCACCCAGAGGCCTGCGATATGAAGAAGGAATCCCCTACCTAGAGGGCTACCAGGGCAGGCAACCGGGGATAGAAGTCTGAAGAAGCACCCTCGGGTTAGGGTTAGGCCGATGCACATGGGAGGCCCTACCGGCCCTTGCTGAGGGATCATCAAACTCCTGGTTCCCGCTTCAGGTGGGTGCTCCTTGGAGCTGTGTCCCAAGGGGTGCATGCAGATTTCACCTGTTCTACGGATTCAGCTCATTTCTAAAGGGCAAACGTTCCCATTGGGATCTATGGACATTGTGCGGTGCACCTCAGGGTTCCCGCATCTGCAGAGATCATGGACCAGGCTACTGAGGACAGAAGCCTGAGCATGGGACAGGGGCTTTGCATCAGGATTACCGTGAAGGTTATTTCACAAGTGAATGCTGTTGGTAACACCTGGGTGAGTCAGTGGGTTAGGCCACTGCCTTCAGCTCAGGACATGATCCCAGAGTCCTGGGATGGAGCCCCACATCGGGCTGTCTCCTCAGCAGGGAGCCTTCTTTCCCTTCTCTGGGTGTGCAATACTGCCTACATCTTTTCGCTCCCTGCAAAGTGAAAAAGTAAAATCTTGAGGCAATAAATAAATAAATACATAAATAATAAATATATAAAAGAGAGGGAATGATTTCCTATTGGAATCTAGGTCATTTGTGCGGGGCAGCTCAGGGTTCCCCCATGGGGAGAGTTTGGGAACCAGGCCTTTGAGGACAGAAGACTGAGCACATGACTTGGGCTTCGCATTATGCTAAGGCTGAAGGTCATTGCTATAGGGTATGCTTTCCAGAACACCTGTGTACCTCATTGGATGTGACCTCTTGCCTCGGCCCAGGTCAAGATCCCAGGGAAGAGGAATCTAGTTTGACACGGGGCCCTCCCCACTGCAGGGAGCCTTATTCCCCCTTCCTTCAGACAAAAACACAGCCTACTCGTGATCTCAGTCTGTCCAACAAATAAATAAAATCATTATAAATAAATAAATAAATATATTCAGGCATGTTTTATATAGTGATCAAATGCAATTCTGCAGTGTGGCTCAGGGTTCTTCCATCGGGAGATTTTGGGAACCAGGCCTCTGAGGTTGGAAGGCTGAGCAGCCGACCACGGCTTCATGTGAGGTGTAGGGTTAGGGTTAGGGTTAGGGTTAGGGTTATGTTTAGGTGAGGGTTAGAGTAAGGGTTAGGGTTATGTTTTAGGAACAAGGCATGTCGGAACTGGCCACACAATACTGGCACACCAAGGGCTGAGTTGAGGGTGGGACTCAGCAGAATCCTCAGGCGATGGAATTTTGGACGGGACAGGCCAAGAGGGTGGAATGCCCTCAGGGGAGCATGCTGGTTTCTATATATCTGAAGGTACTGGATAGCACAGAAGGAAAGGGTCAGTTTCTGCCTGAGAGGCTGAGTCCTTCCTACAGACTGACTTTCCCATCCACAGGAGAACCTGGGTTCAGTCCTCCGGTGTCCAGAGTCTGATCACGTAACCTAGGCTTAGCCTTTGGCTCTGGGAGAATGGCTGACCTGATTCGTCAGGGCAGAATTAGGCTTTCCACGGGACTCAGTTGAGGACGTAGCCCTGGCGGACCATCCTATTCCCGGATTGTGGTGTGGGGGTCCTAGGAAGGTGTTGGTAGAATGATCGGACAGGCAGATTTCTCCCTCCCCGAGGGTCTTCCACAGGGCTAAACTTCCCATTTGCCTAGTGGGCGGCACCCAGAGGCCTGCGATGTGAAGAAGGAATCCCCTACCTAGAGGGCTACCAGGGCAGGCAACCGGGGATAGAAGTCTGAAGAAGCACCCTCGGGTTAGGGTTAGGCCGATGCACATGGGAGGCCCTACCGGCCCTTGCTGAGGGATCATCAAACTCCTGGTTCCCGCTTCAGGTGGGCGCTCCTTGGAGCTGTGTCCCAAGGGGTGCATGCAGATTTCACCTGTTCTACGGATTCAGCTCATTTCTAAAGGGCAAACGTTCCCATTGGGATCTATGGACATTGTGCGGTGCACCTCAGGGTTCCCGCATCTGCAGAGTTCATGGACCAGGCTACTGAGGACAGAAGCCTGAGCATGGGACAGGGGCTTTGCATCAGGATTACCGTGAAGGTTATTTCACAAGTGAATGCTGTTGGTAACACCTGGGTGAGTCAGTGGGTTAGGCCACTGCTTTCAGCTCAGGACATGATCCCAGAGTCCTGGGATGGAGCCCCACATCGGGCTGTCTCCTCAGCAGGGTGCCTTCTTTCCCTTCTCTGGGCGTGCAACACTGCCTACATCTTTTCGCTCCCTGCAAAGTGAAAAAGTAAAATCTTGAGGCAATAAATAAATAAATACATAAATAATAAATATATAAAAGAGAGGGCATGATTTCCTATTGGAATCTAGGTCATTTGTGCGGGGCAGCTCAGGGTTCCCCCATGGGGAGAATTTGGGAACCAGGCCTTTGAGGACAGAAGACTGAGCACATGACTTGGGCTTCGCATTATGCTAAGGCTGAAGGTCATTGCTATAGGGTATGCTTTCCAGAACACCTGTGTACCTCATTGGATGTGACCTCTTGCCTCGGCCCAGGTCAAGATCCCAGGGAAGAGGAATCTAGTTTGACACGGGGCCCTCCCCACTGCAGGGAGCCTTATTCCCCCTTCCTTCAGACAAAAACACAGCCTACTCGTGATCTCAGTCTGTCCAACAAATAAATAAAATCATTATAAATAAATAAATAAATATATTCAGGCATGTTTTATATAGTGATCAAATGCAATTCTGCAGTGTGGCTCAGGGTTCTTCCATCGGGAGATTTTGGGAACCAGGCCTCTGAGGTTGGAAGGCTGAGCAGCCGACCACGGCTTCATGTGAGGTGTAGGGTTAGGGTTAGGGTTAGGGTTAGGGTTATGTTTAGGTGAGGGTTAGAGTAAGGGTTAGGGTTATGTTTTAGGAACAAGGCATGTCGGAACTGGCCACACAATACTGGCACACCAAGGGCTGAGTTGAGGGTGGGACTCAGCAGAATCCTCAGGCGATGGAATTTTGGACGGGACAGGCCAAGAGGGTGGAATGCCCTCAGGGGAGCATGCTGGTTTCTATATATCTGAAGGTACTGGATAGCACAGAAGGAAAGGGTCAGTTTCTGCCTGAGAGGCTGAGTCCTTCCTACAGACTGACTTTCCCATCCACAGGAGAACCTGGGTTCAGTCCTCCGGTGTCCAGAGTCTGATCACGTAACCTAGGCTTAGCCTTTGGCTCTGGGAGAATGGCTGACCTGATTCGTCAGGGCAGAATTAGGCTTTCCACGGGACTCAGTTGAGGACGTAGCCCTGGCGGACCATCCTATTCCCGGATTGTGGTGTGGGGGTCCTAGGAAGGTGTTGGTAGAATGATCGGACAGGCAGATTTCTCCCTCCCCGAGGGTCTTCCACAGGGCTAAACTTCCCATTTGCCTAGTGGGCGGCACCCAGAGGCCTGCGATGTGAAGAAGGAATCCCCTACCTAGAGGGCTACCAGGGCAGGCAACCGGGGATAGAAGTCTGAAGAAGCACCCTCGGGTTAGGGTTAGGCCGATGCACATGGGAGGCCCTACCGGCCCTTGCTGAGGGATCATCAAACTCCTGGTTCCCGCTTCAGGTGGGCGCTCCTTGGAGCTGTGTCCCAAGGGGTGCATGCAGATTTCACCTGTTCTACGGATTCAGCTCATTTCTAAAGGGCAAACGTTCCCATTGGGATCTATGGACATTGTGCGGTGCACCTCAGGGTTCCCGCATCTGCAGAGTTCATGGACCAGGCTACTGAGGACAGAAGCCTGAGCATGGGACAGGGGCTTTGCATCAGGATTACCGTGAAGGTTATTTCACAAGTGAATGCTGTTGGTAACACCTGGGTGAGTCAGTGGGTTAGGCCACTGCTTTCAGCTCAGGACATGATCCCAGAGTCCTGGGATGGAGCCCCACATCGGGCTGTCTCCTCAGCAGGGTGCCTTCTTTCCCTTCTCTGGGCGTGCAACACTGCCTACATCTTTTCGCTCCCTGCAAAGTGAAAAAGTAAAATCTTGAGGCAATAAATAAATAAATACATAAATAATAAATATATAAAAGAGAGGGCATGATTTCCTATTGGAATCTAGGTCATTTGTGCGGGGCAGCTCAGGGTTCCCCCATGGGGAGAATTTGGGAACCAGGCCTTTGAGGACAGAAGACTGAGCACATGACTTGGGCTTCGCATTATGCTAAGGCTGAAGGTCATTGCTATAGGGTATGCTTTCCAGAACACCTGTGTACCTCATTGGATGTGACCTCTTGCCTCGGCCCAGGTCAAGATCCCAGGGAAGAGGAATCTAGTTTGACACGGGGCCCTCCCCACTGCAGGGAGCCTTATTCCCCCTTCCTTCAGACAAAAACACAGCCTACTCGTGATCTCAGTCTGTCCAACAAATAAATAAAATCATTATAAATAAATAAATAAATATATTCAGGCATGTTTTATATAGTGATCAAATGCAATTCTGCAGTGTGGCTCAGGGTTCTTCCATCGGGAGATTTTGGGAACCAGGCCTCTGAGGTTGGAAGGCTGAGCAGCCGACCACGGCTTCATGTGAGGTATAGGGTTAGGGTTAGGGTTAGGGTTAGGGTTATGTTTAGGTGAGGGTTAGAGTAAGGGTTAGGGTTATGTTTTAGGAACAAGGCATGTCGGAACTGGCCACACAATACTGGCACACCAAGGGCTGAGTTGAGGGTGGGACTCAGCAGAATCCTCAGGCGATGGAATTTTGGACGGGACAGGCCAAGAGGGTGGAATGCCCTCAGGGGAGCATGCTGGTTTCTATATATCTGAAGGTACTGGATAGCACAGAAGGAAAGGGTCAGTTTCTGCCTGAGAGGCTGAGTCCTTCCTACAGACTGACTTTCCCATCCACAGGAGAACCTGGGTTCAGTCCTCCGGTGTCCAGAGTCTGATCACGTAACCTAGGCTTAGCCTTTGGCTCTGGGAGAATGGCTGACCTGATTCGTCAGGGCAGAATTAGGCTTTCCACGGGACTCAGTTGAGGACGTAGCCCTGGCGGACCATCCTATTCCCGGATTGTGGTGTGGGGGTCCTAGGAAGGTGTTGGTAGAATGATCGGACAGGCAGATTTCTCCCTCCCCGAGGGTCTTCCACAGGGCTAAACTTCCCATTTGCCTAGTGGGCGGAACCCAGAGGCCTGCGATGTGAAGAAGGAATCCCCTACCTAGAGGGCTACCAGGGCAGGCAACCGGGGATAGAAGTCTGAAGAAGCACCCTCGGGTTAGGGTTAGGCCGATGCACATGGGAGGCCCTACCGGCCCTTGCTGAGGGATCATCAAACTCCTGGTTCCCGCTTCAGGTGGGCGCTCCTTGGAGCTGTGTCCCAAGGGGTGCATGCAGATTTCACCTGTTCTACGGATTCAGCTCATTTCTAAAGGGCAAACGTTCCCATTGGGATCTATGGACATTGTGCGGTGCACCTCAGGGTTCCCGCATCTGCAGAGTTCATGGACCAGGCTACTGAGGACAGAAGCCTGAGCATGGGACAGGGGCTTTGCATCAGGATTACCGTGAAGGTTATTTCACAAGTGAATGCTGTTGGTAACACCTGGGTGAGTCAGTGGGTTAGGCCACTGCTTTCAGCTCAGGACATGATCCCAGAGTCCTGGGATGGAGCCCCACATCGGGCTGTCTCCTCAGCAGGGTGCCTTCTTTCCCTTCTCTGGGCGTGCAACACTGCCTACATCTTTTCGCTCCCTGCAAAGTGAAAAAGTAAAATCTTGAGGCAATAAATAAATAAATACATAAATAATAAATATATAAAAGAGAGGGCATGATTTCCTATTGGAATCTAGGTCATTTGTGCGGGGCAGCTCAGGGTTCCCCCATGGGGAGAATTTGGGAACCAGGCCTTTGAGGACAGAAGACTGAGCACATGACTTGGGCTTCGCATTATGCTAAGGCTGAAGGTCATTGCTATAGGGTATGCTTTCCAGAACACCTGTGTACCTCATTGGATGTGACCTCTTGCCTCAGCCCAGGTCAAGATCCCAGGGAAGAGGAATCTAGTTTGACACAGGGCCCTCCCCACTGCAGGGAGCCTTATTCACCCTTCCTTCAGACAAAACCACAGCCTAATTGTGATCTCAGTCTGTCCAACAAATAAATAAAATCATTATAAATAAATAAATAAATATATTCAGGCATGTTTTATATATGCTCAAGTGCAATTCTGCAGTGAGGCTCAGGGTTCTTCCATCGGGAGATTTTGGGAACCAGGCCTCTGAGGTTGGAAGGCTGAGCAGCCGACCACGGCTTCATGTGAGGTATAGGGTTAGAGTTAGGGTTAGGGTTAGGATTATGTTTAGGTGAGGGTTAGAGTAAGGGTTATGGTTATGTCTTAGGAACAAGGCATTTCGGAACTGGCCACACAATACTGGCTCACCAAGGGCTGAGTTGAGGGTGGGACTCAGCAGAATCCTCAGGCGATGGAATTTTGGACGGGACAGGCCAAGAGGGTGGAATGCCCTCAGGGGAGCATGCTGGTTTCTATATATCTGAAGGTACTGGATAGCACAGAAGGAAAGGGTCAGTTTCTGCCTGAGAGGCTGAGTCCTTCCTACAGACTGACTTTCCCATCCACAGGAGGACCTGGGTTCAGTTTTCCGGTGTCCAGAGTCTGATCACGTAACCTAGGCTTAGCCTTTGGCTCTGGGAGAATGGCTGACCTGATTTGTCAGGGCAGAATTAGGCTTTCCACAGGACTCAGTTGAGGACGTAGCCCTGGCGGACCATCCTATTCCCGGATTGTGTTGTGGGAGTACTAGGAAGGTGTTGGTAGAATGATCGGACAGGCAGATTTCTCCCTCCCCTACGGTCTTCCACAGGGCTAAACTTCCCATTTGCCTAGTGGGCGGCACACAGGGACCTGCGATGTGAAGAAGGAATCCCCTACCTAGAGGGCTACCAGGGCAGGCAACCGGGGATAGAAGTCGGAAGAAGCACCCTCGGGTTAGGGTTAGGCCGATGCACATGAGAGGCCCTACCGGCCCTTGCTGAGGGATCATCAAACTCCTGGTTCCCGCTTCAGGTGGGCGCTCCTTGGAGCTGTGTCCCAAAGGGTGCATGCAGATTTCACCTGTTCTACGGATTCAGCTCATTTCTAAAGGGCAAACGTTCCCATTGGGATCTATGGACATTGTGCGGTACACCTCAGGGTTCCCGCATCTGCAGAGTTCATGGACCAGGCTACTGAGGACAGAAGCCTGAGCATGGGACAGGGGCTTTGCATCAGGATTACCGTGAAGGTTATTTCACAAGTGAATGCTGTTGGTAACACCTGGGTGAGTCAGTGGGTTAGGCCACTGCCTTCAGCTCAGGCCATGATCCCAGAGTCCTGGGATGGAGCCCCACATCGGGCTGTCTCCTCAGCAGGGAGCCTTCTTTCCCTTCTCTGGGCGTGCAACACTGCCTACATCTTTTCGCTCCCTGCAAAGTGAAAAAGTAAAATCTTGAAGCAATAAATAAATAAATACATAAATAATAAATATATAAAAGAGAGGGCATGATTTCCTATTGGAATCTAGGTCATTTGTGCGGGGCAGCTCAGGGTTCCCCCATGGGGAGAGTTTGGGAACCAGGCCTTTGAGGACAGAAGACTGAGCACATGACTTGGGCTTCGCATTATGCTAAGGCTGAAGGTCATTGCTATAGGGTATGCTTTCCAGAACACCTGTGTACCTCATTGGATGTGACCTCTTGCCTGGGCCCAGGTCAAGATCCCAGGGAAGAGGAATCTAGTTTGACACGGGGCCCTCCCCACTGCAGGGAGCCTTATTCCCCCTTCCTTCGGACAAAAACACAGCCTACTTGTGATCACAGTCTTTCCAACAAATAAATAAAACCATTAAAATAAATAAATAAATATATTCAGGCACGTTTTATGTAGTGATCAAGTGCAATTCTGCAGTGTGGCTCAGGGTTCTTTCATCGGGAGATTTTGGGAACCAGGCCTCTGAGGTTGGAAGGCTGAGCACCCGACCACGGCTTCATGTGAGGTATACGGTTAGGGTTAGGGTTAGGGTTAGGGTTATGGTTAGGGTTATGTTTAGGTGAGGGTTAGAGTAAGGGTTAGGGTTATGTCTTAGGAACAAGGCATGTCGGAACTGGCCACACAATACTGGCACACCAAGGGCTGAGTTGAGGGTGGGACTCAGCAGAATCCTCAGGCGATGGAATTTTGGATAGGACAGGTCAAGAGGGTGGAATGCCCTCAGGGGAGCATGCTGGTTTCTATATATCTGAAGGTACTGGATAGCACAGAAGGAAAGGTTCAGTTTCTGCCTGAGAGGCTGAGTCCTTCCTACAGACTGACTTTCCCATCCACAGGAGGACCTGGGTTCAGTTTTCCGGTGTTCAGAGTCTGATCACGTAACCTAGGCTTAGCCTTTGGCTCTGGGAGAATGGCTGACCTGATTTGTCAGGGCAGAATTAGGCTTTCCACAGGACTCAGTTGAGGACGTAGCCCTGGCGGACCATCCTATTCCCGGATTGTGTTGTGGGAGTACTAGGAAGGTGTTGGTAGAATGATCGGACAGGCAGATTTCTCCCTCCCCTAGGGTCTTCCACAGGGCTAAACTTCCCATTTGCCTAGTGGGCGGCACCCAGGGGCCTGCGATGTGAAGAAGGAATCCCCTACCTAGAGGGCTACCAGGGCAGGCAACCGGGGATAGAAGTCGGAAGAAGCACCCTCGGGTTAGGGTTAGGCCGATGCACATGGGAGGCCCTACCGGCCCTTGCTGAGGGATCATCAAACTCCTGGTTCCCGCTTCAGGTGGGCGCTCCTTGGAGCTGTGTCCCAAAGGGTGCATGCAGATTTCACCTGTTCTACGGATTCAGCTCATTTCTAAAGGGCAAACGTTCCCATTGGGATCTATGGACATTGTGCGGTGCACCTCAGGGTTCCCGCATCTGCAGAGTTCATGGACCAGGCTACTGAGGACAGAAGCGTGAGCATGGGACAGGGGCTTTGCATCAGGATTACCGTGAAGGTTATTTCACAAGTGAATGCTGTGGGTAACACCTGGGTGAGTCAGTGGGTTAGGCCACTGCCTTCAGCTCAGGACATGATCCCAGAGTCCTGGGATGGAGCCCCACATCGGGCTGTCTCCTCAGCAGGGAGCCTTCTTTCCCTTCTCTGGGCGTGCAAAACTGCCTACATCTTTTCGCTCCCTGCAAAGTGAAAAAGTAAAATCTTGAGGCAATAAATAAATAAATACATAAATAATAAATATATAAAAGAGAGGGCATGATTTCCTATTGGAATCTAGGTCATTTGTGCGGGGCAGCTCAGGGTTCCCCCATGGGGAGAGTTTGGGAACCAGGCCTTTGAGGACAGAAGACTGAGCACATGGCTTGGGCTTCGCATTATGCTAAGGCTGAAGGTCATTGCTATAGGGTATGCTTTCCAGAACACCTGTGTACCTCATTGGATGTGGCCACTTGCCTCGGCCCAGGTCAAGATCCCAGGGAAGAGGAATCTAGTTTGACACGGGGCCCTCCCCACTGCAGGGAGCCTTATTCCCCCTTACTTCGGACAAAAACACAGCCTACTTGTGATCTCAGTCTGTCCAACAAATAAATAAAATCATTATAAATAAATAAATAAATATATTCAGGCATGTTTTATATAGTGATCAAGTGAAATTCTGCAGAGTGGCTCAGGGTTCTTCCATCGGGAGATTTTGGGAAACAGTCTCTGAGGTTGGAAGGCTGAGCAGCCGACCACGGCTTCATGTGAGGTATAGGGTTAGGGTTAGGGTTAGCGTTAGGGTTAGGGTTATGTTTAGGGGAGGGTTAGAGTAAGGGTTAGGGTTATGTCTTAGGAACAAGGCATGTCGGAACTGGCCACACAATACTGGCACACCAAGGGCTGAGTTGAGGGTGGGACTCAGCAGAATCCTCAGGCGATGGAATTTTGGACAGGACAGGCCAAGAGGGTGTAATGCCCTCAGGGGAGCATGCTGGTTTCTATATATCTGAAGGTACTGGATAGCACAGAAGGAAAGGGTCAGTTTCTGCCTGAGAGGCTGAGTCCTTCCTACAGACTGACTTTCCCATCCACAGGAGTACCTGGGTTCAGTCGTCCAGTGTCCAGAGTCTGATCACGTTACCTAGGCTTAGCCTTTGGCTCTGGGAGAATGGCTGACCTTATTTGTCAGGGCAGAATTAGGCTTTCCACGGGACTCAGTTGAGGACGTAGCCCTGGCGGACCATCCTATTCCCGGATTGTGGTGTGGGGGTCCTAGGAAGGTGTTGGTAGAATGATCGGACAGGCAGATTTCTCCCGCCCCGAGGGTCTTCCACAGGGCTAAATATCCCATTATCATAGTCGGCGGCACCCAGAAGCCTGCAATGTGAAGAAGGAATCCCCTACCTAGAGGGCTACCAGGGCAGGCAACCAGGGATAGAAGTCTGAAGAAGCATCCTCGGGTTAGGGTTAGGCCGATGCACATGGGAGGCCCTACCGGCCCTTGCTGAGGGATCATCAAACTCCTGGTTCCCGCTTCAGGTGGGCACTCCTTGGAGCTGTGTCCCAAGGGGTGCATGCAGATTTCACCTGTTCTACGGATTCAGCTCATTTCTAAAGGGCAAACGTTCCCATTGGGATCTATGGACTTTGTTGGTACACCTCAGGGTTCCCGCATCTGCAGAGTTCATGGACCAGGCTACTGAGGACAGAAGCCTGAGCATGGGACAGGGGCTTTGCATCAGGATTACCGTGAAGGTTATTTCACAAGTGAATGCTGTTGGTAACACCTGGGTGAGTCAGTGGGTTAGGCCACTGCCTTCAGCTCAGGCCATGATCCCAGAGTCCTGGGATGGAGCCCCACATCGGGCTGTCTCCTCAGCAGGGAGCCTTCTTTCCCTTCTCTGGGCGTGCAACACTGCCTACATCTTTTCGCTCCCTGCAAAGTGAAAAAGTAAAATCTTGAGGCAATAAATAAATAAATACATAAATAATAAATATATAAAAGAGAGGGCATGATTTCCTATTGGAATCTAGGTCATTTGTGCGGGGCAGCTCAGGGTTCCCCCATGGGGAGAGTTTGGGAACCAGGCCTTTGAGGACAGAAGACTGAGCACATGACTTGGGCTTCGCATTATGCTAAGGCTGAAGGTCATTGCTATAGGGTATGCTTTCCAGAACACCTGTGTACCTCATTGGATGTGACCTCTTGCCTCGGCCCAGGTCAAGATCCCAGGGAAGAGGAATCTAGTTTGACACGGGGCCCTCCCCACTGCAGGGAGCCTTATTCCCCCTTCCTTCAGACAAAAACACAGCCTACTTGTGATCTCAGTCTGTCCAACAAATAAATAAAATCATTATAAATAAATAAATAAATATATTCAGGCATGTTTTATATAGTGATCAAGTGCAATTCTGCAGTGTGGCTCAGGGTTCTTCCATCGCGAGATTTTGGGAACCAGGCCTCTGAGGTTGGAAGGCTGAGCAGCCGACCACGGCTTCATGTGAGGTATAGGGTTACGGTTAGGGTTAGGGTTAGGGTTAGGGTTATGTTTAGGTGAGGGTTAGAGTAAGGGTTAGGGTTATGTTTTAGGAACAAGGCATGTCGGAACTGGCCACACAATACTGGCACACCAAGGGCTGAGTTGAGGGTGGGACTCAGCAGAATCCTCAGGCGATGGAATTTTGGACGGGACAGGCCAAGAGGGTGGAATGCCCTCAGGGGAGCATGCTGGTTTCTATATATCTGAAGGTACTGTATAGCACAGAAGGAAAGGGTCAGTTTCTGCCTGAGAGGCTGAGTCCTTTCTACAGACTGACTTTCCCATCCACAGGAGGACCTGTGTTCAGTCCTCCGGTGTCCAGAGTCTGATCCCGTAACCTAGGCTTAGCCTTTGGCTCTGGGAGAATGGCTGACCTGATTCGTCAGGGCAGAATTAGGCTTTCCACGGGACTCAGTTGAGGACGTAGCCCTGGCGGACCATCCTATTCCCGGATTGTGGTGTGGGGGTCCTAGGAAGGTGTTGGTAGAATGATCGGACAGGCAGATTTCTCCCTCCCCGAGGGTCTTCCACAGGGCTAAACTTCCCATTTGCCTAGTGGGCGGCACCCAGAGGCCTGCGATGTGAAGAAGGAATCCCCTACCTAGAGGGCTACCAGGGCAGGCAACCGGGGATAGAAGTCTGAAGAAGCACCCTCGGGTTAGGGTTAGGCCGATGCACATGGGAGGCCCTACCGGCCCTTGCTGAGGGATCATCAAACTCCTGGTTCCCGCTTCAGGTGGGCACTCCTTGGAGCTGTGTCCCAAGGGGTGCATGCAGATTTCACCTGTTCTACGGATTCAGCTCATTTCTAAAGGGCAAACGTTCCCATTGGGATCTATGGACATTGTGCGGTGCACCTCAGGGTTCCCGCATCTGCAGAGTTCATGGACCAGGCTACTGAGGACAGAAGCCTGAGCATGGGACAGGGGCTTTGCATCAGGATTACCGTGAAGGTTATTTCACAAGTGAATGCTGTTGGTAACACCTGGGTGAGTCAGTGGGTTAGGCCATTGCCTTCAGCTCAGGACATGATCCCAGAGTCCTGGGATGGAGCCCCACATCGGGCTGTCTCCTCAGCAGGGAGCCTTCTTTCCCTTCTCTGGGTGTGCAATACTGCCTACATCTTTTCGCTCCCTGCAAAGTGAAAAAGTAAAATCTTGAGGCAATAAATAAATAAATACATAAATAATAAATATATAAAAGAGAGGGCATGATTTCCTATTGGAATCTAGGTCATTTGTGCGGGGCAGCTCAGGGTTCACCCATGGGGAGAGTTTGGGAACCAGGCCTTTGAGGACAGAAGACTGAGCACATGACTTGGGCTTCGCATTATGCTAAGGCTGAAGGTCATTGCTATAGGGTATGCTTTCCAGAACACCTGTGTACCTCATTGGATGTGACCTCTTGCCTCGGCCCAGGTCAAGATCCCAGGGAAGAGGAATCTAGTTTGACACGGGGCCCTCCCCACTGCAGGGAGCCTTATTCCCCCTTCCTTCAGACAAAAACACAGCCTACTTGTGATCTCAGTCTGTCCAACAAATAAATAAAATCATTATAAATAAATAAATAAATATATTCAGGCATGTTTTATATAGTGATCAAGTGCAATTCTGCAGTGTGGCTCAGGGTTCTTCCATCGCGAGATTTTGGGAACCAGGCCTCTGAGGTTGGAAGGCTGAGCAGCCGACCACGGCTTCATGTGAGGTATAGGGTTACGGTTAGGGTTAGGGTTAGGGTTAGGGTTATGTTTAGGTGAGGGTTAGAGTAAGGGTTAGGGTTATGTTTTAGGAACAAGGCATGTCGGAACTGGCCACACAATACTGGCACACCAAGGGCTGAGTTGAGGGTGGGACTCAGCAGAATCCTCAGGCGATGGAATTTTGGACGGGACAGGCCAAGAGGGTGGAATGCCCTCAGGGGAGCATGCTGGTTTCTATATATCTGAAGGTACTGTATAGCACAGAAGGAAAGGGTCAGTTTCTGCCTGAGAGGCTGAGTCCTTTCTACAGACTGACTTTCCCATCCACAGGAGGACCTGTGTTCAGTCCTCCGGTGTCCAGAGTCTGATCCCGTAACCTAGGCTTAGCCTTTGGCTCTGGGAGAATGGCTGACCTGATTCGTCAGGGCAGAATTAGGCTTTCCACGGGACTCAGTTGAGGACGTAGCCCTGGCAGACCATCCTATTCACGGATTGTGGTGTGGGGGTCCTTGGAAGGTGTTGGTAGAATGATCGGACAGGCAGATTTCTCCCTCCCCGAGGGTCTTCCACAGCGCTAAACTTCCCATTTGCCTAGTGGGCGGCACCCAGAGGCCTGCGATGTGAAGAAGGAATCCCCTACCTAGAGGGCTACCAGGGCAGGCAACCGGGGATAGAAGTCTGAAGAAGCACCCTCGGGTTAGGGTTAGGCCGATGCACATGGGAGGCCCTACCGGCCCTTGCTGAGGGATCATCAAACTCCTGGTTCCCGCTTCAGGTGGGCACTCCTTGGAGCTGTGTCCCAAGGGGTGCATGCAGATTTCACCTGTTCTACGGATTCAGCTCATTTCTAAAGGGCAAACGTTCCCATTGGGATCTATGGACATTGTGCGGTGCACCTCAGGGTTCCCGCATCTGCAGAGTTCATGGACCAGGCTACTGAGGACAGAAGCCTGAGCATGGGAGAGGGGCTTTGCATCAGGATTACCGTGAAGGTTATTTCACAAGTGAATGCTGTTGGTAACACCTGGGTGAGTCAGTGGGTTAGGCCATTGCCTTCAGCTCAGGACATGATCCCAGAGTCCTGGGATGGAGCCCCACATCGGGCTGTCTCCTCAGCAGGGAGCCTTCTTTCCCTTCTCTGGGCGTGCAACACTGCTTACATCTTTTCGCTCCCTACAAAGTGAAAAAGTAAAATATTGAGGCAATAAATAAATAAATACATAAATAATAAATATATAAAAGGGAGGGCATGATTTCCTATTGGAATCTAGGTCATTTGTGCGGGGCAGCTCAGGGTTCCCCCATGGGGAGAGTTTGGGAACCAGGCCTTTGAGGACAGAAGACTGAGCACATGACTTGGGCTTCGCATTATGCTAAGGCTGAAGGTCATTGCTATAGGGTATGCTTTCCAGAACACCTGTGTACCTCATTGGATGTGACCTCTTGCCTCGGCCCAGGTCAAGATCCCAGGGAAGAGGAATCTAGTTTGACACGGGGCCCTCCCCACTGCAGGGAGCCTTATTCCCCCTTCCTTCAGACAAAAACACAGCCTACTTGTGATCTCAGTCTGTCCAACAAATAAATAAAATCATTATAAATAAATAAATAAATATATTCAGGCATGTTTTATATAGTGATCAAGTGCAATTCTGCAGTGTGGCTCAGGGTTCTTCCATCGGGAGATTTTGGGAACCAGGCCTCTGAGGTTGGAAGGCTGAGCAGCCGACCACGGCTTCATGTGAGGTATAGGGTTAGGGTTAGGGTTAGGGTTAGGGTTAGGGTTAGGGTTATGTTTAGGTGAGGGTTAGAGTAAGGGTTAGGGTTATGTCTTAGGAACAAGGCATGTCGGAACTGGCCACACAATACTGGCACACCAAGGGCTGAGTTGAGGGTGGGACTCAGCAGAATCCTCAGGCGATGGAATTTTGGACGGGACAGGCCAAGAGGGTGGAATGCCCTCAGGGGAGCATGCTGGTTTCTATATATCTGAAGGTACTGGATAGCACAGAAGGAAAGGGTCAGTTTCTGCCTGAGAGGCTGAGTCCTTCCTACAGACTGACTTTCCCATCCACAGGAGGACCTGGGTTCAGTTTTCCGGTGTCCAGAGTCTGATCACGTAACCTAGGCTTAGCCTTTGGCTCTGGGAGAATGGCTGACCTGATTTGTCAGGGCAGAATTAGGCTTTCCAAGGGACTCAGTTGAGGACGTAGCCCTGGCGGACCATCCTATTCCCGGATTGTGGTGTGGGAGTCCTAGGAAGGTGTTGGTAGAATGATCGGACAGGCAGATTTCTCCCTCCCCTAGGGTCTTCCACAGGGCTAAACTTCCCATTTGCCTAGTGGGCGGCACCCAGGGGCCTGCGATGTGAAGAAGGAATCCCCTACCTAGAGGGCTACCAGTGCTGGCAACCGGGGATAGAAGTCTGAAGAAGCACCCTCGGGTTAGGGTTAGGCCGATGCACATGGGAGGCCCTTCCGGCCCTTGCTGAGGGATCATCAAACTACTGGTTCCCCCTTCAGGTGGGCACTCCTTGGAGCTGTGTCCCAAGGGATGCATGCAGATATCACCTGTTCTACGGATTCAGCTCATTTCTAAAGGGCAAACGTTCCCATTGGGATCTATGGACATTGTGCGGTGCACCTCAGGGTTCCCGCATCTGCAGAGTTCATGGACCATGCTACTGAGGACAGAAGCCTGAGCATGGGACAGGGGCTTTGCATCAGGATTACCGTGAAGGTTATTTCACAAGTGAATGCTGTTGGTAACACCTGGGTGAGTCAGTGGGTTAGGCCACTGCCTTAAGCTCAGGACATGATCCCAGAGTCCTGGGATGGAGCCCCACATCGGGCTGTCTCCTCAGCAGGGAGCCTTCATTCCCTTCTCTGGGTGTGCAATACTGCCTACATCTTTTCGCTCCCTGAAAAGTGAAAAAGTAAAATCTTGAGGCAATAAATAAATAAATACATAAATAATAAATATATAAAAGAGAGGGCATGATTTCCTATTGGAATCTAGGTCATTCGTGCGGGGCAGCTCAGGGTTCCCCCATGGGGAGATTTTGGGAACCAGGCCTTTGAGGACAGAAGACTGAGCACATGACTTGGGCTTCGCATTATGCTAAGGCTGAAGGTCATTGCTATAGGGTATGCTTTCCAGAACACCTGTGTACCTCATTGGATGTGACCTCTTGCCTCGGCCCAGGTCAAGATCCCAGGGAAGAGGAATCTAGTTTGACACGGGGCCCTCCCCACTGCAGGGAGCCTTATTCCCCCTTCCTTCAGACAAAAACACAGCCTACTTGTGATCTCAGTCTGTCCAACAAATAAATAAAATCATTATAAATAAATAAATAAATATATTCAGGCATGTTTTATATAGTGATCAAGTGCAATTCTGCAGTGTGGCTCAGGGTTCTTCCATCGGGAGATTTTGGGAACCAGGCCTCTGAGGTTGGAAGGCTGAGCAGCCGACCACGGCTTCATGTGAGGTATACGGTTAGGGTTAGGGTTAGGGTTAGGGTTAGGGTTAGGGTTAGGGTTATGTTTAGGTGAGGGTTAGAGTAAGGGTTAGGGTTATGTCTTAGGAACAAGGCATGTCGGAACTGGCCACACAATACTGGCACACCAAGGGCTGAGTTGAGGGTGGGACTCAGCAGAATCCTCAGGCGATGGAATTTTGGACGGGACAGGCCAAGAGGGTGGAATGCCCTCAGGGGAGCATGCTGGTTTCTATATATCTGAAGGTACTGGATAGCACAGAAGGAAAGGGTCAGTTTCTGCCTGAGAGGCTGAGTCCTTCCTACAGACTGACTTTCCCATCCACAGGAGGACCTGGGTTCAGTCCTCCGGTGTCCAGAGTCTGATCCCGTAACCTAGGCTTAGCCTTTGGCTCTGGGAGAATGGCTGACCTGATTTGTCAGGGCAGAATTAGGCTTTCCACGGGACTCAGTTGAGGACGTAGCCCTGGCGGACCATCCTATTCCCGGATTGTGGTGTGGGGGTCCTAGGAAGGTGTTGGTAGAATGATCGGACAGGCAGATTTCTCCCACCCCGAGGTCTTCCACAGGGCTAAATTTCCCATTATCATAGTGGGCGGCACCCAGAAGCCTGCGATGTGAAGAAGGAATCCCCTACCTAGAGGGCTACCAGGGCAGGCAACCAGGGATAGAAGTCTAAAGAAGCATCCTCGGGTTAGGGTTAGGCCGATGCACATGGGAGGCCCTACCGGCCCTTGCTGAGGGATCATCAAACTCCTGGTTCCCGCTTCAGGTGGGCACTCCTTGGAGCTGTGTCCCAAGGGGTGCATGCAGATTTCACCTGTTCTACGGATTCAGCTCATTTCTAAAGGGCAAACGTTCCCATTGGGATCTATGGACATTGTGCGGTGCACCTCAGGGTTCCCGCATCTGCAGAGTTCATGGACCAGGCTACTGAGGACAGAAGCCTGAGCATGGGACAGGGGCTTTGCATCAGGATTACCGTGAAGGTTATTTCACAAGTGAATGCTGTTGGTAACACCTGGGTGAGTCAGTGGGTTAGGCCACTGCCTTCAGCTCAGGACATGATCCCAGAGTCCTGGGATGGAGCCCCACATCGGGCTGTCTCCTCAGCAGGGAGCCTTCTTTCCCTTCTCTGGGTGTGCAATACTGCCTACATCTTTTCGCTCCCTGAAAAGTGAAAAAGTAAAATCTTGAGGCAATAAATAAATAAATACATAAATAATAAATATATAAAAGAGAGGGCATGATTTCCTATTGGAATCTAGGTCATTTGTGCGGGGCAGCTCAGGGTTCCCCCATGGGGAGAGATTGGGAACCAGGCCTTTGAGGACAGAAGACTGAGCACATGACTTGGGCTTCGCATTATGCTAAGGCTGAAGGTCATTGCTATAGGGTATGCTTTCCAGAACACCTGTGTACCTCATTGGATGTGACCTCTTGCCTCGGCCCAGGTCAAGATCCCAGGGAAGAGGAATCTAGTTTGACACGGGGCCCTCCCCACTGCAGGGAGCCTTATTCCCCCTTTTTTCGGACAAAAACACAGCCTACTTGTGATCTCAGTCTGTCCAACAAATAAATAAAATCATTATAAAAAAATAAATAAATATATTCAGGCATGTTTTATATAGTGATCAAGTGCAATTCTGCAGTGTGGCTCAGGGTTCTTCCATCGGGAGAATTTGGGAACCAGGCATCTGAGGTTGGAAGGCTGAGCAGCCGACCACGGCTTCATGTGAGGTATACGGTTAGGGTTAGGGTTAGGGTTAGGGTTAGGGTTATGTTTAGGTGAGGGTTAGAGTAAGGGTTAGGGTTATGTTTTAGGAACAAGGCATGTCGGAACTGGCCACACAATACTGGCACACCAAGGGCTGAGTTGAGGGTGGGACTCAGCAGAATCCTCAGGCGATGGAATTTTGGACGGGACAGGCCAAGAGGGTGGAATGCCCTCAGGGGAGCATGCTGGTTTCTATATATCTGAAGGTACTGGATAGCCCAGAAGGAAAGGGTCAGTTTCTGCCTGAGAGGCTGAGTCCTTCCTACAGACTGACTTTCCCATCCACAGGAGGACCTGGTTTCAGTCCTCCGGTGTCCAGAGTCTGATCCCGTAACCTAGGCTTAGCCTTTGGCTCTGGGAGAATGGCTGACCTGATTTGTCAGGGCAGAATTAGGCTTTCCACGGGACTCAGTTGAGGACGTAGCCCTGGCGGACCATCCTATTCCCGGATTGTGGTGTGGGGGTCCTAGGAAGGTGTTGGTAGAATGATCGGACAGGCAGATTTATCCCACCCCGAGGTCTTCCACAGGGCTAAATTTCCCATTATCATAGTGGGCGGCACCCAGAAGCCTGCGATGTGAAGAAGGAATCCCCTACCTAGAGGGCTACCAGGGCAGGCAACCAGGGATAGAAGTCTAAAGAAGCATCCTCGGGTTAGGGTTAGGCCGATGCACATGGGAGGCCCTACCGGCCCTTGCTGAGGGATCATCAAACTCCTGGTTCCCGCTTCAGGTGGGCACTCCTTGGAGCTGTGTCCCAAGGGGTGCATGCAGATTTCACCTGTTCTACGGATTCAGCTCATTTCTAAAGGGCAAACGTTCCCATTGGGATCTATGGACATTGTGCGGTACACCTCAGTGTTCCCGCATCTGCAGAGTTCATGGACCAGGCTACTGAGGACAGAAGCCTGAGCATGGGACAGGGGCTTTGCATCAGGATTACCGTGAAGGTTATTTCACAAGTGAATGCTGTTGGTAACACCTGGGTGAGTCAGTGGGTTAGGCCACTGCCTTCAGCTCAGGACATGATCCCAGAGTCCTGGGATGGAGCCCCACATCGGGCTGTCTCCTCATCAGGGAGCCTTCTTTCCCTTCTCTGGGCGTGCAACACTGCCTACATCTTTTCGCGCCCTGCAAAGTGAAAAAGTAAAATCTTGAGGCAATAAATAAATAAATACATAAATAATAAATATATAAAAGAGAGGGCATGATTTCCTATTGGAATCTAGGTCATTTGTGCGGGGCAGCTCAGGGTTCCCCCATGGGGAGAGTTTGGGAACCAGGCCTTTGAGGACAGAAGACTGAGCACATGACTTGGGCTTCGCATTATGCTAAGGCTGAAGGTCATTGCTATAGGGTATGCATTCCAGAACACCTGTGTACCTCATTGGATGTGACCTCTTGCCTCGGCCCAGGTCAAGATCCCAGGGAAGAGGAATCTAGTTTGACACGGGGCCCTCCCCACTGCAGGGAGCCTTATTCCCCCTTCCTTCAGACAAAAACACAGCCTACTTGTGATCTCAGTCTGTCCAACAAATAAATAAAATCATTATAAATAAATAAATAAATATATTCAGGCATGTTTTATATAGTGATCAAGTGCAATTCTGCAGTGTGGCTCAGGGTTCTTCCATCGCGAGATTTTGGGAACCAGGCCTCTGAGGTTGGAAGGCTGAGCAGCCGACCACGGCTTCATGTGAGGTATAGGGTTAGGGTTAGGGTTAGTGTTAGGGTTAGGGTTATGTTTAGGTGAGGGTTAGAGTAAGGGTTTGGGTTATATATTAGGAACAAGGCATTTCGGAACTGGCCACACAATACTGGCACACCAAGGGCTGAGTTGAGGGTGGGACTCAGCAGAATCCTCAGGCGATGGAATTTTGGACGGGACAGGCCAAGAGGGTGGAATGCCCTCAGGGGAGCATGCTGGTTTCTATATATCTGAATGTACTGGATAGCACAGAAGGAAAGGGTCGGTTTCTGCCTGAGAGGCTGAGTCTTCCTACAGACTGACTTTCCCATCCACAGGAGGACCTGGGTTCAGTTTTCCGGTGTCCAGAGTCTGATCACGTAACCTAGGCTTAGCCTTTGGCCCTGGGAGAATGGCTGACCTGATTTGTCAGGGCAGAATTAGGCTTTCCACAGGACTCAGTTGAGGACGTAGCCCTGGCGGACCATCCTATTCCCGGATTGTGGTGTGGGAGTCCTAGGAAGGTGTTGGTAGAATGATCGGACAGGCAGATTTCTCCCTCCCCTAGGGTCTTCCACAGGGCTAAACTTCCCATTTGCCTAGTGGGCGGCACCCAGGGGCCTGCGATGTGAAGAAGGAATCCCCTACCTAGAGGGCTACCAGTGCTGGCAACCGGGGATAGAAGTCTGAAGAAGCACCCTCGGGTTAGGGTTAGGCCGATGCACATGGGAGGCCCTACCGGCCCTTGCTGAGGGATCATCAAACTCCTGGTTCCCGCTTCAGGTGGGCACTCCTTGGAGCTGTGTCCCAAGGGGTGCATGCAGATTTCACCTGTTCTACGGATTCAGCTCATTTCTAAAGGGCAAACGTTCCCATTGGGATCTATGGACATTGTGCGGTGCACCTCAGGGTTCCCGCATCTGCAGAGTTCATGGACCAGGCTACTGAGGACAGAAGCCTGAGCATGGGACAGGGGCTTTGCATCAGGATTACCGTGAAGGTTATTTCACAAGTGAATGCTGTTGGTAACACCTGGGTGAGTCAGTGGGTTAGGCCACTGCCTTCAGCTCAGGACATGATCCCAGAGTCCTGGGATGGAGCCCCACATCGGGCTGTCTCCTCATCAGGGAGCCTTCTTTCCCTTCTCTGGGCGTGCAACACTGCCTACATCTTTTCGCGCCCTGCAAAGTGAAAAAGTAAAATCTTGAGGCAATAAATAAATAAATACATAAATAATAAATATATAAAAGAGAGGGCATGATTTCCTATTGGAATCTAGGTCATTTGTGCGGGGCAGCTCAGGGTTCCCCCATGGGGAGAGTTTGGGAACCAGGCCTTTGAGGACAGAAGACTGAGCACATGACTTGGGCTTCGCATTACGCTAAGGCTGAAGGTCATTGCTATAGGGTATGCATTCCAGAACACCTGTGTACCTCATTGGATGTGACCTCTTGCCTCGGCCCAGGTCAAGATCCCAGGGAAGAGGAATCTAGTTTGACACGGGGCCCTCCCCACTGCAGGGAGCCTTATTCCCCCTTCCTTCAGACAAAAACACAGCCTACTTGTGATCTCAGTCTGTCCAACAAATAAATAAAATCATTATAAATAAATAAATAAATATATTCAGGCATGTTTTATATAGTGATCAAGTGCAATTCTGCAGTGTGGCTCAGGGTTCTTCCATCGCGAGATTTTGGGAACCAGGCCTCTGAGGTTGGAAGGCTGAGCAGCCGACCACGGCTTCATGTGAGGTATAGGGTTAGGGTTAGGGTTAGTGTTAGGGTTAGGGTTATGTTTAGGTGAGGGTTAGAGTAAGGGTTTGGGTTATATATTAGGAACAAGGCATTTCGGAACTGGCCACACAATACTGGCACACCAAGGGCTGAGTTGAGGGTGGGACTCAGCAGAATCCTCAGGCGATGGAATTTTGGACGGGACAGGACAAGAGGGTGGAATGCCCTCAGGGGAGCATGCTGGTTTCTATATATCTGAATGTACTGGATAGCACAGAAGGAAAGGGTCGGTTTCTGCCTGAGAGGCTGAGTCTTCCTACAGACTGACTTTCCCATCCACAGGAGGACCTGGGTTCAGTTTTCCGGTGTCCAGAGTCTGATCACGTAACCTAGGCTTAGCCTTTGGCCCTGGGAGAATGGCTGACCTGATTTGTCAGGGCAGAATTAGGCTTTCCACAGGACTCAGTTGAGGACGTAGCCCTGGCGGACCATCCTATTCCCGGATTGTGGTGTGGGAGTCCTAGGAAGGTGTTGGTAGAATGATCGGACAGGCAGATTTCTCCCTCCCCTAGGGTCTTCCACAGGGCTAAACTTCCCATTTGCCTAGTGGGCGGCACCCAGGGGCCTGCGATGTGAAGAAGGAATCCCCTACCTAGAGGGCTACCAGTGCTGGCAACCGGGGATAGAAGTCTGAAGAAGCACCCTCGATTAGGGTTAGGCCGATGCACATGGGAGGCCCTACCGGCCCTTGCTGAGGGATCATCAAACTCCTTGTTCCCGCTTCAGGTGGGCACTCCTTGGAGCTGTGTCCCAAGGGGTGCATGCAGATTTCACCTGTTCTACGGATTCAGCTCATTTCTAAAGGGCAAACGTTCCCATTGGGATCTATGGACATTGTGCGGTGCACCTCAGGGTTCCCGCATCTGCAGAGTTCATGGACCAGGCTACTGAGGACAGAAGCCTGAGCATGGGACAGGGGCTTTGCATCAGGATTACCGTGAAGGTTATTTCACAAGTGAATGCTGTTGGTAACACCTGGGTGAGTCAGTGGGTTAGGCCACTGCCTTCAGCTCAGGACATGATCCCAATGTCCTGGGATGGAGCCCCACATCGGGCTGTGTCCTCAGCAGGGAGCCTTCTTTCCCTTCTCTGGGTGTGCAATACTGCCTACATCTTTTCGCTCCCTGAAAAGTGAAAAAGTAAAATCTTGAGGCAATAAATAAATAAATACATAAATAATAAATATATAAAAGAGAGGGCATGATTTCCTATTGGAATCTAGGTCATTTGTGCGGGGCAGCTCAGGGTTCCCCCATGGGGAGAGTTTGGGAACCAGGCCTTTGAGGACAGAAGACTGAGCACATGACTTGGGCTTCGCATTATGCTAAGGCTGAAGGTCATTGCTATAGGGTATGCTTTCCAGAACACCTGTGTACCTCATTGGATGTGACCTCTTGCCTCGGCCCAGGTCAAGATCCCAGGGAAGAGGAATCTAGTTTGACACGGGGCCCTCCCCACTGCAGGGAGCCTTATTCCCCCTTCCTTCGGACAAAAACACAGCCTACTTGTGATCTCAGTCTGTCCAACAAATAAATAAAATCATTATAAATAAATAAATAAATATATTCAGGCATGTTTTATATAGTGATAAAGTGCAATTCTGCAGTGTGGCTCAGGGTTCTTCCATCCGGAGATTTTGGGAACCAGGCCTCTGAGGTTGGAAGGCTGAGCAGCCGACCACGGCTTCATGTGAGGTATACGGTTAGGGTTAGGGTTAGGGTTAGGGTTAGGGTTATGTTTAGGTGAGGGTTAGAGTAAGGGTTAGGGTTATGTCTTAGGAACAAGGCATGTCGGAACTGGCCACACAATACTGGCACACCAAGGGCTGAGTTGAGGGTGGGACTCAGCAGAATCCTCAGGCGATGGAATTTTGGACGGGACAGGCCAAGAGGGTGGAATGCCCTCAGGTGAGCATGCTGGTTTCTATATATCTGAAGGTACTGGATAGCACAGAAGGAAAGGGTCAGTTTCTGCCTGAGAGGCTGAGTCCTTCCTACAGACTGACTTTCCCATCCACAGGAGGACCTGGGTTCAGTCCTCCGGTGTCCAGAGTCTGATCCCGTAACCTAGGCTTAGCCTTTGGCTCTGGGAGAATGGCTGACCTGATTTGTCAGGGCAGAATTAGGCTTTCCACGGGACTCAGTTGAGGACGTAGCCCTGGCGAACCGTCCTATTCCCGGATTGTGGTGTGGGGGTCCTAGGAACGTGTTGGTAGAATGATCGGACAGGCAGATTTCTGCCACCCCGAGGTCTTCCACAGGGCTAAATTTCCCATTATCATAGTGGGCGGCACCCAGAAGCCTGCGATGTGAAGAAGGAATCCCCTACCTAGAGGGCTACCAGGGCAGGCAACCAGGGATAGAAGTCTAAAGAAGAATCCTCGGGTTAGGGTTAGGCCGATGCACATGGGAGGCCCTACCGGCCCTTGCTGAGGGATCATCAAACTCCTGGTTCCCGCTTCAGGTGGGCACTCCTTGGAGCTGTGTCCCAAGGGGTGCATGCAGATTTCACCTGTTCTACGTATTCAGCTCATTTCTAAAGGGCAAACGTTCCCATTGGGATCTATGGACATTGTGCGGTGCACCTCAGGGTTCCCGCATCTGCAGAGTTCATGGACCAGGCTACTGAGGACAGAAGCCTGAGCATGGGACAGGGGCTTTGCATCAGGATTACCGTGAAGGTTATTTCACAAGTGAATGCTGTTGGTAACACCTGGGTGAGTCAGTGGGTTAGGCCACTGCCTTCAGCTCAGGACATGATCCCAGAGTCCTGGGATGGAGCCCCACATCGGGCTGTCTCCTCAGCAGGGAGCCTTCTTTCCCTTCTCTGGGTGTGCAATACTGCCTACATCTTTTCGCTCCCTGAAATGTGAAAAAGTAAAATCTTGAGGCAATAAATAAATAAATACATAAATAATAAATATATAAAAGAGAGGGCATGATTTCCTATTGGAATCTAGGTCATTTGTGCGGGGCAGCTCAGGGTTCCCCCATGGGGAGAGTTTGGGAACCAGGCCTTTGAGGACAGAAGACTGAGCACATGACTTGGGCTTCGCATTATGCTAAGGCTGAAGGTCATTGCTATAGGGTATGCTTTCCAGAACACCTGTGTACCTCATTGGATGTGACCTCTTGCCTCGGCCCAGGTCAAGATCCTAGGGAAGAGGAATCTAGTTTGACACGGGGCCCTCCCCACTGCAGGGAGCCTTATTCCCCCTTCCTTCGGACAAAAACACAGCCTACTTGTGATCTCAGTCTGTCCAACAAATAAATAAAATCATTATAAATAAATAAATAAATATATTCAGGCATGTTTTATATAGTGATCAAGTGCAATTCTGCAGTGTGGCTCAGGGTTCTTCCATCCGGAGATTTTGGGAACCAGGCCTCTGAGGTTGGAAGGCTGCACAGCCGACCACGGCTTCATGTGAGGTATACGGTTAGGGTTAGGGTTAGGGTTAGGGTTAGGGTTAGGGTTATGTTTAGGTGAGGGTTAGAGTAAGGGTTAGGGTTATGTCTTAGGAACAAGGCATGTCGGAACTGGCCACACAATACTGGCACACCAAGGGCTGAGTTGAGGGTGGGACTCAGCAGAATCCTCAGGCGATGGAATTTTGGACGGGACAGGCCAAGAGGGTGGAATGCCCTCAGTGGAGCATGCTGGTTTCTATATATCTGAAGGTACTGGATAGCACAGAAGGAAAGGGTCAGTTTCTGCCTGAGAGGCTGAGTCCTTCCTACAGACTGACTTTCCCATCCACAGGAGGACCTGGGTTCAGTCCTCCGGTGTCCAGAGTCTGATCCCGTAACCTAGGCTTAGCCTTTGGCTCTGGGAGAATGGCTGACCTGATTTGTCAGGGCAGAATTAGGCTTTCCACGGGACTCAGTTGAGGACGTAGCCCTGGCGGACCATCCTATTCCCGGATTGTGGTGTGGGGGTCCTAGGAAGGTGTTGGTAGAATGATCGGACAGGCAGATTTCTCCCACCCCGAGGTCTTCCACAGGGCTAAATTTCCCATTATCATAGTGGGCGGCACCCAGAAGCCTGCGATGTGAAGAAGGAATCCCCTACCTAGAGGGCTACCAGGGCAGGCAACCAGGGATAGAAGTCTAAAGAAGCATCCTCGGGTTAGGGTTAGGCCGATGCACATGGGAGGCCCTACCGGCCCTTGCTGAGGGATCATCAAACTCCTGGTTCCCGTTTCAGGTGGGCACTCCTTGGAGCTGTGTCCCAAGGGGTGCATGCAGATTTCACCTGTTCTACGGATTCAGCTCATTTCTAAAGGGCAAACGTTCCCATTGGGATCTATGGACATTGTGCGGTGCACCTCAGGGTTCCCGCATCTGCAGAGTTCATGGACCAGGCTACTGAGGACAGAAGCCTGAGCATGGGACAGGGGCTTTGCATCAGGATTACCGTGAAGGTTATTTCACAAGTGAATGCTGTTGGTAACACCTGGGTGAGTCAGTGGGTTAGGCCACTGCCTTCAGCTCAGGACATGATCCCAGAGTCCTGGGATGGAGCCCCACATCGGGCTGTCTCCTCATCAGGGAGCCTTCTTTCCCTTCTCTGGGCGTGCAACACTGCCTACATCTTTTCGCTCTCTGCAAAGTGAAAAAGTAAAATCTTGAGGCAATAAATAAATAAATACATAAATAATAAATATATAAAAGAGAGGGCATGATTTCCTATTGGAATCTAGGTCATTTGTGCGGGGCAGATCAGGGTTCCCCCATGGGGAGAGTTTGGGAACCAGGCCTTTGAGGACAGAAGACTGAGCACATGACTTGGGCTTCGCATTATGCTAAGGCTGAAGGTCATTGCTATAGGGTATGCTTTCCAGAACACCTGTGTACCTCATTGGATGTGACCTCTTGCCTCGGCCCAGGTCAAGATCCCAGGGAAGAAGAATCTAGTTTGACACGGGGCCCTCCCCACTGCAGGGAGACTTATTCCCCCTTCCTTCACACAAAAACACAGCCTACTTGTGATCTCAGTCTGTCCAACAAATAAATAAAATCATTATAAATAAATAAATAAATATATTCAGGCATGTTTTATATAGTGATCAAGTGCAATTCTGCAGTGTGGCTCAGGTTTCTTCCATTGGGAGATTTTGGGAACCAGGCCTCTGATGTTGGAAGGCTGAGCAGCCGACCACGGCTTCATGTGAGGTATAGGGTTAGGGTTAGGGTTAGTGTTAGGGTTAGGGTTATGTTTAGGTGAGGGTTAGAGTAAGGGTTTGGGTTATATATTAGGAACAAGGCATTTCGGAACTGGCCACACAATACTGGCATACCAAGGGCTGAGTTGAGGGTGGGACTCAGCAGAATCCTTAGGCGATGGAATTTTGGACGGGACAGGCCAAGAGGGTGGAATGCCCTCAGGGGAGCATGCTGGTTTCTATATATCTGAAGGTACTGGATAGCACAGAAGGAAAGGGTCAGTTTCTGCCTGAGAGGCTGAGTCCTTCCTACAGACTGACTTTCTCATCCACAGGAGGACCTGGGTTCAGTTTTCCGGTGTCCAGAGTCTGATCACGTAACCTAGGCTTAGCCTTTGGCTCTGGGAGAATGGCTGACCTGATTTGTCAGGGCAGAATTAGGCTTTCCACAGGACTCAGTTGAGGACGTAGCCCTGGCGGACCATCCTATTCCCGGATTGTGGTGTGGGAGTCCTAGGAAGGTGTTGGTAGAATGATCGGACAGGCAGATTTCTCCCTCCCCTAGGGTCTTCCACAGGGCTAAACTTCCCATTTGTCTAGTGGGCGGCACCCAGGGGCCTGCGATGTGAAGAAGGAATCCCCTACCTAGAGGGCTACCAGTGCTGGCAACCGGGGATAGAAGTCTGAAGAAGCACCCTCGGGTTAGGGTTAGGCCGATGCACATGGGAGGCCCTACCGGCCCTTGCTGAGGGATCATCAAACTCCTGTTTCCCGCTTCAGGTGGGCACTCCTTGGAGCTGTGTCCCAAGGGGTGCATGCAGATTTCACCTGTTCTACGGATTCAGCTCATTTCTAAAGGGCAAACGTTCCCATTGGGATCTATGGACATTGTGCGGTGCACCTCAGGGTTCCCGCATCTGCAGAGTTCATGGACCAGGCTACTGAGGACAGAAGCCTGAGCATGGGACAGGGGCTTTGCATCAGGATTACCGTGAAGGTTATTTCACAAGTGAATGCTGTTGGTAACACCTGGGTGAGTCAGTGGGTTAGGCCACTGCCTTCAGCTCAGGACATGATCCCAGAGTCCTGGGATGGAGCCCCACATCGGGCTGTCTCCTCAGCAGGGAGCCTTCTTTCCCTTCTCTGGGTGTGCAATACTGCCTACATCTTTTCGCTCCCTGAAAAGTGAAAAAGTAAAATCTTGAGGCAATAAATAAATAAATACATAAATAATAAATATATAACAGAGAGGGCATGATTTCCTATTGGAATCTAGGTCATTTGTGCGGGGCAGCTCAGGGTTCCCCCATGGGGAGAGATTGGGAACCAGGCCTTTGAGGACAGAAGACTGAGCACATGACTTGGGCTTCGCATTATGCTAAGGCTGAAGGTCATTGCTATAGGGTATGCTTTCCAGAACACCTGTGTACCTCATTGGATGTGACCTCTTGCCTCGGCCCAGGTCAAGATCCCAGGGAAGAGGAATCTAGTTTGACACGGGGCCCTCCCCACTGCAGGGAGCCTTATTCCCCCTTCCTTCGGACAAAAACACAGCCTACTTGTGATCTCAGTCTGTCCAACAAATAAATAAAATCATTATAAATAAATAAATAAATATATTCAGGCATGTTTTATATAGTGATCAAGTGCAATTCTGCAGTGTGGCTCAGGGTTCTTCCATCGGGAGATTTTGGGAACCAGGCCTCTGAGGTTGGAAGGCTGAGCAGCCGACCACGGCTTCATGTGATGTATACGGTTAGGGTTAGGGTTAGGGTTAGGGTTAGGGTTAGGGTTATGTTTAGGTGAGGGTTAGAGTAAGGGTTAGGGTTATGTCTTAGGAACAAGGCATGTCGGAACTGGCCACACAATACTGGCACACCAAGGGCTGAGTTGAGGGTGGGACTCAGCAGAATCCTCAGGCGATGGAATTTTGGACGGGACAGGCCAAGAGGGTGGAATGCCCTCAGGGTAGCATGCTGGTTTCTATATATCTGAAGGTACTGGATAGCACAGAAGGAAAGGGTCAGTTTCTGCCTGAGAGGCTGAGTCCTTCCTACAGACTGACTTTCCCATCCACAGGAGGACCTGGGTTCAGTCCTCCGGTGTCCAGAGTCTGATCCCGTAACCTAGGCTTAGCCTTTGGCTCTGGGAGAATGGCTGACCTGATTTGTCAGGGCAGAATTAGGCTTTCCACGGGACTCAGTTGAGGACGTAGCCCTGGCGGACCATCCTATTCCCGGATTGTGGTGTGGGGGTCCTAGGAAGGTGTTGGTAGAATGATCGGACAGGCAGATTTCTCCCTCCCCTAGGGTCTTCCACAGGGCTAAACTTCCCATTTGCCTAGTGGGCGGCACCCAGAGGCCTGCGATATGAAGAAGGAATCCCCTACCTAGAGGGCTACCAGGGCAGGCAACCGGGGATAGAAGTCTGAAGAAGCACCCTCGGGTTAGGTTTAGGCCGATGCACATGGGAGGCCCTACCGGCCCTTGCTGAGGGATCATCAAACTCCTGGTTCCCGCTTCAGGTGGGCACTCCTTGGAGCTGTGTCCCAAGGGGTGCATGCAGATTTCACCTGTTCTACGGATTCAGCTCATTTCTAAAGGGCAAACGTTCCCATTGGGATCTATGGACATTGTGCGGTGCACCTCAGGGTTCCCGCATCTGCAGAGTTCATGGACCAGGCTACTGAGGACAGAAGCCTGAGCATGGGACAGGGGCTTTGCATCAGGATTACCGTGAAGGTTATTTCACAAGTGAATGCTGTTGGTAACACCTGGGTGAGTCAGTGGGTTAGGCCACTGCCTTCAGCTCAGGACATGATCCCAGAGTCCTGGGATGGAGCCCCACATCGGGCTGTCTCCTCAGCATGGAGCCTTCTTTCCCTTCTCTGGGTGTGCAATACTGCCTACATCTTTTCGCTCCCTGAAAAGTGAAAAAGTAAAATCTTGAGGCAATAAATAAATAAATACATAAATAATAAATATATAAAAGAGAGGGCATGATTTCCTATTGGAATCTAGGTCATTTGTGCGGGGCAGCTCAGGGTTCCCCCATGGGGAGAGTTTGGGAACCAGGCCTTTGAGGACAGAAGACTGAGCACATGACTTGGCCTTCGCATTATGCTAAGGCTGAAGGTCATTGCTATAGGGTATGCTTTCCAGAACACCTGTGTACCTCATTGGATGTGACCTCTTGCCTTGGCCCAGGTCAAGATCCCAGGGAAGAGGAATCTAGTTTGACACGGGGCCCTCCCCACTGCAGGGAGCCTTATTCCCCCTTCCTTCGGACAAAAACACAGCCTAATTGTGATCTCAGTCTGTCCAACAAATAAATAAAATCATTATAAATAAATAAATAAATATATTCAGGAATGTTTTATATAGTGATCAAGTGCAATTCTGCAGTGTGGCTCAGGGTTCTTCCATCCGGAGATTTTGGGAACCAGGCCTCTGAGGTTGGAAGGCTGAGCAGCCGACCACGGCTTCATGTGAGGTATACGGTTAGGGTTAGGGTTAGGGTTAGGGTTAGGGTTATGTTTAGGTGAGGGTTAGAGTAATGGTTAGGGTTATGTCTTAGGAACAAGACATGTCGGAACTGGCCACACAATACTGGCACACCAAGGGCTGAGTTGAGGGTGGGACTCAGCAGAATCCTCAGGCGATGGAATTTTGGACGGGACAGGCCAAGAGGGTGGAATGCCCTCAGGGTAGCATGCTGGTTTCTATATATCTGAAGGTACTGGATAGCACAGAAGGAAAGGGTCAGTTTCTGCCTGAGAGGCTGAGTCCTTCCTACAGACTGACTTTCCCATCCACAGGAGGACCTGGGTTCAGTCCTCCAGTGTCCAGAGTCTGATCCCGTAACCTAGGCTTAGCCTTTGGCTCTGGGAGAATGGCTGACCTGATTTGTCAGGGCAGAATTAGGCTTTCCACGGGACTCAGTTGAGGACGTAGCCCTGGCGGACCATCCTATTCCCGGATTGTGGTGTGGGGGTCCTAGGAAGGTGTTGGTAGAATGATCGGACAGGCAGATTTCTCCCACTCCGAGATCTTCCACAGGGCTAAATTTCCCATTATCATAGTGGGCGGCACCCAGAAGCCTGCGATGTGAAGAAGGAATCCCCTACCTAGAGGGCTACCAGGGCAGGCAACCAGGGATAGAAGTCTAAAGAAGCATTTTCGGGTTAGGGTTAGGCCGATGCACATGGGAGGCCCTACCGGCCCTTGCTGAGGGATCATCAAACTCCTAGTTCCCGCTCAGGTGGGCACTCCTTGGAGCTGTGTCCCAAGGGGTGCATGCAGATTTCACCTGTTCTACGGATTCAGCTCATTTCTAAAGGGCAAACGTTCCCATTGGGATCTATGGACATTGTGCGGTACACCTCAGGGTTCCCGCATCTGCAGAGTTCATGGACCAGGCTACTGAGGACAGAAGCCTGAGCATGGGACAGGGGCTTTGCATCAGGATTACCGTGAAGGTTATTTCACAAGTGAATGCTGTTGGTAACACCTGGGTGAGTCAGTGGGTTAGGCCACTGCCTTCAGCTCAGGACATGATCCCAGAGTCCTGGGATGGAGCCCCACATCGGGCTGTCTCCTCAGCAGGGAGCCTTCTTTCCCTTCTCTGGGCGTGCAACACTGCCTACATCTTTTCGCGCCCTGCAAAGTGAAAAAGTAAAATCTTGAGGCAATAAATAAATAAATACATAAATAATAAATATATAAAAGAGAGGGCATGATTTCCTATTGGAATCTAGGTCATTTGTGCGGGGCAGCTCAGGGTTCCCCCATGGGGAGAGTTTGGGAACCAGGCCTTTGAGGACAGAAGACTGAGCACATGACTTGGGCTTCGCATTATGCTAAGGCTGAAGGTCATTGCTATAGGGTATGCTTTCCAGAACACCTGTGTACCTCATTGGATGTGACCTCTTGCCTCGGCCCAGGTCAAGATCACAGGGAAGAGGAATCTAGTTTGACACGGGGCCCTTCCCACTGCAGGGAGCCTTATTCCACCTTCCTTCAGACAAAAACACAGCCTACTTGTGATCTCAGTCTGTCCAACAAATAAATAAAATCATTATAAATAAATAAATAAATATATTCAGGCATGTTTTATATAGTGATCAAGTGCACTTCTGCAGTGTGGCTCAGGTTTCTTCCATCGGGAGATTTTGGGAACCAGGCCTCTGAGGTTGGAAGGCTGAGCAGCCGACCACGGCTTCATGTGAGGTATAGGGTTAGGGTTAGGGTTAGTGTTAGGGTTAGGGTTATGTTTAGGTGAGGGTTAGAGTAAGGGTTTGGGTTATATATTAGGAACAAGGCATTTCGGAACTGGCCACACAATACTGGCACACCAAGGGCTGAGTTGAGGGTGGGACTCAGCAGAATCCTCAGGCGATGGAATTTTGGACGGGACAGGCCAAGAGGGTGGAATGCCCTCAGGGGAGCATGCTGGTTTCTATATATCTGAAGGTACTGGATAGCACAGAAGGAAAGGGTCAGTTTCTGCCTGAGAGGCTGTGTCCTTCCTACAGACTGACTTTCCCATCCACAGGAGGACCTGGGTTCAGTTTTCCGGTGTCCAGAGTCTGATCACGTAACCTAGGCTTAGCCTTTGGCTCTGGGAGAATGGCTGACCTGATTTGTCAGGGCAGAATTAGGCTTTCCACGGGAAACAGTTGAGGACGTAGCCCTGGCGGACCATCCTATTCCCGGATTGTGGTGTGGGAGTCCTAGGAAGGTGTTGGTAGAATGATCGGACAGGCAGATTTCTCACTCCCCTAGGGTCTTCCACAGGGCTAAACTTCCCATTTGCCTAGTGGGCGGCACCCAGGGGCCTGCGATGTGAAGAAGGAATCCCTTACCTAGAGGGCTACCAGTGCTGGCAACCGGGGATAGAAGTCTGAAGAAGCACCCTCGGGTTAGGGTTAGGCCGATGCACATGGGAGGCCCTACCGGCCCTTGCTGAGGGATCATCTAACTCCTGGTTCCCGCTTCAGATGGGCACTCCTTGGATCTGTGTCCCAAGGGGTGCATGCAGATTTCACCTGTTCTACGGATTCAGCTCATTTCTAAAGGGCAAACGTTCTAATTGGGATCTATGGACATTGTGCGGTGCACCTCAGGGTTCCCGCATCTGCAGAGTTCATGGACCAGGCTACTGAGGACAGAAGCCTGAGCATGGGACAGGGGCTTTGCATCAGGATTACCGTGAAGGTTATTTCACAAGTGAATGCTGTTGGTAACACCTGGGTGAGTCAGTGGGTTAGGCCACTGCCTTCAGCTCAGGACATGATCCCAGAGTCCTGGGATGGAGCCCCACATCGGGCTGTCTCCTCAGCAGGGAGCCTTCTTTCCCTTCTCTGGGTGTGCAATACTGCCTACATCTTTTCGCTCCCTGCAAAGTGAAAAAGTAAAATCTTGAGGCAATAAATAAATTAATACATAAATAATAAATATATAAAAGACAGGGCATGATTTCATATTGGAATCTAGGTCATTTGTGCGGGGCAGCTCAGGGTTCCCCCATGGGGAGAGATTGGGAACCAGGCCTTTGAGGACAGAAGACTGAGCACATGACTTGGGCTTCGCATTATGCTAAGGCTGAAGGTCATTGCTATAAAGTATGCTTTCCAGAAAATCTGTGTACCTCATTGGATGTGACCTCTTGCCTCGGCCCAGGTCAAGATCCCAGGGAAGAGGAATCTAGTTTGACACGGGGCCCTCCCCACTGCAGGGAGCCTTATTCCCCCTTCCTTCAGACAAAAACACAGCCTACTTGTGATCTCAGTCTGTCCAACAAATAAATAAAATCATTATAAATAAATAAATAAATATATTCAGGCATGTTTTATATAGTGATCAAGTGCAATTCTGCAGTGTGGCTCAGGGTTCTTCCATCGGGAGATTTTGGGAACCAGGCCTCTGAGGTTGGAAGGCTGAGCAGCCGACCACGGCTTCATGTGAGGTATACGGTTAGGGTTAGGGTTAGGGTTAGGGTTAGGGTTAGGGTTAGGGTTATGTAAGGTGAGGGTTAGAGTAAGGGTTAGGGTTATGTCTTAGGAACAAGGTATGTCGGAACTGGCCACACAATACTGGCACACCAAGGGCTGAGTTGAGGGTGGGACTCAGCAGAATCCTCAGGCGATGGAATTTTGGACGGGACAGGCCAAGAGGGTGGAATGCCCTCAGGGTAGCATGCTGGTTTCTATATATCTGAAGGTACTGGATAGCACAGAAGGAAAGGGTCAGTTTCTGCCTGAGAGGCTGAGTCCTTCCTACAGACTGACTTTCCCATCCACAGGAGGACCTGGGTTCAGTCCTCCGGTGTCCAGAGTCTGATCCCGTAACCTAGGCTTAGCCTTTGGCTCTGGGAGAATGGCTGACCTGATTTGTCAGGGCAGAATTAGGCTTTCCACGGGACTCAGTTGAGGACGTAGCCCTGGCGGACCATCCTATTCCCGGATTGTGGTGTGGGGGTCCTAGGAAGGTGTTGGTAGAATGATCGGACAGGCAGATTTCTCCCACCCCGAGGTCTTCCACAGGGCTAAATTTCCCATTATCATAGTGGGCGGCACCCAGAAGCCTGCGATGTGAAGAAGGAATCCCCTACCTAGAGGGCTACCAGGGCAGGCAACCAGGGATAGAAGTCTAAAGAAGCATCCTCGGGTTAGGGTTAGGCCGATGCACATGGGAGGCCCTACCGGCCCTTGCTGAGGGATCATCAAACTCCTGGTTCCCGCTTCAGGTGGGCACTCCTTGGAGCTGTGTCCCAAGGGGTGCATGCAGATTTCACCTGTTCTACGGATTCAGCTCATTTCTAAAGGGCAAACGTTCCCATTGGGATCTATGGACATTGTGTGGTGCACCTCAGGGTTCCCGCATCTGCAGAGTTCATGGACCAGGCTACTGAGGACAGAAGCCTGAGCATGGGACAGGGGCTTTGCATCAGGATTACCGTGAAGGTTATTTCACAAGTGAATGCTGTTGGTAACACCTGGGTGAGCCAGTGGGTTAGGCCACTGCCTTCAGCTCAGGACATAATCCCAGAGTCCTGGGATGGAGCCCCACATCGGGCTGTCTCCTCAGCAGGGAGCCTTCTTTCCCTTCTCTGGGTGTGCAATACTGCCTACATCTTTTCGCTCCCTGAAAAGTGAAAAAGTAAAATCTTGTGGCAATAAATAAATAAATACATAAATAATAAATATATAAAAGAGAGGGCATGATTTCCTATTGGAATCTAGGTCATTTGTGCGGGGCACCTCAGGGTTCCCCCATGGGGAGAGTTTGGGAACCAGGCCTTTGAGGACAGAAGACTGAGCACATGACTTGGGCTTCGCATTATGCTAAGGCTGAAGGTCATTGCTATAGGGTATGCTTTCCAGAACACCTGTGTACCTCATTGGATGTGACCTCTTGCCTCGGCCCAGGTCAAGATCCCAGGGAAGAGGAATCTAGTTTGACACGGGGCCCTCCCCACTGCAGGGAGCCTTATTCCCCCTTCCTTCAGACAAAAACACAGCCTACTTGTGATCTCAGTCTGTCCAACAAATAAATAAAATCATTATAAATAAATAAATAAATATATTCAGGCATGTTTTATATAGTGATCAAGTGCAATTCTGCAGTGTGGCTCAGGGTTCTTCCATCGGGAGATTTTGGGAACCAGGCCTCTGAGGTTGGAAGGCTGAGCAGCCGACCACGGCTTCATGTGATGTATAGGGTTAGGGTTAGGGTTAGTGTTAGGCTTAGGGTTATGTTTAGGTGAGGGTTAGAGTAAGGGTTTGGGTTATATATTAGGAACAAGGCATTTCGGAACTGGCCACACAATACTGGCACACCAAGGGCTGAGTTGAGGGTGGGACTCAGCAGAATCCTCAGGCGATGGAATTTTGGTCGGGACAGGCCAAGAGGGTGGAATGCCCTCAGGGGAGCATGCTGGTTTCTATATATCTGAAGGTACTGGATAGCACAGAAGGAAAGGGTCAGTTTCTGCCTGAGAGGCTGAGTCCTTCCTACAGACTGACTTTCCCATCCACAGGAGGACCTGGGTTCATTTTTCCGGTGTCCAGAGTCTGATCACGTAACCTAGGCTTAGCCTTTGGCTCTGGGAGAATGGCTGACCTGATTTGTCAGGGCAGAATTAGGCTTTCCACAGGACTCAGTTGAGGACGTAGCCCTGGCGGACCATCCTATTCCCGGATTGTGGTGTGGGAGTCCTAGGAAGGTGTTGGTAGAATGATCGGACAGGCAGATTTCTCCCTCCCCTAGGGTCTTCCACAGGGCTAAACTTCCCATTTGCCTAGTGGGCGGCACCCAGGGGCATGCGATGTGAAGAAGGAATCCCCTACCTAGAGGGCTACCAGTGCTGGCAACCGGGGATAGAAGTCTGAAGAAGCACCCTCGGGTTAGGGTTAGGCCGATGCACATGGGAGGCCCTACCGGCCCTTGCTGAGGGATCATCAAACTCCTGGTTCCCGCTTCAGGTGGGCACTCCTTGGAGCTGTGTCCCAAGGGGTGCATGCAGATTTCACCTGTTCTACGGATTCAGCTCATTTCTAAAGGGCAAACGTTCCCATTGGGATCTATGGACATTGTGCGGTGCACCTCAGGTTTCCCGCATCTGCAGAGTTCATGGACCAGGCTACTGAGGACAGAAGCCTGAGCATGGGACAGGGGCTTTGCATCAGGATTACCGTGAAGGTTATTTCACAAGTGAATGCTGTTGGTAACACCTGGGTGAGTCAGTGGGTTAGGCCACTGCCTTCAGCTCAGGACATGATCCCAGAGTCCTGGGATGGAGCCCCACATCGGGCTGTCTCCTCAGCAAGGAGCCTTCTTTCCCTTCTCTGGGTGTGCAATACTGCCTACATCTTTTCGCTCCCTGAAAAGTGAAAAAGTAAAATCTTGAGGCAATAAATAAATAAATACATATATAATAAATATATAAAAGAGAGGGCATGATTTCCTATTGGAATCTAGGTCATTTGTGCGGGGCAGCTCAGGGTTCCCCCATGGGGAGAGTTTGGGAACGAGGCCTTTGAGGACAGAAGACTGAGCACATGACTTGGGCTTCGCATTATGCTAAGGCTGAAGGTCATTGCTATAGGGTATGCTTTCCAGAACACCTGTGTACCTCATTGGATGTGACCTTTGCTTCGGCCCAGGTCAAGATCCCAGGGAAGAGGAATCTAGTTTGACACGGGGCCCTCCCCACTGCAGGGAGCCTTATTCCCCCTTCCTTTGGACAAAAACACAGCCTACTTGTGATCTCAGTCTGTCCAACAAATAATTAAAATCATTATAAATAAATAAATAAATATATTCAGGCATTTTTTATATAGTGATCAAGTGCAATTCTGCAGTGTGGCTCAGGGTTCTTCCATCGGGAGATTTTGGGAACCAGGCCTCTGAGGTTGGAAGGCTGAGCAGCCGACCACGGCTTCATGTGAGGTATACGGTTAGGGTTAGGGTTAGGGTTAGGGTTAGGGTTAGGGTTATGTTTAGGTGAGGGTTAGCGTAAGGGTTAGGGTTATGTCTTAGGAACAAGGCATGTCGGAACTGGCCACACAATACTGGCACACCAAGGGCTGAGTTGAGGGTGGGACTCAGCAGAATCCTCAGGCGATGGAATTTTGGACGGGACAGGCCAAGAGGGTGGAATGCCCTCAGGGTAGCATGCTGGTTTCTATATATCTGAAGGTACTGGATAGCACAGAAGGAAAGGGTCAGTTTGTGCCTGAGAGGCTGAGTCCTTCCTACAGACTGACTTTCCCATCCACAGGAAGACCTGGGTTCAGTCCTCCGGTGTCCAGAGTCTGATCCCGTAACCTAGGCTTAGCCTTTGGCTCTGGGAGAATGGCTGACCTGATTTGTCAGGGCAGAATTAGGCTTTCCACGGGACTCAGTTGAGGACGTAGCCCTGGCGGACCATCCTATTCCCGGATTGTGGTGTGGGGGTCCTAGGAAGGTGTTGGTAGAATGATCGGACAGGCAGATTTCTCCCACCCCGAGGACTTCCACAGGGCTAAATTTCCCATTATCATAGTGGGCGGCACCCAGAAGCCTGCGATGTGAAGAAGGAATCCCCTACCTAGAGGGCTACCAGGGCCGGCAACCAGGGATAGAAGTCTAAAGAAGCATCCTCGGGTTAGGGTTAGGCCGATGCACATGGGAGGCCCTACCGGCCCTTGCTGAGGGATCATCAAACTCCTGGTTCCCGCTTCAGGTGGGCACTCCTTGGAGCTGTGTCCCAAGGGGTGCATGCAGATTTCACCTGTTCTACGGATTCAGCTCATTTCTAAAGGGCAAACGTTCCCATTGGGATCTATGGACATTGTGCGGTACACCTCAGGGTTCCCGCATCTGCAGAGTTCATGGACCAGGCTACTGAGGACAGAAGCCTGAGCATGGGACAGGGGCTTTGCATCAGGATTACCGTGAAGGTTATTTCACAAGTGAATGCTGTTGGTAACACCTGGGTGAGTCAGTGGGTTAGGCCACTGCCTTCAGCTCAGGACATGATCCCAGAGTCCTGGGATGGAGCCCCACATCGGGCTGTCTCCTCAGCAGGGAGCCTTCTTTCCCTTCTCTGGGTTTGCAATACTGCCTACATCTTTTCGCTCCCTGAAAAGTGAAAAAGTAAAATCTTGAGGCAATAAATAAATAAATACATAAATAATAAATATATAAAAGAGAGGGCATGATTTCCTATTGGAATCTAGGTCATTTGTGCGGGGCAGCTCAGGGTTCCCCCATGGGGAGAGTTTGGGAACGAGGCCTTTGAGGACAGAAGACTGAGCACATGACTTGGGCTTCGCATTATGCTAAGTCTGAAGGTCATTGCTATAGGGTATGCTTTCCAGAACACCTGTGTACCTCATTGGATGTGACCTCTTGCCTCGGCCCAGGTCAAGATCCCAGGGAAGAGGAATCTAGTTTGACACGGGGCCCTCCCCACTGCAGGGAGCCTTATTCCCCCTTCCTTCAGACAAAAACACAGCCTACTTGTGATCTCAGTCTGTCCAACAAATAAATAAAATCATTATAAATAAATAAATAAATATATTCAGGCATGTTTTATATAGTGATCAAGTGCAATTCTGCAGTGTGGCTCAGGTTTCTTCCATCGGGAGATTTTGGGAACCAGGCCTCTGAGGTTGGAAGGCTGAGCAGCCGACCACGGCTTCATGTGAGGTATAGGGTTAGGGTTAGCGTTAGTGTTAGGGTTAGGGTTATGTTTAGGTGAGGGTTAGAGTAAGGGTTTGGGTTATATATTAGGAACAAGGCATTTCGGAACTGGCCACACAATACTGGCACACCAAGGGCTGAGTTGAGGGTGGGACTCAGCAGAATCCTCAGGCGATGGAATTTTGGACGGGACAGGCCAAGAGGGTGGAATGCCCTAAGGGGAGCATGCTGGTTTCTATATATCTGAAGGTACTGGATAGCACAGAAGGAAAGGGTCAGTTTCTGCCTGAGAGGCTGAGTCCTTCCTACAGACTGACTTTCCCATCCACAGGAGGACCTGGGTTTAGTTTTCCGGTGTCCAGAGTCTGATCACGTAACCTAGGCTTAGCCTTTGGCTCTGGGAGAATGGCTGACCTGATTTGTCAGGGCAGAATTAGGCTTTCCACAGGACTCAGTTGAGGACGTAGCCCTGGCGGACCATCCTATTCCCGGATTGTGGTGTGGGGGTCCTAGGAAGGTGTTGGTAGAATGATCGGACAGGCAGATTTCTCCCTCCCCTAGGGTCTTCCACAGGGCTAAACTTCCCATTTGCCTAGTGGGCGGCACCCAGGGGCCTGCGATGTGAAGAAGGAATCCCCTACCTAGAGGGCTACCAGTGCTGGCAACCGGGGATAGAAGTCTGAAAAAGCACCCTCGGGTTAGGGTTAGGCTGATGCACATGGGAGGCCCTACCGGCCCTTGCTGAGGGATCATCAAACTCCTGGTTCCCGCTTCAGTGGGCACTTCTTGGAGCTGTGTCCCAAGGGGTGCATGCAGATTTCACCTGTTCTACGGATTCAGCTCATTTCTAAAGGGCAAACGTTCCCATTGGGATCTATGGACATTGTGCGGTGCACCTCAGGGTTCCCGCATCTGCAGAGTTCATGGACCATGCTACTGAGGACAGAAGCCTGAGCATGGGACAGGGGCTTTGCATCAGGATTACCGTGAAGGTTATTTCACAAGTGAATGCTGTTGGTAACACCTGGGTGAGTCAGTGGGTTAGGCCACTGCCTTCAGCTCAGGACATGATCCCAGAGTCCTGGGATGGAGCCCCACATCGGGCTGTCTCCTCATCAGGGAGCCTTCTTTCCCTTCTCTGGGTGTGCAATACTGCCTACATCTTTTCGCTCCCTGAAAAGTGAAAAAGTAAAATCTTGAGGCAATAAATAAATAAATACATAAATAATAAATATATAAAAGAGAGGGCATGATTTCCTATTGGAATCTAGGTCATTTGTGCGGGGCAGCTCAGGGTTCCCCCATGGGGAGAGTTTGGGAACGAGGCCTTTGAGGACAGAAGACTGAGCACATGACTTGGGCTTCGCATTATGCTAAGGCTGAAGGTCATTGCTATAGGGTATGCTTTCCAGAACACCTGTGTACCTCATTGGATGTGACCTCTTGCCTCGGCCCAGGTCAAGATCCCAGGGAAGAGGAATCTAGTTTGACACGGGGCCCTCCCCACTGCAGGGAGCCTTATTCCCCCTTCCTTCAGACAAAAACACAGCCTACTTGTGATCTCAGTATGTCCAACAAATAAATAAAATCATTATAAATAAATAAATAAATATATTCAGGCATGTTTTATATAGTGATCAAGTGCAATTCTGCAGTGTGGCTCAGGGTTCTTCCATCGGGAGAATTTGGGAACCAGGCCTCTGAGGTTGGAAGGCTGAGCAGCCGACCACGGCTTCATGTGAGGTATAGGGTTACGGTTAGGGTTAGGGTAGGGTTAGGGTTAGGGTTATGTTTAGGTGAGGGTTAGAGTAAGGGTTAGGGTTATGTCTTAGGAACAAGGCATGTCGGAACTGGCCACACAATACTGGCACACCAAGGGCTGAGTTGAGGGTGGGACTCAGCAGAATCCTCAGGCGATGGAATTTTGGACGGGACAGACCAAGAGGGTGGAATGCCTTCAGGGGAGCATGCTGGTTTCTATATATCTGAAGGTACTGGATAGCACAGAAGGAAAGGGTCAGTTTCTGCCTGAGAGGCTGAGTCCTTCCTACAGACTGACTTTCCCATCCACAGGAGGACCTGGGTTCAGTCCTCCGGTGTCCAGAGTCTGATCCCGTAACCTAGGCTTAGCCTTTGGCTCTGGGAGAATGGCTGACCTGATTTGTCAGGGCAGAATTAGGCTTTCCACGGGACTCAGTTGAGGACGTAGCCCTGGCGGACCATCCTATTCCCGGATTGTGGTGTGGGGGTCCTAGGAAGGTGTTGGTAGAATGATCGGACAGGCAGATTTCTCCCACCCCGAGGTCTTCCACAGGGCTAAATTTCCCATTATCATAGTGGGCGGCACCCAGAAGCCTGCGATGTGAAGAAGGAATCCCCTACCTAGAGGGCTACCAGGGCAGGCAAACAGGGATAGAAGTCTAAAGAAGCATCCTCGGGTTAGGGTTAGGCCGATGCACATGGGAGGCCCTACCGGCCCTTGCTGAGGGATCATCAAACTCCTGGTTCCCGCTTCAGGTGGGCACTCCTTGGAGCTGTGTCAAGGGGTGCATGCAGATTTCACCTGTACTACGGATTCAGCTCATTTCTAAAGGGCAAACGTTCCCATTGGGATCTATGGACATTGTGCGGTGCACCTCAGGGTTCCCGCATCTGCAGAGTTCATGGACCAGGCTACTGAGGACAGAAGCCTGAGCATGGGACAGGGGCTTTGCATCAGGATTACCGTGAAGGTTATTTCACAAGTGAATGCTGTTGGTAACACCTGGGTGAGTCAGTGGGTTAGGCCATTGCCTTCAGCTCAGGACATGATCCCAGAGTCCTGGGATGGAGCCCCACATCGGGCTGTCTCCTCATCAGGGAGCCTTCTTTCCCTTCTCTGGGCGTGCAACACTGCCTACATCTTTTCGCGCCCTGCAAAGTGAAAAAGTAAAATCTTGAGGCAATAAATAAATAAATACATAAATAATAAATATATAAAAGAGAGGGCATGATTTCCTATTGGAATCTAGGTCATTTGTGCGGGGCAGATCAGGGTTCCCCCATGGGGAGAGTTTGGGAACCAGGCCTTTGAGGACAGAAGACTGAGCTCATGACTTGGGCTTCGCATTATGCTAAGGCTGAAGGTCATTGCTATAGGGTATGCTTTCCAGAACACCTGTGTACCTCATTGGATGTGACCTCTTGCCTCGGCCCAGGTCAAGATCCCAGGGAAGAGGAATCTAGTTTGACACGGGGCCCTCCCCACTGCAGGGAGCCTTATTCCCCCTTCCTTCAGACAAAAACACAGCCTACTTGTGATCTCAGTCTGTCCAACAAATAAATAAAATCATTATAAATAAATAAATAAATATATTCAGGCATGTTTTATATAGTGATCAAGTGCAATTCTGCAGTGTGGCTCAGGTTTCTTCCATCGGGAGATTTTGGGAACCAGGCCTCTGAGGTTGGAAGGCTGAGCAGCCGACCACGGCTTCATGTGAGGTATAGGGTTAGGGTTAGCGTTAGTGTTAGGGTTAGGGTTATGTTTAGGTGAGGGTTAGAGTAAGGGTTTGGGTTATATATTAGGAACAAGGCATGTCGGAACTGGCCACACAATACTGGCACACCAAGGGCTGAGTTGAGGGTGGGACTCAGCAGAATCCTCAGGCGATGGAATTTTGGACGGGACAGGCCAAGAGGGTGGAATGCCCTCAGGGGAGCATGCTGGTTTCTATATATCTGAAGGTACTGGATAGCACAGAAGGAAAGGGTCAGTTTCTGCCTGAGAGGCTGAGTCCTTCCTACAGACTGACTTTCTCATCCACAGGAGGACCTGGGTTCAGTTTTCCGGTGTCCAGAGTCTGATCACGTAACCTAGGCTTAGCCTTTGGCTCTGGGAGAATGGCTGACCTGATTTGTCAGGGCAGAATTAGGCTTTCCACAGGACTCAGTTGAGGACGTAGCCCTGGCGGACCATCCTATTCCCGGATTGTGGTGTGGGAGTCCTAGGAAGGTGTTGGTAGAATGATCGGACAGGCAGATTTCTCACTCCCCTAGGGTCTTTCACAGGGCTAAACTTCCCATTTGTCTAGTGGGCGGCACCCAGGGGCCTGCGATGTGAAGAAGGAATCCCCTACCTAGAGGGCTACCAGTGCTGGCAACCGGGGATAGAAGTCTGAAGAAGCACCCTCGGGTTAGGGTTAGGCCGATGCACATGGGAGGCCCTACCGGCCCTTGCTGAGGGATCATCAAACTCCTGGTTCCCGCTTCAGGTGGGCACTCCTTGGAGCTGTGTCTCAAGGGGTGCATGCAGATTTCACCTGTTCTACGGATTCAGCTCATTTCTAAAGGGCAAACGTTCCCATTGGGATCTATGGACATTGTGCGGTGCACCTCAGGGTTCCCGCATCTGCAGAGTTCATGGACCAGGCTACTGAGGACAGAAGCCTGAGCATGGGACAGGGGCTTTGCATCAGGATTACCGTGAAGGTTATTTCACAAGTGAATGCTGTTGGTAACACCTGGGTGAGTCAGTGGGTTAGGCCACTGCCTTCAGCTCAGGACATGATCCCAGAGTCCTGGGATGGAGCCCCACATCGGGCTGTCTCCTCAGCAGGGAGCCTTCTTTCCCTTCTCTGGGTGTGCAATACTGCCTACATCTTTTCGCTCCCTGCAAAGTGAAAAAGTAAAATCTTGAGGCAATAAATAAATAAATACATAAATAATAAATATATAACAGAGAGGGCATGATTTCCTATTGGAATCTAAGTCATTTGTGCGGGGCAGCTCAGGGTTCCCCCATGGGGAGATATTGGGAACCAGGCCTTTGAGGACAGAAGACTGAGCACATGACTTGGGCTTCGCATTATGCTAAGGCTGAAGGTCATTGCTATAGGGTATGCTTTCCAGAACACCTGTGTACCTCATTGGATGTGACCTCTTGCCTCGGCCCAGGTCAAGATCCCAGGGAAGAGGAATCTAGTTTGACACGGGGCCCTCCCCACTGCAGGGAGCCTTATTCCCCCTTCCTTCAGACAAAAACACAGCCTACTTGTGATCTCAGTCTGTCCAACAAATAAATAAAATCATTATAAATAAATAAATAAATATATTCAGGCATGTTTTATATAGTGATCAAGTGCAATTCTGCAGTGTGGCTCAGGGTTCTTCCATCGGGAGATTTTGGGAACCAGGCCTCTGAGGTTGGAAGGCTGAGCAGCCGACCACGGCTTCATGTGAGGTATACGGTTAGGGTTAGGGTTAGGGTTAGGGTTAGGGTTAGGGTTATGTTTAGGTGAGGGTTAGAGAAAGGGTTAGGGTTATGTCTTAGGAACAAGGCATGTCGGAACTGGCCACACAATACTGGCACACCAAGGGCTGAGTTGAGGGTGGGACTCAGCAGAATCCTCAGGCGATGGAATTTTGGACGGGACAGACCAAGAGGGTGGAATGCCCTCAGGGGAGCATGCTGGTTTCTATATATCTGAAGGTACTGGATAGCACAGAAGGAAAGGGTCAGTTTCTGCCTGAGAGGCTGAGTCCTTCCTACAGACTGACTTTCCCATCCACAGGAGGACCTGGGTTCAGTCCTCCGGTGTCCAGAGTCTGATCCCGTAACCTAGGCTTAGCCTTTGGCTCTGGGAGAATGGCTGACCTGATTTGTCAGGGCAGAATTAGGCTTTCCACGGGACTCAGTTGAGGACGTATCCCTGGCGGACCATCCTATTCCCGGATTGTGGTGTGGGGGTCCTAGGAAGGTGTTGGTAGAATGATCGGACAGGCAGATTTCTCCCACCCCGAGGTCTTCCACAGGGCTAAATTTCCCATTATCATAGTGGGCGGCACCCAGAAGCCTGCGATGTGAAGAAGGAATCCCCTACCTAGAGGGCTACCAGGGCAGGCAAACAGGGATAGAAGTCTAAAGAAGCATCCTCGGGTTAGGGTTAGGCCGATGCACATGGGAGGCCCTACCGGCCCTTGCTGAGGGATCATCAAACTCCTGGTTCCCGCTTCAGGTGGGCGCTCCTTGGAGCTGTGTCCCAAGGGGTGCATGCAGATTTCACCTGTTCTACGGATTCAGCTCATTTCTAAAGGGCAAACGTTCCCATTGGGATCTATGGACATTGTGCGGTGCACCTCAGGGTTCCCGCATCTGCAGAGTTCATGGACCAGGCTACTGAGGACAGAAGCCTGAGCATGGGACAGGGGCTTTGCATCAGGATTACCGTGAAGGTTATTTCACAAGTGAATGCTGTTGGTAACACCTGGGTGAGTCAGTGGGTTAGGCCACTGCCTTCAGCTCAGGACATGATCCCAGAGTCCTGGGATGGAGCCCCACATCGGGCTGTCTCCTCATCAGGGAGCCTTCTTTCCCTTCTCTGGGCGTGCAACACTGCCTACATCTTTTTGCGCCCTGCAAAGTGAAAAAGTAAAATCTTGAGGCAATAAATAAATAAATACATAAATAATAAATATATAAAAGAGAGGGCATGATTTCCTATTGGAATCTTGGTCATTTGTGCGGGGCAGATCAGGGTTCCCCCATGGGGAGAGTTTGGGAACCAGGCCTTTGAGGACAGAAGACTGAGCACATGACTTGGGCTTCGCATTATGCTAAGGCTGAAGGTCATTGCTATAGGGTATGCTTTCCAGAACACCTGTGTACCTCATTGGATGTGACCTCTTGCCTCGGCCCAGGTCAAGATCCCAGGGAAGAGGAATCTAGTTTGACACGGGGCCCTCCCCACTGCAGGGAGCCTTATTCCCCCTTCCTTCAGACAAAAACACAGCCTACTTGTGATCTCAGTCTGTCCAACAAATAAATAAAATCATTATAAATAAATAAATAAATATATTCAGGCATGTTTTATATAGTGATCAAGTGCAATTCTGCAGTGTGGCTCAGGTTTCTTCCATCGGGAGATTTTGGGAACCAGGCCTCTGAGGTTGGAAGGCTGAGCAGCCGACCACGGCTTCATGTGAGGTATAGGGTTAGGGTTAGGGTTAGTGTTAGGGTTAGGGTTATGTTTAGGTGAGGGTTAGAGTAAGGGTTTGGGTTATATATTAGGAACAAGGCATTTCGGAACTGGCCACACAATACTGGCACACCAAGGGCTGAGTTGAGGGTGGGACTCAGCAGATTCCTCAGGCGATGGAATTTTGGACGGGAGAGGCCAAGAGGGTGGAATGCCCTCAGGGGAGCATGCTGGTTTCTATATATCTGAAGGTACTGGATAGCACAGAAGGAAAGGGTCAGTTTCTGCCTGAGAGGCTGAGTCCTTCCTCCAGACTGACTTTCTCATCCACAGGAGGACCTGGGTTCAGTTTTCCGGTGTCCAGAGTCTGATCACGTAACCTAGGCTTAGCCTTTGGCTCTGGGAGAATGGCTGACCTGATTTGTCAGGGCAGAATTAGGCTTTCCACAGGACTCAGTTGAGGACGTAGCCCTGGCGGACCATCCTATTCCCGGATTGTGGTGTGGGAGTCCTAGGAAGGTGTTGGTAGAATGATCGGACAGGCAGATTTCTCACTCCCCTAGGGTCTTTCACAGGGCTAAACTTCCCATTTGTCTAGTGGGCGGCACCCAGGGGCCTGCGATGTGAAGAAGGAATCCCCTACCTAGAGGGCTACCAGTGCTGGCAACCGGGGATAGAAGTCTGAAGAAGCACCCTCGGGTTAGGGTTAGGCCGATGCACATGGGAGGCCCTACCGGCCCTTGCTGAGGGATCATCAAACTCCTGGTTCCCGCTTCAGGTGGGCACTCCTTGGAGCTGTGTCTCAAGGGGTGCATGCAGATTTCACCTGTTCTACGGATTCAGCTCATTTCTAAAGGGCAAACGTTCCCATTGGGATCTATGGACATTGTGCGGTGCACCTCAGGGTTCCCGCATCTGCAGAGTTCATGGACCAGGCTACTGAGGACAGAAGCCTGAGCATGGGACAGGGGCTTTGCATCAGGATTACCGTGAAGGTTATTTCACAAGTGAATGCTGTTGGTAACACCTGGGTGAGTCAGTGGGTTAGGCCACTGCCTTCAGCTCAGGACATGATCCCAGAGTCCTGGGATGGAGCCCCACATCGGGCTGTCTCCTCAGCAGGGAGCCTTCTTTCCCTTCTCTGGGTGTGCAATACTGCCTACATCTTTTCGCTCCCTGCAAAGTGAAAAAGTAAAATCTTGAGGCAATAAATAAATAAATACATAAATAATAAATATATAACAGAGAGGGCATGATTTCCTATTGGAATCTAGGTCATTTGTGCGGGGCAGCTCAGGGTTCCCCCATGGGGAGATATTGGGAACCAGGCCTTTGAGGACAGAAGACTGAGCACATGACTTGGGCTTCGCATTATGCTAAGGCTGAAGGTCATTGCTATAGGGTATGCTTTCCAGAACACCTGTGTACCTCATTGGATGTGACCTCTTGCCTCGGCCCAGGTCAAGATCCCAGGGAAGAGGAATCTAGTTTGACACGGGGCCCTCCCCACTGCAGGGAGCCTTATTCCCCCTTCCTTCAGACAAAAACACAGCCTACTTGTGATCTCAGTCTGTCCAACAAATAAATAAAATCATTATAAATAAATAAATAAATATATTCAGGCATGTTTTATATAGTGATCAAGGGCAATTCTGCAGTGTGGCTCAGGGTTCTTCCATCGGGAGAGTTTGGGAACCAGGCCTCTGAGGTTGGAAGGCTGAGCAGCCGACCACGGCTTCATGTGAGGTATACGGTTAGGGTTAGGGTTAGGGTTAGGGTTAGGGTTAGGGTTATGTTTAGGTGAGGGTTAGAGTAAGGGTTAGGGTTATGTCTTAGGAACAAGGCATGTCGGAACTGGCCACACAATACTGGCACACCAAGGGTTGAGTTGAGGGTGGGACTCAGCAGAATCCTCAGGCGATGGAATTTTGGACGGGACAGGCCAAGAGGGTGGAATGCCCTCAGGGTAGCATGCTGGTTTCTATATATCTGAAGGTACTGGATAGCACAGAAGGAAAGGGTCAGTTTCTGCCTGAGAGGCTGAGTCCTTCCTACAGACTGACTTTCCCATCCACAGGAGGACCTGGGTTCAGTCCTCCGGTGTCCAGAGTCTGATCCCGTAACCTAGGCTTAGCCTTTGGCTCTGGGAGAATGGCTGACCTGATTTGTCAGGGCAGAATTAGGCTTTCCACGGGACTCAGTTGAGGACGTAGCCCTGGCGGACCATCCTATTCCCGGATTGTGGTGTGGGGGTCCTAGGAAGGTGTTGGTAGAATGATCGGACAGGCAGATTTCTCCCACCCCGAGGTCTTCCACAGGGCTAAATTTCCCATTATCATAGTGGGTGGCACCCAGAAGCCTGCGATGTGAAGAAGGAATCCCCTACCTAGAGGGCTACCAGGGCAGGCAACCAGGGATAGAAGTCTAAAGAAGCATCCTCGGGTTAGGGTTAGGCCGATGCACATGGGAGGCCCTACCGGCCCTTGCTGAGGGATCATCAAACTCCTGGTTCCCACTTCAGGTGGGCACTCCTTGGAGCTGTGTCCCAAGGGGTGCATGCAGATTTCACCTGTTCTACGGATTCAGCTCATTTCTAAAGGGCAAACGTTCCCATTGGGAACTATGGACATTGTGCGGTGCACCTCAGGGTTCCCGCATCTGCAGAGTTCATGGACCAGGCTACTGAGGACAGAAGCCTGAGCATGGGACAGGGGCTTTGCATCAGGATTACCGTGAAGGTTATTTCACAAGTGAATGCTGTTGGTAACACCTGGGTGAGTCAGTGGGTTAGGCCACTGCCTTCAGCTCAGGACATGATCCCAGAGTCCTGGGATGGAGCCCCACATCGGGCTGTCTCCTCAGCAGGGAGCCTTCTTTCCCTTCTCTGGGTGTGCAGTACTGCCTACATCTTTTTGCGCCCTGCAAAGTGAAAAAGTAAAATCTTGAGGCAATAAATAAATAAATACATAAATAATAAATATATAAAAGAGAGGGCATGATTTCCTATTGGAATCTAGGTCATTTGTGCGGGGCAGCTCAGGGTTCCCCCATGGGGAGATATTGGGAACCAGGCCTTTGAGGACAGAAGACTGAGCACATGACTTGGGCTTCGCATTATGCTAAGGCTGAAGGTCATTGCTATAGGGTATGCTTTCCAGAACACCTGTGTACCTCATTGGATGTGACCTCTTGCCTCGGCCCAGGTCAAGATCCCAGGGAAGAGGAATCTAGTTTGACACGGGGCCCTCCCCACTGCAGGGAGCCTTATTCCCCCTTCCTTCAGACAAAAACACAGCCTACATGTGATCTCAGTCTGTCAAACAAATAAATAAAATCATTATAAATAAATAAATAAATATATTCAGGCATGTTTTATATAGTGATCAAGTGCAATTCTGCAGTGTGGCTCAGGGTTCTTCCATCGGGAGATTTTGGGAACCAGGCCTCTGAGGTTGGAAGGCTGAGCAGCCGACCACGGCTTCATGTGAGGTATACGGTTAGGGTTAGGGTTAGGGTTAGGGTTAGGGTTAGGGTTATTTTTAGGTGAGGGTTAGAGTAAGGGTTAGGGTTATGTCTTAGGAACAAGGCATGTCGGAACTGGCCACTATACTGGCACACCAAGGGCTGAGTTGAGGGTGGGACTCAGCAGAATCCTCAGGCGATGGAATTTTGGACGGGACAGGCCAAGAGGGTGGAATGCCCTCAGGGTAGCATGCTGGTTTCTATATATCTGAAGGTACTGGATAGCACAGAAGGAAAGGGTCAGTTTCTGCCTGAGAGGCTGAGTCCTTCCTACAGACTGACTTTCCCATCCACAGGAGGACCTGGGTTCAGTCCTCCGGTGTCCAGAGTCTGATCCCGTAACCTAGGCTTAGCCTTTGGCTCTGGGAGAATGGCTGACCTGATTTGTCAGGGCAGAATTAGGCTTTCCACGGGACTCAGTTGAGGACGTAGCCCTGGCGGACCATCCTATTCCCGGATTGTGGTGTGGGGGTCCTAGGAAGGTGTTGGTAGAATGATCGGACAGGCAGATTTCTCCCTCCCCGAGGGTCTTCCACAGGGCTAAACTTCCCATTTGCCTAGTGGGCGGCACCCAGAGGCCTGCGATATGAAGAAGGAATCCCCTACCTAGAGGGCTACCAGGGCAGGCAACCGGGGATAGAAGTCTGAAGAAGCACCCTCGGGTTAGGTTTAGGCCGATGCACATGGGAGGCCCTACCGGCCCTTGCTGAGGGATCATCAAACTCCTGGTTCCCGCTTCAGGTGGGCACTCCTTGGAGCTGTGTCCCAAGGGATGCATGCAGATTTCACCTGTTCTACGGATTCAGCTCATTTCTAAAGGGCAAACGTTCCCATTGGGATCTATGGACATTGTGCGGTGCACCTCAGGGTTCCCGCATCTGCAGAGTTCATGGACCAGGCTACTGAGGACAGAAGCCTGAGCATGGGACAGGGGCTTTGCATCAGGATTACCGTGAAGGTTATTTCACAAGTGAATGCTGTTGGTAACACCTGGGTGAGTCAGTGGGTTAGGCCACTGCCTTCAGCTCAGGACATGATCCCAGAGTCCTGGGATGGAGCCCCACATCGGGCTGTCTCCTCAGCAGGGAGCCTTCTTTCCCTTCTCTGGGTGTGCAATACTGCCTACATCTTTTCGCTCCCTGAAAAGTGAAAAAGTAAAATCTTGAGGCAATAAATAAATAAATACATAAATAATAAATATATAAAAGAGAGGGCATGATTTCCTATTGGAATCTAGGTCATTTGTGCGGGGCAGCTCAGGGTTCCCCCATGGGGAGAGTTTGGGAACCAGGCCTTTGAGGACAGAAGACTGAGCACATGACTTGGCCTTCGCATTATGCTAAGGCTGAAGGTCATTGCTATAGGGTATGCTTTCCAGAACACCTGTGTACCTCATTGGATGTGACCTCTTGCCTTGGCCCAGGTCAAGATCCCAGGGAAGAGGAATCTAGTTTGACACGGGGCCCTCCCCACTGCAGGGAGCCTTATTCCCCCTTCCTTCGGACAAAAACACAGCCTAATTGTGATCTCAGTCTGTCCAACAAATAAATAAAATCATTATAAATAAATAAATAAATATATTCAGGCATGTTTTATATAGTGATCAAGTGCAATTCTGCAGTGTGGCTCAGGGTTCTTCCATCCGGAGATTTTGGGAACCAGGCCTCTGAGGTTGGAAGGCTGAGCAGCCGACCACGGCTTCATGTGAGGTATAGGGTTAGGGTTAGGGTTAGTGTTAGGGTTAGGGTTATGTTTAGGTGAGGGTTAGAGTAAGGGTTTGGGTTATATATTAGGAACAAGGCATTTCGGAACTGGCCACACAATACTGGCACACCAAGGGCTGAGTTGAGGGTGGGACTCAGCAGAATCCTCAGGCGATGGAATTTTGGACGGGACAGGCCAAGAGGGTGGAATGCCCTCAGGGGAGCATGCTGGTTTCTATATATCTGAAGGTACTGGATAGCACAGAAGGAAAGGGTCAGTTTCTGCCTGAGAGGCTGTGTCCTTCCTACAGACTGACTTTCCCATCCACAGGAGGACCTGGGTTCAGTTTTCCGGTGTCCAGAGTCTGATCACGTAACCTAGGCTTAGCCTTTGGCTCTGGGAGAATGGCTGACCTGATTTGTCAGGGCAGAATTAGGCTTTCCACGGGAAACAGTTGAGGACGTAGCCCTGGCGGACCATCCTATTCCCGGATTGTGGTGTGGGAGTCCTAGGAAGGTGTTGGTAGAATGATCGGACAGGCAGATTTCTCACTCCCCTAGGGTCTTCCACAGGGCTAAACTTCCCATTTGCCTAGTGGGCGGCACCCAGGGGCCTGCGATGTGAAGAAGGAATCCCTTACCTAGAGGGCTACCAGTGCTGGCAACCGGGGATAGAAGTCTGAAGAAGCACCCTCGGGTTAGGGTTAGGCCGATGCACATGGGAGGCCCTACCGGCCCTTGCTGAGGGATCATCTAACTCCTGGTTCCCGCTTCAGATGGGCACTCCTTGGATCTGTGTCCCAAGGGGTGCATGCAGATTTCACCTGTTCTACGGATTCAGCTCATTTCTAAAGGGCAAACGTTCCCATTGGGATCTATGGACATTGTGCGGTGCACCTCAGGGTTCCCGCATCTGCAGAGTTCATGGACCAGGCTACTGAGGACAGAAGCCTGAGCATGGGACAGGGGCTTTGCATCAGGATTACCGTGAAGGTTATTTCACAAGTGAATGCTGTTGGTAACACCTGGGTGAGTCAGTGGGTTAGGCCACTGCCTTCAGCTCAGGACATGATCCCAGAGTCCTGGGATGGAGCCCCACATCGGGCTGTCTCCTCAGCAGGGAGCCTTCTTTCCCTTCTCTGGGTGTGCAATACTGCCTACATCTTTTCGCTCCCTGCAAAGTGAAAAAGTAAAATCTTGAGGCAATAAATAAATAAATACATAAATAATAAATATATAAAAGACAGGGCATGATTTCCTATTGGAATCTAGGTCATTTGTGCGGGGCAGCTCAGGGTTCCCCCATGGGGAGAGATTGGGAACCAGGCCTTTGAGGACAGAAGACTGAGCACATGACTTGGGCTTCGCATTATGCTAAGGCTGAAGGTCATTGCTATAAAGTATGCTTTCCAGAAAATCTGTGTACCTCATTGGATGTGACCTCTTGCCTCGGCCCAGGTCAAGATCCCAGGGAAGAGGAATCTAGTTTGACACGGGGCCCTCCCCACTGCAGGGAGCCTTATTCCCCCTTCCTTCAGACAAAAACACAGCCTACTTGTGATCTCAGTCTGTCCAACAAATAAATAAAATCATTATAAATAAATAAATAAATATATTCAGGCATGTTTTATATAGTGATCAAGTGCAATTCTGCAGTGTGGCTCAGGGTTCTTCCATCGGGAGATTTTGGGAACCAGGCCTCTGAGGTTGGAAGGCTGAGCAGCCGACCACGGCTTCATGTGAGGTATACGTTTAGGGTTAGGGTTAGGGTTAGGGTTAGGGTTAGGGTTAGGGTTATGTAAGGTGAGGGTTAGAGTAAGGGTTAGGGTTATGTCTTAGGAACAAGGCATGTCGGAACTGGCCACACAATACTGGCACACCAAGGGCTGAGTTGAGGGTGGGACTCAGCAGAATCCTCAGGCGATGGAATTTTGGACGGGACAGGCCAAGAGGGTGGAATGCCCTCAGGGTAGCATGCTGGTTTCTATATATCTGAAGGTACTGGATAGCACAGAAGGAAAGGGTCAGTTTCTGCCTGAGAGGCTGAGTCCTTCCTACAGACTGACTTTCCCATCCACAGGAGGACCTGGGTTCAGTCCTACGGTGTCCAGAGTCTGATCCCGTAACCTAGGCTTAGCCTTTGGCTCTGGGAGAATGGCTGACCTGATTTGTCAGGGCAGAATTAGGCTTTCCACGGGACTCAGTTGAGGACGTAGCCCTGGCGGACCATCCTATTCCCGGATTGTGGTGTGGGGGTCCTAGGAAGGTGTTGGTAGAATGATCGGACAGGCAGATTTCTCCCACCCCGAGGTCTTCCACAGGGCTAAATTTCCCATTATCATAGTGGGCGGCACCCAGAAGCCTGCGATGTGAAGAAGGAATCCCCTACCTAGAGGGCTACCAGGGCAGGCAACCAGGGATAGAAGTCTAAAGAAGCATCCTCGGGTTAGGGTTAGGCCGATGCACATGGGAGGCCCTACCGGCCCTTGCTGAGGGATCATCAAACTCCTGGTTCCCGCTTCAGGTGGGCACTCCTTGGAGCTGTGTCCCAAGGGGTGCATGCAGATTTCACCTGTTCTACGGATTCAGCTCATTTCTAAAGGGCAAACGTTCCCATTGGGATCTATGGACATTGTGTGGTGCACCTCAGGGTTCCCGCATCTGCAGAGTTCATGGACCAGGCTACTGAGGACAGAAGCCTGAGCATGGGACAGGGGCTTTGCATCAGGATTACCGTGAAGGTTATTTCACAAGTGAATGCTGTTGGTAACACCTGGGTGAGCCAGTGGGTTAGGCCACTGCCTTCAGCTCAGGACATGATCCCAGAGTCCTGGGATGGAGCCCCACATCGGGCTGTCTCCTCAGCAGGGAGCCTTCTTTCCCTTCTCTGGGTGTGCAATACTGCCTACATCTTTTCGCTCCCTGAAAAGTGAAAAAGTAAAATCTTGTGGCAATAAATAAATAAATACATAAATAATAAATATATAAAAGAGAGGGCATGATTTCCTATTGGAATCTAGGTCATTTGTGCGGGGCACCTCAGGGTTCCCCCATGGGGAGAGTTTGGGAACCAGGCCTTTGAGGACAGAAGACTGAGCACATGACTTGGGCTTCGCATTATGCTAAGGCTGAAGGTCATTGCTATAGGGTATGCTTTCCAGAACACCTGTGTACCTCATTGGATGTGACCTCTTGCCTCGGCCCAGGTCAAGATCCCAGGGAAGAGGAATCTAGTTTGACACGGGGCCCTCCCCACTGCAGGGAGCCTTATTCCCCCTTCCTTCAGACAAAAACACAGCCTACTTGTGATCTCAGTCTGTCCAACAAATAAATAAAATCATTATAAATAAATAAATAAATATATTCAGGCATGTTTTATATAGTGATCAAGTGCAATTCTGCAGTGTGGCTCAGGGTTCTTCCATCGGGAGATTTTGGGAACCAGGCCTCTGAGGTTGGAAGGCTGAGCAGCCGACCACGGCTTCATGTGATGTATAGGGTTAGGGTTAGGGTTAGTGTTAGGCTTAGGGTTATGTTTAGGTGAGGGTTAGAGTAAGGGTTTGGGTTATATATTAGGAACAAGGCATTTCGGAACTGGCCACACAATACTGGCACACCAAGGGCTGAGTTGAGGGTGGGACTCAGCAGAATCCTCAGGCGATGGAATTTTGGACGGGACAGGCCAAGAGGGTGGAATGCCCTCAGGGGAGCATGCTGGTTTCTATATATCTGAAGGTACTGGATAGCACAGAAGGAAAGGGTCAGTTTCTGCCTGAGAGGCTGAGTCCTTCCTACAGACTGACTTTCCCATCCACAGGAGGACCTGGGTTCATTTTTCCGGTGTCCAGAGTCTGATCACGTAACCTAGGCTTAGCCTTTGGCTCTGGGAGAATGGCTGACCTGATTTGTCAGGGCAAAATTAGGCTTTCCACAGGACTCAGTTGAGGACGTAGCCCTGGCGGACCATCCTATTCCCGGATTGTGGTGTGGGAGTCCTAGGAAGGTGTTGGTAGAATGATCGGACAGGCAGATTTCTCCCTCCCCTAGGGTCTTCCACAGGGCTAAACTTCCCATTTGCCTAGTGGGCGGCACCCAGGGGCATGCGATGTGAAGAAGGAATCCCCTACCTAGAGGGCTACCAGTGCTGGCAACCGGGGATAGAAGTCTGAAGAAGCACCCTCGGGTTAGGGTTAGGCCGATGCACATGGGAGGCCCTACCGGCCCTTGCTGAGGGATCATCAAACTCCTGGTTCCCGCTTCAGGTGGGCACTCCTTGGAGCTGTGTCCCAAGGGGTGCATGCAGACTTCACCTGTTCTACGGATTCAGCTCATTTCTAAAGGGCAAACGTTCCCATTGGGATCTATGGACATTGTGCGGTGCACCTCAGGTTTCCCGCATCTGCAGAGTTCATGGACCAGGCTACTGAGGACAGAAGCCTGAGCATGGGACAGGGGCTTTGCATCAGGATTACCGTGAAGGTTATTTCACAAGTGAATGCTGTTGGTAACACCTGGGTGAGTCAGTGGGTTAGGCCACTGCCTTCAGCTCAGGACATGATCCCAGAGTCCTGGGATGGAGCCCCACATCGGGCTGTCTCCTCAGCAGGGAGCCTTCTTTCCCTTCTCTGGGTGTGCAATACTGCCTACATCTTTTCGCTCCCTGAAAAGTGAAAAAGTAAAATCTTGAGGAAATAAATAAATAAATACATAAATAATAAATATATAAAAGAGAGGGCATGATTTCCTATTGGAATCTAGGTCATTTGTGCGGGGCAGCTCAGGGTTCCCCCATGGGGAGAGTTTGGGAACGAGGCCTTTGAGGACAGAAGACTGAGCACATGACTTGGGCTTCGCATTATGCTAAGGCTGAAGGTCATTGCTATAGGGTATGCTTTCCAGAACACCTGTGTACCTCATTGGATGTGACCGCTTGCTTCGGCCCAGGTCAAGATCCCAGGGAAGAGGAATCTAGTTTGACACGGGGCCCTCCCCACTGCAGGGAGCCTTATTCCCCCTTCCTTCGGACAAAAACACAGCCTACTTGTGATCTCAGTCTGTCCAACAAATAATTAAAATCATTATAAATAAATAAATAAATATATTCAGGCATTTTTTATATAGTGATCAAGTGCAATTCTGCAGTGTGGCTCAGGGTTCTTCCATCGGGAGATTTTGGGAACCAGGCCTCTGAGGTTGGAAGGCTGAGCAGCCGACCACGGCTTCATGTGAGGTATACGGTTAGGGTTAGGGTTAGGGTTAGGGTTAGGGTTAGGGTTATGTTTAGGTGAGGGTTAGCGTAAGGGTTAGGGTTATGTCTTAGGAACAAGGCATGTCGGAACTGGCCACACAATACTGGCACACCAAGGGCTGAGTTGAGGGTGGGACTCAGCAGAATCCTCAGGCGATGGAATTTTGGATGGGACAGGCCAAGAGGGTGGAATGCCCTCAGGGTAGCATGCTGGTTTCTATATATCTGAAGGTACTGGATAGCACAGAAGGAAAGGGTCAGTTTGTGCCTGAGAGGCTGAGTCCTTCCTACAGACTGACTTTCCCATCCACAGGAGGACCTGGGTTCAGTCCTCCGGTGTCCAGAGTCTGATCCCGTAACCTAGGCTTAGCCTTTGGCTCTGGGAGAATGGCTGACCTGATTTGTCAGGGCAGAATTAGGCTTTCCACGGGACTCAGTTGAGGACGTAGCCCTGGCGGACCATCCTATTCCCGGATTGTGGTGTGGGGGTCCTAGGAAGGTGTTGGTAGAATGATCGGACAGGCAGATTTCTCCCACCCCGAGGTCTTCCACAGGGCTAAATTTCCCATTATCATAGTGGGCGGCACCCAGAAGCCTGCGATGTGAAGAAGGAATCCCCTACCTAGAGGGCTACCAGGGCCGGCAACCAGGGATAGAAGTCTAAAGAAGCATCCTCGGGTTAGGGTTAGGCCGATGCACATGGGAGGCCCTACCGGCCCTTGCTGAGGGATCATCAAACTCCTGGTTCCCGCTTCAGGTGGGCACTCCTTGGAGCTGTGTCCCAAGGGGTGCATGCAGATTTCACCTGTTCTACGGATTCAGCTCATTTCTAAAGGGCAAACGTTCCCATTGGGATCTATGGACATTGTGCGGTACACCTCAGGGTTCCCGCATCTGCAGAGTTCATGGACCAGGCTACTGAGGACAGAAGCCTGAGCATGGGACAGGGGCTTTGCATCAGGATTACCGTGAAGGTTATTTCACAAGTGAATGCTGTTGGTAACACCTGGGTGAGTCAGTGGGTTAGGCCACTGCCTTCAGCTCAGGACATGATCCCAGAGTCCTGGGATGGAGCCCCACATCGGGCTGTCTCCTCAGCAGGGAGCCTTCTTTCCCTTCTCTGGGTTTGCAATACTGCCTACATCTTTTCGCTCCCTGAAAATTGAAAAAGTAAAATCTTGAGGCAATAAATAAATTAATACATAAATAATAAATATATAAAAGAGAGGGCATGATTTCCTATTGGAATCTAGGTCATTTGTGCGGGGCAGCTCAGGGTTCCCCCATGGGGAGAGTTTGGGAACGAGGCCTTTGAGGACAGAAGACTGAGCACATGACTTGGGCTTCGCATTATGCTAAGGCTGAAGGTCATTGCTATAGGGTATGCTTTCCAGAACACCTGTGTACCTCATTGGATGTGACCTCTTGCCTCGGCCCAGGTCAAGATCCCAGGGAAGAGGAATCTAGTTTGACACGGGGCCCTCCCCACTGCAGGGAGCCTTATTCCCCCTTCCTTCAGACAAAAACACAGCCTACTTGTGATCTCAGTCTGTCCAACAAATAAATAAAATCATTATAAATAAATAAATAAATATATTCAGGCATGTTTTATATAGTGATCAAGTGCAATTCTGCAGTGTGGCTCAGGTTTCTTCCATCGGGAGATTTTGGGAACCAGGCCTCTGAGGTTGGAAGGCTGAGCAGCCGACCACGGCTTCATGTGATGTATAGGGTTAGGGTTAGGGTTAGTGTTAGGGTTAGGGTTATGTTTAGGTGAGGGTTAGAGTAAGGGTTTGGGTTATATATTAGGAACAAGGCATTTCGGAACTGGCCACACAATACTGGCACACCAAGGGCTGAGTTGAGGGTGGGACTCAGCAGAATCCTCAGGCGATGGAATTTTGGACGGGACAGGCCAAGAGGGTGGAATGCCCTCAGGGGAGCATGCTGGTTTCTATATATCTGAAGGTACTGGATAGCACAGAAGGAAAGGGTCAGTTTCTGCCTGAGAGGCTGAGTCCTTCCTACAGACTGACTTTCCCATCCACAGGAGGACCTGGGTTCAGTTTTCCGGTGTCCAGAGTCTGATCACGTAACCTAGGCTTAGCCTTTGGCTCTGGGAGAATGGCTGACCTGATTTGTCAGGGCAGAATTAGGCTTTCCACAGGACTCAGTTGAGGACGTAGCCCTGGCGGACCATCCTATTCCCGGATTGTGGTGTGGGGGTCCTAGGAAGGTGTTGGTAGAATGATCGGACAGGCAGATTTCTCCCTCCCCTAGGGTCTTCCACAGGGCTAAACTTCCCATTTGCCTAGTGGGCGGCACCCAGAGGCCTGCGATATGAAGAAGGAATCCCCTACCTAGAGGGCTACCAGGGCAGGCAACCGGGGATAGAAGTCTGAAGAAGCACCCTCGGGTTAGGGTTAGGCTGATGCACATGGGAGGCCCTACCGGCCCTTGCTGAGGGATCATCAAACTCCTGGTTCCCGCTTCAGTGGGCACTTCTTGGAGCTGTGTCCCAAGGGGTGCATGCAGATTTCACCTGTTCTACGGATTCAGCTCATTTCTAAAGGGCAAACGTTCCCATTGGGATATATGGACATTGTGCGGTGCACCTCAGGGTTCCCGCATCTGCAGAGTTCATGGACCATGCTACTGAGGACAGAAGCCTGAGCATGGGACAGGGGCTTTGCATCAGGATTACCGTGAAGGTTATTTCACAAGTGAATGCTGTTGGTAACACCTGGGTGAGTCAGTGGGTTAGGCCACTGCCTTCAGCTCAGGACATGATCCCAGAGTCCTGGGATGGAGCCCCACATCGGGCTGTCTCCTCAGCAGGGAGCCTTCTTTCCCTTTTCTGGGTGTGCAATACTGCCTACATCTTTTCGCTCCCTGAAAAGTGAAAAAGTAAAATCTTGAGGCAATAAATAAATAAATACATAAATAATAAATATATAAAAGAGAGGGCATGATTTCCTATTGGAATCTAGGTCATTTGTGCGGGGCAGCTCAGGGTTCCCCCATGGGGAGAGTTTGGGAACCAGGCCTTTGAGGACAGAAGACTGAGCACATGACTTGGGCTTCGCATTATGCTAAGGCTGAAGGTCATTGCTATAGGGTATGCTTTCCAGAACACCTGTGTACCTCATTGGATGTGACCTCTTGCCTCGGCCCAGGTCAAGATCCCAGGGAAGAGGAATCTAGTTTGACACGGGGCCCTCCCCACTGCAGGGAGCCTTATTCCCCCTTCCTTCGGACAAAAACACAGCCTACTTGTGATCTCAGTCTGTCCAACAAATAAATAAAATCATTATAAATAAATAAATAAATATATTCAGGCATGTTTTATATAGTGATCAAGTGCAATTCTGCAGTGTGGCTCAGGGTTCTTCCATCGGGAGATTTTGGGAACCAGGCCTCTGAGGTTGGAAGGCTGAGCAGCCGACCACGGCTTCATGTGAGGTATACGGTTAGGGTTAGGGTTAGGGTTAGGGTTAGGGTTAGGGTTATGTTTAGGTGAGGGTTAGAGTAAGGGTTAGGGTTATGTTTTAGGAACAAGGCATGTCGGAACTGGCCACACAATACTGGCACACCAAGGGCTGAGTTGAGGGTGGGACTCAGCAGAATCCTCAGGCGATGGAATTTTGGACGGGACAGGCCAAGAGGGTGGAATGCCCTCAGGGGAGCATGCTGGTTTCTATATATCTGAATGTACTGGATAGCACAGAAGGAAAGGGTCAGTTTCTGCCTGAGAGGCTGAGTCCTTCCTACAGACTGACTTTCCCATCCACAGGAGGACCTGGGTTCATTTTTCCGGTGTCCAGAGTCTGATCACGTAACCTAGGCTTAGCCTTTGGCTCTGGGAGAATGGCTGACCTGATTCCTCAGGGCAGAATTAGGCTTTCCACGGGACTCAGTTGAGGACGTAGCCCTGGCGGACCATCCTATTCCCGGATTGTGGTGTGGGAGTCCTAGGAAGGTGTTGGTAGAATGATCGGACAGGCAGATTTCTCCCTCCCCGAGGGTCTTCCACAGGGCTAAACTTCCCATTTGCCTAGTGGGCGGCACCCAGAGGCCTCCGATGTGAAGAAGGAATCCCCTACCTAGAGGGCTACCAGGGCAGGCAACCGGGGATAGAAGTCTGAAGAAGCACCCTCGGGTTAGGGTTAGGCCGATGCACATGGGAGGCCCTACCGACCCTTGCTGAGGGATCATCAAACTCCTGGTTCCCGCTTCAGGTGGGCGCTCCTTGGAGCTGTGTCCCAAGGGGTGCATGCAGATTTCACCTGTTCTACGGATTCAGCTCATTTCTAAAGGGCAAACGTTCCCATTGGGATCTATGGACATTGTGCGGTGCACCTCAGGGTTCCCGCATCTGCAGAGTTCATGGACCAGGCTACTGAGGACAGAAGCCTGAGCATGGGACAGGGGCTTTGCATCAGGATTACCGTGAAGGTTATTTCACAAGTGAATGCTGTTGGTAACACCTGGGTGAGTCAGTGGGTTAGGCCACTGCCTTCAGCTCAGGACAAGATCCCAGAGTCCTGGGATGGAGCCCCACATCGGGCTGTCTCCTCAGCAGGGAGCCTTCTTTCCCTTCTCTGGGTGTGCAATACTGCCTACATCTTTTCGCTCCCTGCAAAGTGAAAAAGTAAAATCTTGAGGCAATAAATAAATAAATACATAAATAATAAATATATAAAAGAGAGGGCATGATTTCCTATTGGAATCTAGGTCATTTGTGCGGGGCAGCTCAGGGTTCCCCCATGGGGAGAGTTTGGGAACCAGGCCTTTGAGGACAGAAGACTGAGCACATGACTTGGGCTTCGCATTATGCTAAGGCTGAAGGTCATTGCTATAGGGTATGCTTTCCAGAACACCTGTGTACCTCATTGGATGTGACCTCTTGCCTCGGCCCAGGTCAAGATCCCAGGGAAGAGGAATCTAGTTTGACACGGGGCCCTCCCCACTGCAGGGAGCCTTATTCCCCCTTCCTTCGGACAAAAACACAGCCTACTTGTGATCTCAGTCTGTCCAACAAATAAATAAAATCATTATAAATGAATAAATAAATATATTCAGGCATGTTTTATATAGTGATCAAGTGCAATTCTGTAGTGTGGCTCAGGGTTCTTCCATCGGGAGATTTTGGGAACCAGGCCTCTGAGGTTGGAAGGCTGAGCAGCCGACCACGGCTTCATGTGAGGTATAGGGTTAGGGTTAGGGTTAGTGTTAGGGTTAGGGTTATGTTTAGGTGAGGGTTAGAGTAAGGGTTAGGGTTATGTTTTAGAAACAAGGCATGTCGGAACTGGCCACACAATACTGGCACACCAAGGGCTGAGTTGAGAGTGGGACTCAGCAGAATCCTCAGGCGATGGAATTTTGGACGGGACAGGCCAAGAGGGTGGAATGCCCTCAGGGGAGCATGCTGGTTTCTATATATCTGAAGGTACTGGATAGCACAGAAGGAAAGGGTCAGTTTCTGCCTGAGAGGCTGAGTCCTTCCTACAGACTGACTTTCCCATCCACAGGAGGACCTGGGTTCAGTCCTCCGGTGTCCAGAGTCTGATCACGTAACCTAGGCTTAGCCTTTGGCTCTGGGAGAATGGCTGACCTGATTCGTCAGGGCAGAATTAGGCTTTCCACGGGACTCAGTTGAGGACGTAGCCCTGGCGGACCATCCAATTCCCGGATTGTGGTGTGGGGGTCCTAGGAAGGTGTTGGTAGAATGATCGGACAGGCAGATTTCTCCCTCCCCGAGGGTCTTCCACAGGGCTAAACTTCCCATTTGCCTAGTGGGCGGCACCCAGAGGCCTGCGATGTGAAGAAGGAATCCCCTACCTAGAGGGCTACCAGGGCAGGCAACCGGGGATAGAAGTCTGAAGAAGCACCCTCGGGTAAGGGTTAGGCCGATGCACATGGGAGGCCCTACCGGCCCTTGCTGAGGGATCATCAAACTCCTGGTTCCCGCTTCAGGTGGGCGCTCCTTGGAGCTGTGTCCCAAGGGGTGCATGCAGATTTCACCTGTTCTACGGATTCAGCTCTTTTCTAAAGGGCAAACGTTCCCATTGGGATCTATGGACATTGTGCGGTGCACCTCAGGGTTCCCGCATCTGCAGAGTTCATGGACCAGGCTACTGAGGACAGAAGCCTGAGCATGGGACAGGGGCTTTGCATCAGGATTACCGTGAAGGTTATTTCACAAGTGAATGCTGTTGGTAACACCTGGGTGAGTCAGTGGGTTAGGCCATTGCCTTCAGCTCAGGACATGATCCCAGAGTCCTGGGATGGAGCCCCACATCGGGCTGTCTCCTCAGCAGGGAGCCTTCTTTCCCTTCTCTGGGCGTGCAACACTGCCTACATCTTTTCGCTTCCTGCAAAGTGAAAAAGTAAAATCTTGAGGCAATAAATAAATAAATACATAAATAATAAATATATAACAGAGAGGGCATGATTTCCTATTGGAATCTAGGTCATTTGTGCGGGGCAGCTCAGGGTTCCCCCATGGGGAGAGTTTGGGAACCAGGCCTTTGAGGACAGAAGAGTGAGCACATGACTTGGGCTTCGCATTATGCTAAGGCTGAAGGTCATTGCTATAGGGTATGCTTTCCAGAACACCTGTGTACCTCATTGGATGTGACCTCTTGCCTCGGCCCAGGTCAAGATCCCAGGGAAGAGGAATCTAGTTTGACACGGGGCCCTGCCCACTGCAGGGAGCCTTAATCCCCCTTCCTTCAGACAAAAATACAGCCTACTTGTGATCTCAGTCTGTCCAACAAATAAATAAAATCATTATAAATAAATAAATAAATATATTCAGGCATGTTTATATAGTGCTCAAGTGCAATTCTGCAGTGTGGCTCAGGGTTCTTCCATCGGGAGATTTTGGGAACCAGGCCTCTGAGGTTGGAAGGCTGAGCAGCCGACGACGCTTCATGTGAGGTATAGGGTTAGAGTTAGGGTTAGGGTTAGGATTATGTTTAGGTGAGGGTTAGAGTAAGGGTTATGGTTATGTCTTAGGAACAAGGCATTTCGGAACTAGCCACACAATACTGGCACACCAAGGGCTGAGTTGAGGGTGGGACTCAGCAGAATTCTCAGGCGATGGAATTTTGGACGGGACAGGCCAAGAGGGTCGAATGACCTCAGGGGAGCATGCTGGTTTCTATATATCTGAAGGTACTGGATAGCACAGAAGGAAAGGGTCAGTCTCTGCCTGAGAGGCTGAGTCCTTCCTCCAGACTGACTTTCCCATCCACAGGAGGACCTGGGTTCAGTTTTACGGTGTCCAGAGTCTGATCACGTAACCTAGGATTAGCCTTTGGCTCTGGGAGAATGGCTGACCTGATTTGTCAGGGCAGAATTAGGCTTTCCACAGGACTCAGTTGAGGACGTAGCCCTGGCGGACCATTCTATTCCCGGATTGTGGTGTGGGAGTCCTAGGAAGGTGTTGGTAGAATGATCGGACAGGCAGATTCCTCCCTCCCCGAGGGTCTTCCACAGGGCTAAACTTCCCATTTGCCTAGTGGGCGGCACCCAGGGGCCTGCGATGTGAAGAAGGAATCCCCTACCTAGAGGGCTACCAGTGCTGGCAACCGGGGATAGAAGTCTGAAGAGGCACCCTCGGGTTAGGGTTAGGCCGATGCACATGGGAGGCCCTACCGGCCCTTGCTGAGGGATCATCAAACTCCTGGTTCCCGCTTCAGTGGGCACTCCTTGGAGCTGTGTCCGAAGGGGTGCATGCAGATTTCACCTGTTCTACGGATTCAGCTCATTTCTAAAGGGCAAACGTTCCCATTGGGATCTATGGACATTGTGCGGTGCACCTCAGGGTTCCCGCATCTGCAGAGTACATGGACCAGGCTACTGAGGACAGAAGCCTGAGCATGGGACAGGGGCTTTGCATCAGGATTACCGTGAAGGTTATTTCACAAGTGAATGCTGTTGGTAACACCTGGGTGAGTCAGTGGGTTAGGCCACTGCCTTCAGCTCAGGACATGATCCCAGAGTCCTGGGATGGAGCCCCACATCGGGCTGTCTCCTCAGCAGGGAGCCTTCTTTCCCTTCTCTGGGTGTGCAATACTGCCTACATCTTTTCGCTCCCTGCAAAGTGAAAAAGTAAAATCTTGAGGCAATAAATAAATAAATACATAAATAATAAATATATAAAAGAGAGGGCATGATTTCCTATTGGAATCTAGGTCATTTGTGCGGGGCAGCTCAGGGTTCCCCCATGGGGAGAGTTTGGGAACCAGGCCTTTGAGGACAGAAGACTGAGCACATGACTTGGGCTTCGCATTATGCTAAGGCTGAAGGTCATTGCTATAGGGTATGCTTTCCAGAACACCTGTGTACCTCATTGGATGTGACCTCTTGCCTCGGCCCAGGTCAAGATCCCAGGGAAGAGGAATCTAGTTTGACACGGGGCCCTCCCCACTGCAGGGAGCCTTATTCCCCCTTCCTTCAGACAAAAACACAGCCTACTTGTGATCTCAGTCTGTCCAACAAATAAATAAAATCATTATAAATAAATAAATAAATATATTCAGGCATGTTTTATATAGTGCTCAAGTGCAATTCTGCAGTGTGGCTCAGGGTTCTTCCATCGGGAGATTTTGGGAACCAGGCCTCTGAGGTTGGAAGGCTGAGCAGCCGACCACGGATTCATGTGAGGTATAGGGTTAGGGTTAGGGTTAGTGTTAGGGTTAGGGTTATGTTTAGGTGAGGGTTAGAGTAAGGGTTTGGGTTATATATTAGGAACAAGACATTTTGGAACTGGCCACACAATACTGGCACACCAAGGGCTGAGTTGAGGGTTGGACTCAGCAGAATCCTCAGGCGATGGAATTTTGGACGGGACAGGCCAAGAGGGTGGAATGCCCTCAGGGGAGCATGCTGGTTTCTATATATCTGAAGGTACTGGATAGCACAGAAAGAAAGGGTCAGTTTCTGCCTGAGAGGCTGAGTCCTTCCTACAGACTGACTTTCCCATCCACAGGAGGACCTGGGTTCAGTTTTCCGGTGTCCAGAGTATGATCACGTAACCTAGGCTTAGCCTTTGGCTCTGGGAGAATGGCTGACCTGATTTGTCAGGGCAGAATTAGGCTTTCCACAGGACTCAGTTGAGGACGTAGCCCTGGCGGACCATTCTATTCCCGGATTGTGGTGTGGGAGTCCTAGGAAGGTGTTGGTAGAATGATCGGACAGGCAGATTTCTCCCTCCTCTAGGGTCTTCCACAGGGCTAAACTTCCCATTTGCCTAGTGGGCGGCACCCAGGGGCCTGCGATGTGAAGAAGGAATCCCCTACCTAGAGGGCTACCAGGGCAGGCAACCGGGGATAGAAGTCTGAAGAAGCACCCTCGGGTTAGGGTTAGGCCGATGCACATGGTAGGCCCTACCGGCCCTTGCTGAGGGATCATCAAACTCCTGGTTCCCGCTTCAGGTGGGCGCTCCTTGGAGCTGTGTCCCAAGGGGTGCATGCAGATTTCACCTGTTCTACGGATTCAGCTCATTTCTAAAGGGCAAACGTTCCCATTGGGATCTATGGACATTGTGCGGTGCACCTCAGGGTTCCCGCATCTGCAGAGTTCATGGACCAGGCTACTGAGGACAGAAGCCTGAGCATGGGACAGGGGCTTTGCATCAGGATTACCGTGAAGGTTATTTCACAAGTGAATGCTGTTGGTAACACCTGGGTGAGTCAGTGGGTTAGGCCACTGCCTTCAGCTCAGGACATGATCCCAGAGTCCTGGGATGGAGCCCCACATCGGGCTGTCTCCTCAGCAGGGAGCCTTCTTTCCCTTCTCTGGGTGTGCAATACTGCCTACATCTTTTCGCTCCCTGCAAAGTGAAAAAGTAAAATCTTGAGGCAATAAATAAATAAATACATAAATAATAAATATATAAAAGAGAGGGCCTGATTTCCTATTGGAATCTAGGTCATTTGTGCGGGGCAGCTCAGGGTTCCCCCATGGGGAGAGTTTGGGAACCAGGCCTTTGAGGACAGAAGACTGAGCACATGACTTGGGCTTCGCATTATGCTAAGGCTGAAGGTCATTGCTATAGGGTATGCTTTCCAGAACACCTGTGTACCTCATTGGATGTGACCTCTTGCCTCGGCCCAGGTCAAGATCCCAGGGAAGAGGAATCTAGTTTGACACGGGGCCCTCCCCACTGCAGGGAGCCTTATTCCCCTTCCTTCAGACAAAAACACAGCCTACTTGTGATCTCAGTCTGTCCAACAAATAAATAAAATCATTATAAATAAATAAATAAATAAATATATTCAGGCATGTTTTATATAGTGGTCAAGTGCAATTCTGCAGTGTGGCTCAGGGTTCTTCCATCGGGAGATTTTGGGAACCAGGCCTCTGAGCTTGGAAGGCTGAGCAGCCGACGACGGCTTCATGTGAGGTATAGGGTTAGAGTTAGGGTTAGTGTTAGGATTATGTTTAGGTGAGGGTTAGAGTAAGGGTTATGGTTATGTCTTAGGAACAAGGCATTTCGGAACTGGCCACACAATACTGGCACACCAAGGGCTGAGTTGAGGGTGGGACTCAGCAGAATCCTCAGGCGATGGAATTTTGGACGGGACAGGCCAAGAGGGTGGAATGCCCTCAGGGGAGCATGCTGGTTTCTATATATCTGAAGGTACTGGATAGCACAGAAGGAAAGGGTCAGTTTCTGCCTGAGAGGCTGAGTCCTTCCTACAGACTGACTTTCCCATCCACAGGAGGACCTGGGTTCAGTTTTCCGGTGTCCAGAGTATGATCCCGTACCCTAGGCTTAGAGTTTGGCTCTGGGAGAATGGCTGACCTGATTTGTCAGGGCAGAATTAGGCTTTCCACAGGACACAGTTGAGGACGTAGCCCTGGCGGACCATCCTATTCCCGGATTGTGGTGTGGGAGTCCTAGGAATGTGTTGGTAGAATGATCGGACAGGCAGATTTCTCCCTCCCCTAGGGTCTTCCACAGGGCTAAACTTCCCATTTGCCTAGTGGGCGGCACGCAGGGGCCTGCGATGTGAAGAAGGAATCCCCTACCTAGAGGGCTACCAGTGCTGGCAACCGGGGATAGAAGTCTGAAGAAGCACACTCGGGTTAGGGTTAGGCCGATGCACATGGGAAGCCCTACCGGCCCTTGCTGAGGGATCATCAAACTCCTGGTTCCCTCTTCAGGTGGGCACTCCTTGGAGCTGTGTCCCAAGGGGTGCATGCAGATTTCACCTGTTCTACGGATTCAGCTCATTTCTAAAGCGCAAACGTTCCCATTGGGATCTATGGACATTGTGCGGTGTACCTCAGGGTTCCCGCATCTGCAGAGTTCATGGACCAGGCTACTGAGGACAGAAGCCTGAGCATGGGACAGGGGCTTTGCATCAGGATTACCGTGAAGGTTATTTCACAAGTGAATGCTGTTGGTAACACCTGGGTGAGTCAGTGGGTTAGGCCATTGCCTTCAGCTCAGGACATGATCCCAGAGTCCTGGGATGGAGCCCCACATCGGGCTGTCTCCTCAGCAGGGAGCCTTCTTTCCCTTCTCTGGGTGTGCAATACTGCCTACATCTTTTCGCTCCCTGCAAAGTGAAAAAGTAAAATCTTGAGGCAATAAATAAATAAATACATAAATAATAAATATATAAAAGAGAGGGCCTGATTTCCTATTGGAATCTAGGTCATTTGTGCGGGGCAGCTCAGGGTTCCCCCATGGGGAGAGTTTTGGAACCAGGCCTTTGAGGACAGAAGACTGAGCACATGACTTGGGCTTCGCATTATGCTAAGGCTGAAGGTCATTGCTATAGGGTATGCTTTCCAGAACACCTGTGTACCTCATTGGATGTGACCTCTTGCCTCGGTCCAGGTCAAGATCCCAGGGAAGAGGAATCTAGTTTGACACGGGGCCCTCCCCACTGCAGGGAGCCTTATTCCCCCTTCCTTCAGACAAAAACACAGCCTACTTGTGATCTCAGTATGTCCAACAAATAAATAAAATCATTATAAATAAATAAATAAATATATTCAGGCATGTTTTATATAGTGATCAAGTGCAATTCTGCAGTGTGGCTCAGGGTTCTTCCATCGGGAGATTTTGGGAACCAGGCCTCTGAGGTTGGAAGGCTGAGCAGCCGACCACGGCTTCATGTGAGGTATACGGTTAGGGTTAGGGTTAGGGTTAGGGTTAGGGTTAGGGTTATGTTTAGGTGAGGGTTAGAGTAAGGGTTAGGGTTATGTCTTAGGAACAAGGCATGTCGGAACTGGCCACACAATACTGGCACACCAAGGGCTGAGTTGAGGGTGGGACTCAGCAGAATCCTCAGGCGATGGAATTTTGGACGGGACAGGCCAAGAGGGTGGAATGCCCTCAGGGTAGCATGCTGGATTCTATATATCTGAAGGTACTGGATAGCACAGAAGGAAAGGGTCAGTTTCTGCCTGAGAGGCTGAGTCCTTCCTACAGACTGACTTTCCCATCCACAGGAGGACCTGGGTTCAATCCTCCGGTGTCCAGAGTCTGATAACATAACCTAGGCTTAGCCTTCGGCTCTGAGTGAATGGCTGACCTGATTTGTCAGGGCAGAATTAGGCTTTCCACGGGACTCAGTTGAGGACGTAGCCCTGGCGGACCATCCTATTCCCGGATTGTGGTGTGGGGGTCCTAGGAAGGTGTTGGTAGAATGATCGGACAGGCAGATTTCTCCCTCCCCGAGGGTCTTCCACAGGGCTAAACTTCCCATTTGCCTAGTGGGCGGCACCCAGAGGCCTGCGATGTGAAGAAGGAATCCCCTACCTAGAGGGCTACCATGGCAGGCAACCGGGGATAGAAGTCTGAAGAAGCACCCTTGGGTTAGGGTTAGGCCGATGCACATGGGAGGCCCTACCGGCCCTTGCTGAGGGATCATCAAACTCCTGGTTCCCGCTTCAGGTGGGCGCTCCTTGGAGCTGTGTCCCAAGGGGTGCATGCAGATTTCACCTGTTCTACGGATTCAGCTCATTTCTAAAGGGCAAACGTTCCCATTGGGATCTATGGACATTGTGCGGTGCACCTCAGGGTTCCCGCATCTGCAGAGTTCATGGACCAGGCTACTGAGGACAGAAGCCTGAGCATGGGACAGGGGCTTTGCATCAGGATTACCGTGAAGGTTATTTCACAAGTGAATGCTGTTGGTAACACCTGGGTGAGTCAGTGGGTTAGGCCACTGCCTTCAGCTCAGGACATGATCCCAGAGTCCTGGGATGGAGCCCCACATCGGGCTGTCTCCTCAGCAGGGAGCCTTCTTTACCTTCTCTGGGTGTGCAACACTGCCTACATCTTTTCGCACCCTGCAAAGTGAAAAAGTAAAATCTTGAAGCAATAAATAAATAAATACATAAATAATAAATATATAAAAGAGAGGGCATGATTTCCTATTGGAATCTAGGTCATTTGTGTGGGGCAGCTCAGGGTTCCCCCATGGGGAGAGTTTGGGAACCAGGCCTTTGAGGACAGAAGACTGAGCACATGACTTGGGCTTCGCATTATGCTAAGGCTGAAGGTCATTGCTATAGGGTATGCTTTCCAGAACACCTGTGTACCTCATTGGATGTGACCTCTTGCCTTGGCCCAGGTCAAGGTCCCAGGGAAGAGGAATCTAGTTTGACACGGGGCCCTCCCCACTGCAGGGAGCCTTATTCCCCCTTCCTTCGGACAAAAACACAGCCTACTTGTGATCTCAGTCTGTCCTACGAATAAATAAAATCATAATAAAAAAATAAATAAATATATTCAGGCATGTTTTATATAGTGATCAAGTGCAATTCTGCAGTGTGGCTCAGGGTTCTTCCATCGGGAGATTTTGGAAACCAGGCCTCTGAGGTTGGAAGGCTGAGCAGCCGACCACGGCTTCATGTGAGGTATACGGTTAGGGTTAGGGTTAGGGTTAGGGTTAGGGTTATGTTTAGGTGAGGGTTAGAGTAAGGGTTAGGGTTATGTCTTAGGAACAAGGCATGTCGGAACTGGCCACACAATACTGGCACACCAAAGGCTGAGTTGAGGGTGGGACTCAGCAGAATCCTCAGGCGATGGAATTTGGACAGGACAGGCCAAGAGGGTGGAATGCCCTCAGGATAGCATGCTGGTTTCTATATATCTGAAGGTACTGGATAGCACAGAAGGAAAGGGTCAGTTTCTGCCTGAGAGGCTGAGTCCTTCCTACAGACTGACTTTCCCATCCACAGGAGGACCTGGGTTCAGTCCTCCGGTGTCCAGAGTCTGATCCCGTAACCTAGGCTTAGCCTTTGGCTCTGGGAGAATGGCTGACCTGATTTTTCAGGGCAGAATTAGGCTTTCCACGGGACTCAGTTGAGGACGTAGCCCTGGCGGACCATCCTATTCCCGGATTGTGGTGTGGGGGTCCTAGGAAGGTGTTGGTAGAATGATCGGACAGGCAGATTTCTCCCTCCCCGAGGGTCTTCCACAGGGCTAAACTTCCCATTTGCCTAGTGGGCGGCACCCAGAGGCCTGCGATGTGAAGAAGGAATCCCCTACCTAGAGGGCTACCAGGGCAGGCAACCGGAAATAGAAGTCTGAAGAAGCACCCTCGGGTTAGGGTTAGGCCGATGCACATGGGAGGCCCTACCGGCCCTTGCTGAGGGATCATCAAACTCCTGGTTCCCGCTTCAGGTGGGCGCTCCTTGGAGCTGTGTCCCAAGGGGTGCATGCAGATTTCACCTGTTCTACGGATTCAGCTCATTTCTAAAGGGCAACCGTTCCCATTGGGATCTATGGACATTGTGCGGTACACCTCAGGGTTCCCGCATCTGCAGAGTTCATGGACCAGGCTACTGAGGACAGAAGCCTGAGCATGGGACAGGGGCTTTGCATCAGGATTACCGTGAAGGTTATTTCACAAGTGAATGCTGTTGGTAACACCTAGGTGAGTCAGTGGGTTAGGCCACTGCCTTCAGCTCAGGACATGATCCCAGAGTCCTGGGATGGAGCCCCACATCGGGCTGTCTCCTCAGCAGGGAGCCTTCTTTCCCTTCTCTGGGCGTGCAACACTGCCTACATCTTTTCGCTCCCTGCAAAGTGAAAAAGTAAAATCTTGAAGCAATAAAGAAATAAATACATAAATAATAAATATATAAAAGAGAGGGCATGATTTCCTATTGGAATCTAGGTCATTTGTGCGGGGCAGCTCAGGGTTCCCCCATGGGGAGAGTTTGGGAACCAGGCCTTTGAGGACAGAAGACTGAGCACATGACTTGGGCTTCGCATTATGCTAAGGCTGAAGGTCATTGCTATAGGGTATGCTTTCCAGAACACCTGTGTACCTCATTGGATGTGACCTCTTGCCTCGGCCCAGGTCAAGATCCCAGGGAAGAGGAATCAAGTTTGACACGGGGCCCTACCCACTGCAGGGAGCCTTATTCCCCCTTCCTTCGGACAAAAACACAGCCTACTTGTGATCTCAGTCTGTCCAACGAATAAATAAAATCATTATAAAAAAATAAATAAATATATTCAGGCATGTTTTATATAGTGATCAAGTGCAATTCTGCAGTGTGGCTCAGGGTTCTTCCGTCGGGAGATTTTGGGAACCAGGCCTCTGAGGTTGGAAGGCTGAGCAGCCGACCACGGCTTCATGTGAGGTATACGGTTAGGGTTAGGGTTAGGGTTAGGGTTAGGGTTATGTTTAGGTGAGGGTTAGAGTAAGGGTTAGGGTTATGTCTTAGGAACAAGGCATGTCGGAACTGGCCACTATACTGGCACACCAAGGGCTGAGTTGAGGGTGGGACTCAGCAGAATCCTCAGGCGATGGAATTTTGGACGGGACAGGCCAAGAGGGTGGAATGCCCTCAGGGTAGCATGCTGGTTTCTATATATCTGAAGGTACTGGATAGCACAGAAGGAAAGGGTCAGTTTCTGCCTGAGAGGCTGAGTCCTTCCTACAGACTGACTTTCCCATCCACAGGAGGACCTGGGTTCAGTCCTTCGGTGTCCAGAGTCTGATCCCGTAACCTAGGCTTAGCCTTTGGCTCTGGGAGAATGGCTGACCTGATTTGTCAGGGCAGAATTAGGCTTTCCACGGGACTCAGTTGAGGACGTAGCCCTGGCGGACCATCCTATTCCCGGATTGTGGTGTGGGGGTCCTAGGAAGGTGTTGGTAGAATGATCGGACAGGCAGATTACTCCCTCCCCGAGGGTCTTCCACAGGGCTAAACTTCCCATTTGCCTAGTGGGCGGCACCCAGAGGCCTGCGATGTGAAGAAGGAATCCCCTACCTAGAGGGCTACCAGGGCAGGCAACCAGGGATAGAAGTCTGAAGAAGCACCCTTGGGTTAGGGTTAGGCTGATGCACATGGGAGGCCCTACCGGCCCTTGCTGAGGGATCATCAAACTCCTGGTTCCCGCTTCAGGTGGGCGCTCCTTGGAGCTGTGTCCCAAGGGGTGCATGCAGATTTCACCTGTTCTACGGATTCAGCTCATTTCTAAAGGGCAAACGTTCCCATTGGGATCTATGGACATTGTGCGGTGCACCTCAGGGTTCCCGCATCTGCAGAGTTCATGGACCAGGCTACTGAGGACAGAAGCCTGAGCATGGGACAGGGGCTTTGCATCAGGATTACCGTGAAGGTTATTTCACAAGTGAATGCTGTTGGTAACACCTGGGTGAGTCAGTGGGTTAGGCCACTGCCTTCAGCTCAGGACATGATCCCAGAATCCTGGGATGGAGCCCCACATCGGGCTGTCTCCTCAGCAGGGAGCCTTCTTTCCCTTCTCTGGGCGTGCACACTGCCTACATCTTTTCGCTCCCTGCAATGTGAAAAAGTAAAATCTTGAAGCAATAAATAAATAAATACATAAATAATAAATATATAAAAGAGAGGGCATGATTTCCTATTGGAATCTAGGTCATTTGTGCGGGGCAGCTCAGGGTTCCCCCATGGGGAGAGTTTGGGAACCAGGCCTTTGAGGACAGAAGACTGAGCACATGACTTGGGCTTCGCATTATGCTAAGGCTGAAGGTCATTGCTATAGGGTATGCTTTCCAGAACACCTGTGTACCTCATTGGATGTGACCTCTTGCCTCGGCCCAGGTCAAGATCCCAGGGAAGAGGAATCTAGTTTGACTCGGGGGCCCTCCCCACTGCAGGGAGCCTTATTCCCCCTTCCTTCGGACAAAAACACAGCCTACTTGTGATCTCAGTCTGTCCAACAAATAAATAAAATCATTATAAATAAATAAATAAATATATTCAGGCATGTTTTATATAGTGATCAAGTGCAATTCTGCAGTGTGGCTCAGGGTTCTTCCATCGGGAGATTTTGGGAACCAGGCCTCTGAGGTTGGAAGGCTGAGCAGCCGGCAACGGCTTCAGGTGAGGTATACGGTTAGGGTTAGGGTTAGGGTTAGGGTTATGTTTAGGTGAGGGTTAGAGTAAGGGTTAGGGTTATGTCTTAGGAACAAGGCATGTCGGAACTGGCCACTATACTGGCACAACAAGGGCTGAGTTGAGGGTGGGACTCAGCAGAATCCTCAGGCGATGGAATTTTGGACGGGACAGGCCAAGAGGGTGGAATGCCCTCAGGGGAGCATGCTGGTTTCTATATAGCTGAAGGTACTGGATAGCACAGAAGGAAAGGGTCAGTTTCTGCCTGAGAGGCTGAGTCCTTCCTACAGACTGACTTTCCCATCCACAGGAGGACCTGGGTTCAGTCCTCCGGTGTCCAGAGTCTGATCCCGTAACCTAGGCTTAGCCTTTGGCTCTGGGAGAATGGCTGACCTGATTTGTCAGGGCAGAATTAGGCTTTCCACGGGACTCAGTTGAGGACCTAGCCCTGGCGGACCATCCTATTCCCGGATTGTGGTGTGGGGGTCCTAGGAAGGTGTTGGTAGAATGATCGGACAGGCAGATTTCTCCCTCCCCGAGGGTCTTCCACAGGGCTAAACTTCCCATTTGCCTAGTGGGCGGCACCCAGAGGCCTGTGATTTGAAGAAGGAATCCCCTACCTAGAGGGCTACCAGGGCAGGCAACCGGGGATAGAAGTCTGAAGAAGCACCCTTGGGTTAGGGTTAGGCCGATGCACATGGGATGCCCTACCGGCCCTTGCTGAGGGATCATCAAACTCCTGGTTCCCGCTTCAGGTGGGCGCTCCTTGGAGCTGTGTCCCAAGGGGTGCATGCAGATTTCACCTGTTCTACGGATTCAGCTCATTTCTAAAGGGCAAACGTTCCCATTGGGATATGGACATTGTGCGGTGCACCTCAGGGTTCCCGCGTCTGCAGAGTTCATGGACCAGGCTACTGAGGACAGAAGCCTGAGCATGGGACAGGGGCTTTGCATCAGGATTACCGTGAAGGTTATTTCACAAGTGAATGCTGTTGGTAACACCTGGGTGAGTCAGTGGGTTAGGCCACTGCCTTCAGCTCAGGACATGATCCCAGAGTCCTGGGATGGAGCCCCACATCTGGCTGTCTCCTCAGCAGGGAGCCTTCTTTCCCTTCTCTGGGCGTGCAACACTGCCTACATCTTTTCGCTCCCTGCAAAGTAAAAAAGTAAAATCTTGAAGCAATAAATAAATAAATACATAAATAATAAATATATAAAAGAGAGGGCATGATTTCCTATTGGAATCTAGGTCATTTGTGCGGGGCAGCTCAGGGTTCCCCCATGGGGAGAGTTTGGGAACCAGGCCTTTGAGGACAGAAGACTGAGCACATGACTTGGGCTTCGCATTATGCTAAGGCTGAAGGTCATTGCTATAGGGTTTGCTTTCCAGAACACCTGTGTACCTCATTGGATGTGAACTCTTGCCTCGGCCCAGGTCAAGATCCCAGGGAAGAGGAATCTAGTTTGACACGGGGCCCTCCCCACTGCAGGGAGCCTTATTCCCCCTTCCTTCGGACAAAAACACAGCCTACTTGTGATCTCAGTCTGTCCAACGAATAAATAAAATCATTATAAAAAAATAAATAAATATATTCAGGCATGTTTTATATAGTGATCAAATGCAATTCTGCAGTGTGGCTCTGGGTTCTTCCATCGGGAGATTTTGGGAACCAGGCCTCTGAGGTTGGAAGGCTGAGCAGCCGACCACGGCTTCATGTGAGGTATACGGTTAGGGTTAGGGTTAGGGTTAGGGTTATGTTTAGGTGAGGGTTAGAGTAAGGGTTAGGGTTATGTCTTAGGAACAAGGCATGTCGGAACTGGCCACTATACTGGCACACCAAGGGCTGAGTTGAGGGTGGGACTCAGCAGAATCCTCAGGCGATGGAATTTTGGACGGGACAGGCCAAGAGGGTGGAATGCCCTCAGGGTAGCATGCTGGTTTCTATATAGCTGAAGGTACTGGATAGCACAGAAGGAAAGGGTCAGTTTCTGCCTGAGAGGCTGAGTCCTTCCTACAGACTGACTTTCCCATCCACAGGAGGACCTGGGTTCAGTCCTCCGGTGTCCAGAGTCTGATCCCGTAACCTAGGCTTAGCCTTTGGCTCTGGGAGAATGGCTGACCTGATTTGTCAGGGCAGAATTAGGCTTTCCACGGGACTCAGTTGAGGACGTAGCCCTGGCGGACCATCCTATTCCCGGATTGTGGTGTGGGGGTCCTAGGAAGGTGTTGGTAGAATGATCGGACAGGCAGATTTCTCCCTCCCCGAGGGTCTTCCACAGGGCTAAACTTCCCATTTGCCTAGTGGGCGGCACCCAGAGGACTGCGATGTGAAGAAGGAATCCCCTACCTAGAGGGCTACCAGGGCAGGCAACCGGAAATAGAAGTCTGAAGAAGCACCCTCGGGTTAGGGTTAGGCCGATGCACATGGGAGGCCCTACCGGCCCTTGCTGAGGGATCATCAAACTCCTGGTTCCCGCTTCAGGTGGGCGCTCCTTGGAGCTGTGTCCCAAGGGGTGCATGCAGATTTCACCTGTTCTACGGATTCAGCTCATTTCTAAAGGGCAAACGTTCCCATTGGGATCTATGGACATTGTGCGATGCACCTCAGGGTTCCCGCGTCTGCAGAGTTCATGGACCAGGCTACTGAGGACAGAAGCCTGAGCATGGGACAGGGGCTTTGCATCAGGATTACCGTGAAGGTTATTTCACAAGTGAATGCTGTTGGTAACACCTGGGTGAGTCAGTGGGTTAGGCCACTGCCTTCAGCTCAGGACATGATCCCAGAGTCCTGGGATGGAGCCCCACATCTGGCTGTCTCCTCAGCAGGGAGCCTTCTTTCCCTTCTCTGGGCGTGCAACACTGCCTACATCTTTTCGCTCCCTGCAAAGTGAAAAAGTAAAATCTTGAAGCAATAAATAAATAAATACATAAATAATAAATATATAAAAGAGAGGGCATGATTTCCTATTGGAATCTAGGTCATTTGTGCGGGGCAGCTCAGGGTTCCCCCATGGGGAGAGTTTGGGAACCAGGCCTTTGAGGACAGAAGACTGAGCACATGACTTGGGCTTCGCATTATGCTAAGGCTGAAGGTCATTGCTATAGGGTATGCTTTCCAGAACACCTGTGTACCTCATTGGATGTGACCTCTTGCCTCGGCCCAGGTCAAGATCCCAGGGAAGAGGAATCTAGTTTGACACGGGGCCCTCCCCACTGCAGGGAGCCTTATTCCCCCTTCCTTCGGACAAAAACACAGCCTACTTGTGATCTCAGTCTGTCCAACGAATAAATAAAATCATTATAAAAAAATAAATAAATATATTCAGGCATGTTTTATATAGTGATCAAGTGCAATTCTGCAGTGTGGCTCAGGGTTCTTCCATCGGGAGATTTTGGGAACCAGGCCTCTGAGATTGGAAGGCTGAGCAGCCGACCACGGCTTCATGTGAGGTATACGGTTAGGGTTAGGGTTAGGGTTAGGGTTAGGGTTATGTTTAGGTGAGGGTTAGAGTAAGGGTTAGGGTTATGTCTTAGGAACAAGGCATGTCGGAACTGGCCACTATACTGGCACACCAAGGGCTGAGTTGAGGGTGGGACTCAGCAGAATCCTCAGGCGATGGAATTTTGGACGGGACAGGCCAAGAGGGTGGAATGCCCTCAGGGTAGCATGCTGGTTTCTATATATCTGAAGGTACTGGATAGCACAGAAGGAAAGGGTCAGTTTCTGCCTGAGAGGCTGAGTCCTTCCTACAGACTGACTTTCCCATCCACAGGAGGACCTGGGTTCAGTCCTCCGGTGTCCAGAGTCTGATCCCGTAACCTAGGCTTAGCCTTTGGCTCTGGGAGAATGGCTGACCTGATTTGTCAGGGCAGAATTAGGCTTTCCACGGGACTCAGTTGAGGACGTAGCCCTGGCGGACCATCCTATTCCCGGATTGTGGTGTGGGGGTCCTAGGAAGGTGTTGGTAGAATGATCGGACAGGCAGATTTCTCCCTCCCCGAGGGTCTTCCACAGGGCTAAACTTCCCATTTGCCTAGTGGGCGGCACCCAGAGGCCTGCGATGTGAAGAAGGAATCCCCTACCTAGAGGGCTACCAGGGCAGGCAACCGGAAATAGAAGTCTGAAGAAGCACCCTCGGGTTAGGGTTAGGCCGATGCACATGGGAGGCCCTACCGGCCCTTGCTGAGGGATCATCAAACTCCTGGTTCCCGCTTCAGGTGGGCGCTCCTTGGAGCTGTGTCCCAAGGGGTGCATGCAGATTTCACCTGTTCTACGGATTCAGCTCATTTCTAAAGGGCAAACGTTCCCATTGGGATCTATGGACATTGTGCGGTGCACCTCAGGGTTCCCGCATCTGCAGAGTTCATGGACCAGGCTACTGAGGACAGAAGCCTGAGCATGGGACAGGGGCTTTGCATCACGATTACCGTGAAGGTTATTTCACAAGTGAATGCTGTTGGTAACACCTGGGTGAGTCAGTGGGTTAGGCCACTGCCTTCAGCTCAGGACATGATCCCAGAGTCCTGGGATGGAGCCCCACATCGGGCTGTCTCCTCACAGGGAGCCTTCTTTCCCTTCTCTGGGCGTGCAACACTGCCTACATCTTTTCGCTCTCTGCAAAGTGAAAAAGTAAAATCCTGAGGCAATAAATAAATAAATACATAAATAGTAAATATATAAAAGAGAGGGCATGATTTCCTATTGGAATCTAGGTCATTTGTGCGGGGCAGCTCAGGGTTCCCCCATGGGGAGAGTTTGGGAACCAGGCCTTTGAGGACAGAAGACTGAGCACATGACTTGGGCTTCGCATTATGCTAAGGCTGAAGGTCATTGCTATAGGGTATGCTTTCCAGAACACCTGTGTACCTCATTGGATGTGACCTCTTGCCTCGGCCCAGGTCAAGATCCCAGGGAAGAGGAATCTAGTTTGACACGGGGCCCTCCCCACTGCAGGGAGCCTTATTCCCCCTTCCTTCGGACAAAAACACAGCCTACTTGTGATCTCAGTCTGTCCAACGAATAAATAAAATCATTATAAAAAAATAAATAAATATATTCAGGCATGTTTTATATAGTGATCAAGTGCAATTCTGCAGTGTGGCTCAGGGTTCTTCCGTCGGGAGATTTTGGGAACCAGGCCTCTGAGGTTGGAAGGCTGAGCAGCCGACCACGGCTTCATGTGAGGTATACGGTTAGGGTTAAGGTTAGGGTTAGGGTTATGTTTAGGTGAGGGTTAGAGTAAGGGTTAGGGTTATGTCTTAGGAACAAGGCAATCGGAACTGGCCACTATACTGGCACACCAAGGGCTGAGTTGAGGGTGGGACTCAGCAGAATCCTCAGGCGATGGAATTTTGGACGGGACAGGCCAAGAGGGTGGAATGCCCTCAGGGGAGCATGCTGGTTTCTATATAGCTGAAGGTACTGGATAGCACAGAAGGAAAGGGTCAGTTTCTGCCTGAGAGGCTGAGTCCTTCCTACAGACTGACTTTCCCATCCACAGGAGGACCTGGGTTCAGTCCTCCGGTGTCCAGAGTCTGATCCCGTAACCTAGGCTTAGCCTTTGGCTCTGGGAGAATGGCTGACCTGATTTGTCAGGGCAGAATTAGGCTTTCCACGGGACTCAGTTGAGGACGTAGCCCTGGCGGACCATCCTATTCCCGGATTGTGGTGTGGGGGTCCTAGGAAGTTGTTGGTAGAATGATCGGACAGGCAGATTTCTCCCTCCCCGAGGGTCTTCCACAGGGCTAAACTTCCCATTTGCCTAGTGGGCGGCACCCAGAGGCCTGCGATGTGAAGAAGGAATCCCCTACCTAGAGGGCTACCAGGGCAGGCAACCGGGGATAGAAGTCTGAAGAAGCACCCTTGGGTTAGGGTTAGGCCGATGCACATGGGAGGCCCTACCGGCCCTTGCTGAGGGATCATCAAACTCCTGGTTCCCGCTTCAGGTGGGCGCTCCTTGGAGCTGTGTCCCAAGGGGTGCATGCAGATTTCACCTGTTCTACGGATTCAGCTCATTTCTAAAGGGCAAACGTTCCCATTGGGATCTATGGACATTGTGCGGTGCACCTCAGGGTTCCCGCATCTGCAGAGTTCATGGACCAGGCTACTGAGGACAGAAGCCTGAGCATGGGACAGGGGCTTTGCATCAGGATTACCGTGAAGGTTATTTCGCAAGTGAATGCTGTTGGTAACACCTGGGTGAGTCAGTGGGTTAGGCCACTGCCTTCAGCTCAGGACATGATCCCAGAGTCCTGGGATGGAGCCCCACATCGGGCTGTCTCCTCAGCAGGGAGCCTTCTTTCCCTTCTCTGGGCGTGCACACTGCCTACATCTTTTCGCTCCCTGCAAAGTGAAAAAGTAAAATCTTGAAGCAATAAATAAATAAATACATAAATAATAAATATATAAAAGAGAGGGCATGATTTCCTATTGGAATCTAGGTCATTTGTGCGGGGCAGCTCAGGGTTCCCCCATGGGGAGAGTTTGGGAACCAGGCCTTTGAGGACAGAAGACTGAGCACATGACTTGGGCTTCGCATTATGATAAGGCTGAAGGTCATTGCTATAGGGTATGCTTTCCAGAACACCTGTGTACCTCATTGGATGTGACCTCTTGCCTCGGCCCAGGTCAAGATCCCAGGGAAGAGGAATCTAGTTTGACACGGGGCCCTCCCCACTGCAGGGAGCCTTATTCCCCCTTCCTTCGGACAAAAACACAGCCTACTTGTGATCTCAGTCTGTCCAACAAATAAATAAAATCATTATAAATAAATAAATAAATATATTCAGGCATGTTTTATATAGTGATCAAGTGCAATTCTGCAGTGTGGCTCAGGGTTCTTCCATCGGGAGATTTTGGGAACCAGGCCTCTGAGGTTGGAAGGCTGAGCAGCCGACCACGGCTTCTTGTGAGGTATACGGTTAGGGTTAGGGTTAGGGTTAGGGTTATGTTTAGGTGAGGGTTAGAGTAAGGGTTAGGGTTATGTCTTAGGAACAAGGCATGTCGGAACTGGCCACTATACTGGCACAACAAGGGCTGAGTTGAGGGTGGGACTCAGCAGAATCCTCAGGCGATGGAATTTTGGACGGGACAGGCCAAGAGGGTGGAATGCCCTCAGGGGAGCATGCTGGTTTCTATATAGCTGAAGGTACTGGATAGCACAGAAGGAAAGGGTCAGTTTCTGCCTGAGAGGCTGAGTCCTTCCTACAGACTGACTTTCCCATCCACAGGAGGACCTGGGTTCAGTCCTCCGGTGTCCAGAGTCTGATCCCGTAACCTAGGCTTAGCCTTTGGCTCTGGGAGAATGGCTGACCTGATTTGTCAGGGCAGAATTAGGCTTTCCACGGGACTCAGTTGAGGACCTAGCCCTGGCGGACCATCCTATTCCCGGATTGTGGTGTGGGGGTCCTAGGAAGGTGTTGGTAGAATGATCGGACAGGCAGATTTCTCCCTCCCCGAGGGTCTTCCACAGGGCTAAACTTCCCATTTGCCTAGTGGGCGGCACCCAGAGGCCTGCGATTTGAAGAAGGAATCCCCTACCTAGAGGGCTACCAGGGGAGGCAACCGGGGATAGAAGTCTGAAGAAGCACCCTTGGGTTAGGGTTAGGCCGATGCACATGGGATGCCCTACCGGCCCTTGCTGAGGGATCATCAAACTCCTGGTTCCCGCTTCAGGTGGGCGCTCCTTGGAGCTGTGTCCCAAGGGGTGCATGCAGATTTCACCTGTTCTACGGATTCAGCTCATTTCTAAAGGGCAAACGTTCCCATTGGGATCTATGGACATTGTGCGGTGCACCTCAGGGTTCCCGCGTCTGCAGAGTTCATGGACCAGGCTACTGAGGACAGAAGCCTGAGCATGGGACAGGGGCTTTGCATCAGGATTACCGTGAAGGTTATTTCACAAGTGAATGCTGTTGGTAACACCTGGGTGAGTCAGTGGGTTAGGCCACTGCCTTCAGCTCAGGACATGATCCCAGAGTCCTGGGATGGAGCCCCACATCTGGCTGTCTCCTCAGCAGGGAGCCTTCTTTCCCTTCTCTGGGCGTGCAACACTGCCTACATCTTTTCGCTCCCTGCAAAGTGAAAAAGTAAAATCTTGAAGCAATAAATAAATAAATACATAAATAATAAATATATAAAAGAGAGCGCATGATTTCCTATTGGAATCTAGGTCATTTGTGCGGGGCAGCTCAGGGTTCCCCCATGGGGAGAGTTTGGGAACCAGGCCTTTGAGGACAGAAGACTGAGCACATGACTTGGGCTTCGCATTATGCTAAGGCTGAAGGTCATTGCTATAGGGTATGCTTTCCAGAACACCTGTGTACCTCATTGGATGTGAACTCTTGCCTCGGCCCAGGTCAAGATCCCAGGGAAGAGGAATCTAGTTTGACACGGGGCCCTCCCCACTGCAGGGAGCCTTATTCCCCCTTCCTTCGGACAAAAACACAGCCTACTTGTGATCTCAGTCTGTCCAACAAATAAATAAAATCATTATAAAAAAATAAATAAATATATTCAGGCATGTTTTATATAGTGATCAAGTGCAATTCTGCAGTGTGGCTCTGGGTTCTTCCATCGGGAGATTTTGGGAACCAGGCCTCTGAGGTTGGAAGGCTGAGCAGCCGACCACGGCTTCATGTGAGGTATACGGTTAGGGTTAGGGTTAGGGTTAGGGTTAGGGTTATGTTTAGGTGAGGGTTAGAGTAAGGGTTAGGGTTATGTCTTAGGAACAAGGCATGTCGGAACTGGCCACTATACTGGCACACCAAGGGCTGAGTTGAGGGTGGGACTCAGCAGAATCCTCAGGCGATGGAATTTTGGACGGGACAGGCCAAGAGGGTGGAATGCCCTCAGGGTAGCATGCTGGTTTCTATATAGCTGAAGGTACTGGATAGCACAGAAGGAAAGGGTCAGTTTCTGCCTGAGAGGCTGAGTCCTTCCTACAGACTGACTTTCCCATCCACAGGAGGACCTGGGTTCAGTCCTCCGGTGTCCAGAGTCTGATCCCGTAACCTAGGCTTAGCCTTTGGCTCTGGGAGAATGGCTGACCTGATTTGTCAGGGCAGAATTAGGCTTTCCACGGGACTCAGTTGAGGACGTAGCCCTGGCGGACCATCCTATTCCCGGATTGTGGTGTGGGGGTCCTAGGAAGGTGTTGGTAGAATGATCGGACAGGCAGATTTCTCCCTCCCCGAGGGTCTTCCACAGGGCTAAACTTCCCATTTGCCTAGTGGGCGGCACCCAGAGGACTGCGATGTGAAGAAGGAATCCCCTACCTAGAGGGCTACCAGGGCAGGCAACCGGAAATAGAAGTCTGAAGAAGCACCCTCGGGTTAGGGTTAGGCCGATGCACATGGGATGCCCTACCGGCCCTTGCTGAGGGATCATCAAACTCCTGGTTCCCGCTTCAGGTGGGCGCTCCTTGGAGCTGTGTCCCAAGGGGTGCATGCAGATTTCACCTGTTCTACGGATTCAGCTCATTTCTAAAGGGCAAACGTTCCCATTGGGATCTATGGACATTGTGCGGTGCACCTCAGGGTTCCCGCATCTGCAGAGTTCATGGACCAGGCTACTGAGGACAGAAGCCTGAGCATGGGACAGGGGCTTTGCATCAGGATTACCGTGAAGGTTATTTCACAAGTGAATGCTGTTGGTAACACCTGGGTGAGTCAGTGGGTTAGGCCACTGCCTTCAGCTCAGGACATGATCCCAGAGTCCTGGGATGGAGCCCCACATCTGGCTGTCTCCTCAGCAGGGAGCCTTCTTTCCCTTCTCTGGGCGTGCAACACTGCCTACATCTTTTCGCTCCCTGCAAAGTGAAAAAGTAAAATCTTGAAGCAATAAATAAATAAATACATAAATAATAAATATATAAAAGAGAGGGCATGATTTCCTATTGGAATCTAGGTCATTTGTGCGGGGCAGCTCAGGGTTCCCCCATGGGAAGATTTGGGAACCAGACCTTTGAGGACAGAAGACTGAGCACATGACTTGGGCTTCGCATTATGATAAGGCTGAAGGTCATTGCTATAGGGTATGCTTTCCAGAACACCTGTGTACCTCATTGGATGTGACCTCTTGCCTTGGCCCAGGTCAAGATCCCAGGGAAGAGGAATCTAGTTTGACACGGGGCCCTCCCCACTGCAGGGAGCCTTATTCCCCCTTCCTTCGGACAAAAACACAGCCTACTTGTGATCTCAGTCTGTCCAACAAATAAATAAAATCATTATAAAAAAATAAATAAATATATTCAGGCATGTTTTATATAGTGATCAAGTGCAATTCTGCAGTGTGGCTCTGGGTTCTTCCATCGGGAGATTTTGGGAACCAGGCCTCTGAGGTTGGAAGGCTGAGCAGCCGACCACGGCTTCATGTGAGGTATACGGTTAGGGTTAGGGTTAGGGTTAGGGTTAGGGTTAGGGTTAGGGTTATGTTTAGGTGAGGGTTAGAGTAAGGGTTAGGGTTATGTCTTAGGAACAAGGCATGTCGGAACTGGCCACACAATACTGGCACACCAAGGGCTGAGTTGAGGGTGGGACTCAGCAGAATCCTCAGGCGATGGAATTTTGGACGGGACAGGCCAAGAGGGTGGAATGCCCTCAGGGGAGCATGCTGGTTTCTATATATCTGAAGGTACTGGATAGCACAGAAGGAAAGGGTCAGTTTCTGCCTGAGAGGCTGAGTCCTTCCTACAGACTGACTTTCCCATCCACAGGAGGACCTGGGTTCAGTCCTCCGGTGTCCAGAGTCTGATCCCGTAACCTAGGCTTAGCCTTTGGCTCTGGGAGAATGGCTGACCTGATTTGTCAGGGCAGAATTAGGCTTTCCACGGGACTCAGTTGAGGACGTAACCCTGGCGGACCATCCTATTCCCGGATTGTGGTGTGGGGGTCCTAGGAATGTGTTGGTAGAATGATCGGACAGACAGATTTCTCCCTCCCCGAGGGTCTTCCACAGGGCTAAACTTCCCATTTGCCTAGTGGGCGGCACCCAGAGGCCTGCGATGTGAAGAAGGAATCCCCTACCTAGAGGGCTACCAGGGCAGGCAACCGGGGATAGAAGTCTGAAGAAGCACCCTCGGGTTAGGGTTAGGCCGATGCACATGGGAGGCCCTACCGGCCCTTGCTGAGGGATCATCAAACTCCTGGTTCCCGCTTCAGGTGGGCACTCCTTGGAGCTGTGTCCCAAGGGGTGCATGCAGATTTCACCTGTTCTACGGATTCAGCTCATTTCTAAAGGGCAAACGTTCCCATTGGGATCTATGGACATTGTGCGGTGCACCTCAGGGTTCCCGCGTCTGCAGAGTTCATGGACCAGGCTACTGAGGACAGAAGCCTGAGCATGGGACAGGGGCTTTGCATCAGGATTACCGTGAAGGTTATTTCACAAGTGAATGCTGTTGGTAACACCTGGGTGAGTCAGTGGGTTAGGCCACTGCCTTCAGCTCAGGACATGATCCCAGAGTCCTGGGATGGAGCCCCACATCTGGCTGTCTCCTCAGCAGGGAGCCTTCTTTCCCTTCTCTGGGCGTGCAACACTGCCTACATCTTTTCGCTCCCTGCAAAGTGAAAAAGTAAAATCTTGAAGCAATAAATAAATAAATACATAAATAATAAATATATAAAAGAGAGGGCATGATTTCCTATTGGAATCTAGGTCATTTGTGCGGGGCAGCTCAGGGTTCCCCCATGGGGAGAGTTTGGGAACCAGGCCTTTGAGGACAGAAGACTGAGCACATGACTTGGGCTTCGCATTATGCTAAGGCTGAAGGTCATTGCTATAGGGTATGCTTTCCAGAACACCTGTGTACCTCATTGGATGTGACCTCTTGCCTCGGCCCAGGTCAAGATCCCAGGGAAGAGGAATCTAGTTTGACACGGGGCCCTCCCCACTGCAGGGAGCCTTATTCCCCCTTCCTTCGGACAAAAACACAGCCTACTTGTGATCTCAGTCTGTCCAACGAATAAATAAAATCATTATAAAAAAATAAATAAATATATTCAGGCATGTTTTATATAGTGATCAAGTGCAATTCTGCAGTGTGGCTCAGGGTTCTTCCATCGGGAGATTTTGGGAACCAGGCCTCTGAGATTGGAAGGCTGAGCAGCCGACCACGGCTTCATGTGAGGTATACGGTTAGGGTTAGGGTTAGGGTTAGGGTTAGGGTTATGTTTAGGTGAGGGTTAGAGTAAGGGTTAGGGTTATGTCTTAGGAACAAGGCATGTCGGAACTGGCCACTATACTGGCACACCAAGGGCTGAGTTGAGGGTGGGACTCAGCAGAATCCTCAGGCGATGGAATTTTGGACGGGACAGGCCAAGAGGGTGGAATGCCCTCAGGGTAGCATGCTGGTTTCTATATATCTGAAGGTACTGGATAGCACAGAAGGAAAGGGTCAGTTTCTGCCTGAGAGGCTGAGTCCTTCCTACAGACTGACTTTCCCATCCACAGGAGGACCTGGGTTCAGTCCTCCGGTGTCCAGAGTCTGATCCCGTAACCTAGGCTTAGCCTTTGGCTCTGGGAGAATGGCGGACCTGATTTGTCAGGGCAGAATTAGGCTTTCCACGGGACTCAGTTGAGGACGTAGCCCTGGCGGACCATCCTATTCCCGGATTGTGGTGTGGGGGTCCTAGGAAGGTGTTGGTAGAATGATCGGACAGGCAGATTTCTCCCTCCCCGAGGGTCTTCCACAGGGCTAAACTTCCCATTTGCCTAGTGGGCGGCACCCAGAGGCCTGCGATGTGAAGAAGGAATCCCCTACCTAGAGGGCTACCAGGGCAGGCAACCGGAAATAGAAGTCTGAAGAAGCACCCTCGGGTTAGGGTTAGGCCGATGCACATGGGAGGCCCTACCGGCCCTTGCTGAGGGATCATCAAACTCCTGGTTCCCGCTTCAGGTGGGCGCTCCTTGGAGCTGTGTCCCAAGGGGTGCATGCAGATTTCACCTGTTCTACGGATTCAGCTCATTTCTAAAGGGCAAACGTTCCCATTGGGATCTATGGACATTGTGCGGTACACCTCAGGGTTCCCGCATCTGCAGAGTTCATGGACCAGGCTACTGAGGACAGAAGCCTGAGCATGGGACAGGGGCTTTGCATCACGATTACCGTGAAGGTTATTTCACAAGTGAATGCTGTTGGTAACACCTGGGTGAGTCAGTGGGTTAGGCCACTGCCTTCAGCTCAGGACATGATCCCAGAGTCCTGGGATGGAGCCCCACATCGGGCTGTCTCCTCACAGGGAGCCTTCTTTCCCTTCTCTGGGCGTGCAACACTGCCTACATCTTTTCGCTCTCTGCAAAGTGAAAAAGTAAAATCCTGAGGCAATAAATAAATAAATACATAAATAGTAAATATATAAAAGAGAGGGCATGATTTCCTATTGGAATCTAGGTCATTTGTGCGGGGCAGCTCAGGGTTCCCCCATGGGGAGAGTTTGGGAACCAGGCCTTTGAGGACAGAAGACTGAGCACATGACTTGGGCTTCGCATTATGCTAAGGCTGAAGGTCATTGCTATAGGGTATGCTTTCCAGAACACCTGTGTACCTCATTGGATGTGACCTCTTGCCTCGGCCCAGGTCAAGATCCCAGGGAAGAGGAATCTAGTTTGACACGGGGCCCTCCCCACTGCAGGGAGCCTTATTCCCCCTTCCTTCGGACAAAAACACAGCCTACTTGTGATCTCAGTCTGTCCAACGAATAAATAAAATCATTATAAAAAAATAAATAAATATATTCAGGCATGTTTTATATAGTGATCAAGTGCAATTCTGCAGTGTGGCTCAGGGTTCTTCCATCGGGAGATTTTGGGAACCAGGCCTCTGAGATTGGAAGGCTAAGCAGCCGACCACGGCTTCATGTGAGGTATACGGTTAGGGTTAGGGTTAGGGTTAGGGTTATGTTTAGGTGAGGGTTAGAGTAAGGGTTAGGGTTATGTCTTAGGAACAAGGCATGTCGGAACTGGCCACTATACTGGCACACCAAGGGCTGAGTTGAGGGTGGGACTCAGCAGAATCCTCAGGCGATGGAATTTTGGACGGGACAGGCCAAGAGGGTGGAATGCCCTCAGGGTAGCATGCTGGTTTCTATATATCTGAAGGTACTGGATAGCACAGAAGGAAAGGGTCAGTTTCTGCCTGAGAGGCTGAGTCCTTCCTACAGACTGACTTTCCCATCCACAGGAGGACCTGGGTTCAGTCCTCCGGTGTCCAGAGTCAGATCACGTAACCTAGGCTTAGGGTTTGGCTCTGGGAGAATGGCTGACCTGATTTGTCAGGGCAGAATTAGGCTTTCCACGGGACTCAGTTGAGGACGTAGCCCTGGCGGACCATCCTATTCCCGGATTGTGGTGTGGGGGTCCTAGGAAGGTGTTGGTAGAATGATCGGACAGGCAGATTTCTCCCTCCCCGAGGGTCTTCCACAGGGCTAAACTTCCCATTTGCCTAGTGGGCGGCACCCAGAGGCCTGCGATGTGAAGAAGGAATCCCCTACCTAGAGGGCTACCAGGGCAGGCAACCGGAAATAGAAGTCTGAAGAAGCACCCTCGGGTTAGGGTTAGGCCGATGCACATGGGAGGCCCTACCGGCCCTTGCTGAGGGATCATCAAACTCCTGGTTCCCGCTTCAGGTGGGCGCTCCTTGGAGCTGTGTCCCAAGGGGTGCATGCAGATTTCACCTGTTCTACGGATTCAGCTCATTTCTAAAGGGCAAACGTTCCCATTGGGATCTATGGACATTGTGCGGTACACCTCAGGGTTCCCGCATCTGCAGAGTTCATGGACCAGGCTACTGAGGACAGAAGCCTGAGCATGGGACAGGGGCTTTGCATCACGATTACCGTGAAGGTTATTTCACAAGTGAATGCTGTTGGTAACACCTGGGTGAGTCAGTGGGTTAGGCCACTGCCTTCAGCTCAGGACATGATCCCAGAGTCCTGGGATGGAGCCCCACATCGGGCTGTCTCCTCAGCAGGGAGCCTTCTTTCCCTTCTCTGGGCGTGCAACACTGCCTACATCTTTTCGCTCCCTGCAAAGTGAAAAAGTAAAATCTTGAAGCAATAAATAAATAAATACATAAATAATAAATATATAAAAGAGAGGGCATGATTTCCTATTGGAATCTAGGTCATTTGTGCGGGGCAGCTCAGGGTTCCCCCATGGGGAGAGTTTGGGAACCAGGCCTTTGAGGACAGAAGTCTGAGCACATGACTTGGGCTTCGCATTATGATAAGGCTGAAGGTCATTGCTATAGGGTATGCTTTCCAGAACACCTGTGTACCTCATTGGATGTGACCTCTTGCCTCGGCCCAGGTCAAGATCCCAGGGAAGAGGAATCTACTTTGACACGGGGCCCTCCCCACTGCAGGGAGCCTTATTCCCCCTTCCTTCGGACAAAATCACAGCCTACTTGTGATCTCAGTCTGTCCAACAAATAAATAAAATCATTATAAATAAATAAATAAATATATTCAGGCATGTTTTATATAGTGATCAATTGCAATTCTGCAGTGTGGCTCAGGGTTCTTCCATCGGGAGATTTTGGGAACCAGGCCTCTGAGGTTGGAAGGCTGAGCAGCCGACCACGGCTTCATGTGAGGTATACGGTTAGGGTTAGGGTTAGGGTTAGGGTTATGTTTAGGTGAGGGTTAGAGTAAGGGTTAGGGTTATGTCTTAGGAACAAGGCATGTCGGAACTGGCCACTATACTGGCACAACAAGGGCTGAGTTGAGGGTGGGACTCAGCAGAATCCTCAGGCGATGGAATTTTGGACGGGACAGGCCAAGAGGGTGGAATGCCCTCAGGGGAGCATGCTGGTTTCTATATAGCTGAAGGTACTGGATAGCACAGAAGGAAAGGGTCAGTTTCTGCCTGAGAGGCTGAGTCCTTCCTACAGACTGACTTTCCCATCCACAGGAGGACCTGGGTTCAGTCCTCCGGTGTCCAGAGTCTGATCCCGTAACCTAGGCTTAGCCTTTGGCTCTGGGAGAATGGCTGACCTGATTTGTCAGGGCAGAATTAGGCTTTCCACGGGACTCAGTTGAGGACCTAGCCCTGGCGGACCATCCTATTCCCGGATTGTGGTGTGGGGGTCCTAGGAAGGTGTTGGTAGAATGATCGGACAGGCAGATTTCTCCCTCCCCGAGGGTCTTCCACAGGGCTAAACTTCCCATTTGCCTAGTGGGCGGCACCCAGAGGCCTGCGATTTGAAGAAGGAATCCCCTACCTAGAGGGCTACCAGGGCAGGCAACCGGGGATAGAAGTCTGAAGAAGCACCCTTGGGTTAGGGTTAGGCCGATGCACATGGGATGCCCTACCGGCCCTTGCTGAGGGATCATCAAACTCCTGGTTCCCGCTTCAGGTGGGCGCTCCTTGGAGCTGTGTCCCAAGGGGTGCATGCAGATTTCACCTGTTCTACGGATTCAGCTCATTTCTAAAGGGCAAACGTTCCCATTGGGATCTATGGACATTGTGCGGTGCACCTCAGGGTTCCCGCGTCTGCAGAGTTCATGGACCAGGCTACTGAGGACAGAAGCTTGAGCATGGGACAGGGGCTTTGCATCAGGATTACCGTGAAGGTTATTTCACAAGTGAATGCTGTTGGTAACACCTGGGTGAGTCAGTGGGTTAGGCCACTGCCTTCAGCTCAGGACATGATCCCAGAGTCCTGGGATGGAGCCCCACATCTGGCTGTCTCCTCAGCAGGGAGCCTTCTTTCCCTTCTCTGGGCGTGCAACACTGCCTACATCTTTTCGCTCCCTGCAAAGTAAAAAAGTAAAATCTTGAAGCAATAAATAAATAAATACATAAATAATAAATATATAAAAGAGAGGGCATGATTTCCTATTGGAATCTAGGTCATTTGTGCGGGGCAGCTCAGGGTTCCCCCATGGGGAGAGTTTGGGAACCAGGCCTTTGAGGACAGAAGACTGAGCACATGACTTGGGCTTCGCATTATGCTAAGGCTGAAGGTCATTGCTATAGGGTATGCTTTCCAGAACACCTGTGTACCTCATTGGATGTGAACTCTTGCCTCGGCCCAGGTCAAGATCCCAGGGAAGAGGAATCTAGTTTGACACGGGGCCCTCCCCACTGCAGGGAGCCTTATTCCCCCTTCCTTCGGACAAAAACACAGCCTACTTGTGATCTCAGTCTGTCCAACGAATAAATAAAATCATTATAAAAAAATAAATAAATATATTCAGGCATGTTTTATATAGTGATCAAGTGCAATTCTGCAGTGTGGCTCTGGGTTCTTCCATCGGGAGATTTTGGGAACCAGGCCTCTGAGGTTGGAAGGCTGAGCAGCCGACCACGGCTTCATGTGAGGTATACGGTTAGGGTTAGGGTTAGGGTTAGGGTTAGGGTTATGTTTAGGTGAGGGTTAGAGTAAGGGTTAGGGTTATGTCTTAGGAACAAGGCATGTCGGAACTGGCCACTATACTGGCACACCAAGGGCTGAGTTGAGGGTGGGACTCAGCAGAATCCTCAGGCGATGGAATTTTGGACGGGACAGGCCAAGAGGGTGGAATGCCCTCAGGGTAGCATCCTGGTTTCTATATAGCTGAAGGTACTGGATAGCACAGAAGGAAAGGGTCAGTTTCTGCCTGAGAGGCTGAGTCCTTCCTACAGACTGACTTTCCCATCCACAGGAGGACCTGGGTTCAGTCCTCCGGTGTCCAGAGTCTGATCCCGTAACCTAGGCTTAGCCTTTGGCTCTGGGAGAATGGCTGACCTGATTTGTCAGGGCAGAATTAGGCTTTCCACGGGACTCAGTTGAGGACGTAGCCCTGGCGGACCATCCTATTCCCGGATTGTGGTGTGGGGGTCCTAGGAAGGTGTTGGTAGAATGATCGGACAGGCAGATTTCTCCCTCCCCGAGGGTCTTCCACAGGGCTAAACTTCCCATTTGCCTAGTGGGCGGCACCCAGAGGACTGCGATGTGAAGAAGGAATCCCCTACCTAGAGGGCTACCAGGGCAGGCAACCGGAAATAGAAGTCTGAAGAAGCACCCTCGGGTTAGGGTTAGGCCGATGCACATGGGAGGCCCTACCGGCCCTTGCTGAGGGATCATCAAACTCCTGGTTCCCGCTTCAGGTGGGCGCTCCTTGGAGCTGTGTCCCAAGGGGTGCATGCAGATTTCACCTGTTCTACGGATTCAGCTCATTTCTAAAGGGCAAACGTTCCCATTGGGATCTATGGACATTGTGCGGTGCACCTCAGGGTTCCCGAGTCTGCAGAGTTCATGGACCAGGCTACTGAGGACAGAAGCCTGAGCATGGGACAGGGGCTTTGCATCAGGATTACCGTGAAGGTTATTTCACAAGTGAATGCTGTTGGTAACACCTGGGTGAGTCAGTGGGTTAGGCCACTGCCTTCAGCTCAGGACATGATCCCAGAGTCCTGGGATGGAGCCCCACATCTGGCTGTCTCCTCAGCAGGGAGCCTTCTTTCCCTTCTCTGGGCGTGCAACACTGCCTACATCTTTTCGCTCCCTGCAAAGTGAAAAAGTAAAATCTTGAAGCAATAAATAAATAAATACATAAATAATAAATATATAAAAGAGAGGGCATGATTTCCTATTGGAATCTAGGTCATTTGTGCGGGGGCAGCTCAGGGTTCCCCCATGGGAAGAGTTTGGGAACCAGACCTTTGAGGACAGAAGACTGAGCACATGACTTGGGCTTCGCATTATGATAAGGCTGAAGGTCATTGCTATAGGGTATGCTTTCCAGAACACCTGTGTACCTCATTGGATGTGACCTCTTGCCTCGGCCCAGGTCAAGATCCCAGGGAAGAGGAATCTAGTTTGACACGGGGCCCTCCCCACTGCAGGGAGCCTTATTCCCCCTTCCTTCGGACAAAAACACAGCCTACTTGTGATCTCAGTCTGTCCAACAAATAAATAAAATCATTATAAAAAAATAAATAAATATATTCAGGCATGTTTTATATAGTGATCAAGTGCAATTCTGCAGTGTGGCTCAGGGTTCTTCCATCGGGAGATTTTGGGAACCAGGCCTCTGAGGTTGGAAGGCTGAGCAGCCGACCACGGCTTCATGTGAGGTATACGGTTAGGGTTAGGGTTAGGGTTAGGGTTAGGGTTAGGGTTATGTTTAGGTGAGGGTTAGAGTAAGGGTTAGGGTTATGTCTTAGGAACAAGGCATGTCGGAACTGGCCACACAATACTGGCACACCAAGGGCTGAGTTGAGGGTGGGACTCAGCAGAATCCTCAGGCGATGGAATTTTGGACGGGACAGGCCAAGAGGGTGGAATGCCCTCAGGGGAGCATGCTGGTTTCTATATATCTGAAGGTACTGGATAGCACAGAAGGAAAGGGTCAGTTTCTGCCTGAGAGGCTGAGTCCTTCCTACAGACTGACTTTCCCATCCACAGGAGGACCTGGGTTCAGTCCTCCGGTGTCCAGAGTCTGATCCCGTAACCTAGGCTTAGGGTTTGGCTCTGGGAGAATGGCTGACCTGATTTGTCAGGGCAGAATTAGGCTTTCCACGGGACTCAGTTGAGGACGTAACCCTGGCGGACCATCCTATTCCCGGATTGTGGTGTGGGGGTCCTAGGAATGTGTTGGTAGAATGATCGGACAGGCAGATTTCTCCCTCCCCGAGGGTCTTCCACAGGGCTAAACTTCCCATTTGCCTAGTGGGCGGCACCCAGAGGCCTGCGATGTGAAGAAGGAATCCCCTACCTAGAGGGCTACCAGGGCAGGCAACCGGGGATAGAAGTCTGAAGAAGCACCCTCGGGTTAGGGTTAGGCCGATGCACATGGGAGGCCCTACCGGCCCTTGCTGAGGGATCATCAAACTCCTGGTTCCCGCTTCAGGTGGGCACTCCTTGGAGCTGTGTCCCAAGGGGTGCATGCAGATTTCACCTGTTCTACGGATTCAGCTCATTTCTAAAGGGCAAACGTTCCCATTGGGATCTATGGACATTGTGCGGTGCACCTCAGGGTTCCCGCGTCTGCAGAGTTCATGGACCAGGCTACTGAGGACAGAAGCCTGAGCATGGGACAGGGGCTTTGCATCAGGATTACCGTGAAGGTTATTTCACAAGTGAATGCTGTTGGTAACACCTGGGTGAGTCAGTGGGTTAGGCCACTGCCTTCAGCTCAGGACATGATCCCAGAGTCCTGGGATGGAGCCCCACATCTGGCTGTCTCCTCAGCAGGGAGCCTTCTTTCCCTTCTCTGGGCGTGCAACACTGCCTACATCTTTTCGCTCCCTGCAAAGTGAAAAAGTAAAATCTTGAAGCAATAAATAAATAAATACATAAATAATAAATATATAAAAGAGAGGGCATGATTTCCTATTGGAATCTAGGTCATTTGTGCGGGGCAGCTCAGGGTTCCCCCATGGGGAGAGTTTGGGAACCAGGCCTTTGAGGACAGAAGACTGAGCACATGACTTGGGCTTCGCATTATGCTAAGGCTGAAGGTCATTGCTATAGGGTATGCTTTCCAGAACACCTGTGTACCTCATTGGATGTGACCTCTTGCCTCGGCCCAGGTCAAGATCCCAGGGAAGAGGAATCTAGTTTGACACGGGGCCCTCCCCACTGCAGGGAGCCTTATTCCCCCTTCCTTCGGACAAAAACACAGCCTACTTGTGATCTCAGTCTGTCCAACGAATAAATAAAATCCTTATAAAAAAATAAATAAATATATTCAGGCATGTTTTATATAGTGATCAAGTGCAATTCTGCAGTGTGGCTCAGGGTTCTTCCATCGGGAGATTTTGGGAACCAGGCCTCTGAGATTGGAAGGCTGAGCAGCCGACCACGGCTTCATGTGAGGTATAGGGTTAGGGTTAGGGTTAGGGTTAGGGTTAGGGTTATGTTTAGGTGAGGGTTAGAGTAAGGGTTAGGGTTATGTCTTAGGAACAAGGCATGTCGGAACTGGCCACTATACTGGCACACCAAGGGCTGAGTTGAGGGTGGGACTCAGCAGAATCCTCAGGCGATGGAATTTTGGACGGGACAGGCCAAGAGGGTGGAATGCCCTCAGGGTAGCATGCTGGTTTCTATATATCTGAAGGTACTGGATAGCACAGAAGGAAAGGGTCAGTTTCTGCCTGAGAGGCTGAGTCCTTCCTACAGACTGACTTTCCCATCCACAGGAGGACCTGGGTTCAGTCCTCCGGTGTCCAGAGTCTGATCCCGTAACCTAGGCTTAGCCTTTGGCTCTGGGAGAATGGCTGACCTGATTTGTCAGGGCAGAATTAGGCTTTCCACGGGACTCAGTTGAGGACGTAGCCCTGGCGGACCATCCTATTCCCGGATTGTGGTGTGGGGGTCCTAGGAAGGTGTTGGTAGAATGATCGGACAGGCAGATTTCTCCCTCCCCGAGGGTCTTCCACAGGGCTAAACTTCCCATTTGCCTAGTGGGCGGCACCCAGAGGCCTGCGATGTGAAGAAGGAATCCCCTACCTAGAGGGCTACCAGGGCAGGCAACCGGAAATAGAAGTCTGAAGAAGCACCCTCGGGTTAGGGTTAGGCCGATGCACATGGGAGGCCCTACCGGCCCTTGCTGAGGGATCATCAAACTCCTGGTTCCCGCTTCAGGTGGGCGCTCCTTGGAGCTGTGTCCCAAGGGGTGCATGCAGATTTCACCTGTTCTACGGATTCAGCTCATTTCTAAAGGGCAAACGTTCCCATTGGGATCTATGGACATTGTGCGGTACACCTCAGGGTTCCCGCATCTGCAGAGTTCATGGACCAGGCTACTGAGGACAGAAGCCTGAGCATGGGACAGGGGCTTTGCATCACGATTACCGTGAAGGTTATTTCACAAGTGAATGCTGTTGGTAACACCTGGGTGAGTCAGTGGGTTAGGCCACTGCCTTCAGCTCAGGACATGATCCCAGAGTCCTGGGATGGAGCCCCACATCGGGCTGTCTCCTCACAGGGAGCCTTCTATCCCTTCTCTGGGCGTGCAACACTGCCTACATCTTTTCGCTCTCTGCAAAGTGAAAAAGTAAAATCTTGAAGCAATAAATAAATAAATACATAAATAATAAATATATAAAAGAGAGGGCATGATTTCCTATTGGAATCTAGGTCATTTGTGCGGGGCAGCCTAGGGTTCCCCCATGGGGAGAGTTTGGGAACCAGGCCTTTGAGGACAGAAGACTGAGCACATGACTTGGGCTTCGCATTATGCTAAGGCTGAAGGTCATTGCTATAGGGTATGCTTTCCAGAACACCTGTGTACCTCATTGGATGTGACCTCTTGCCTCGGCCCAGGTCAAGATCCCAGGGAAGAGGAATCTAGTTTGACACGGGGCCCTCCCCACTGCAGGGAGCCTTATTCCCCCTTCCTTCGGACAAAAACACAGCCTACTTGTGATCTCAGTCTGTCCAACAAATAAATAAAATCATTATAAATAAATAAATAAATATATTCAGGCATGTTTTATATAGTGATCAAGTGCAATTCTGCAGTGTGGCTCAGGGTTCTTCCATCGGGAGATTTTGGGAACCAGGCCTCTGAGGTTGGAAGGCTGAGCAGCCGACCACGGCTTCATGTGAGGTATACGGTTAGGGTTAGGGTTAGGGTTAGGGTTAGGGTTATGTTTAGGTGAGGGTTAGAGTAAGGGTTAGGGTTATGTCTTAGGAACAAGGCATGTCGGAACTGGCCACACAATACTGGCACACCAAGGGCTGAGTTGAGGGTGGGACTCAGCAGAATCCTCAGGCGATGGAATTTTGGACGGGACAGGCCAAGAGGGTGGAATGCCCTCAGGGGAGCATGCTGGTTTCTATATATCTGAAGGTACTGGATAGCACAGAAGGAAAGGTTCAGTTTCTGCCTGAGAGGCTGAGTCCTTCCTACAGACTGACTTTCCCATCCACAGGAGGACCTGGGTTCAGTCCTCCGGTGTCCAGAGTCTGATCCCGTAACCTAGGCTTAGCCTTTGGCTCTGGGAGAATGGCTGACCTGATTTGTCAGGGCAGAATTAGGCTTTCCACGGGACTCAGTTGAGGACGTAACCCTGGCGGACCATCCTATTCCCGGATTGTGGTGTGGGGGTCCTAGGAAGGTGTTGGTAGAATGATCGGACAGGCAGATTTCTCCCTCCCCGAGGGTCTTCCACAGGGCTAAACTTCCCATTTGCCTAGTGGGCGGCACCCAGAGGCCTGCGATGTGAAGAAGGAATCCCCTACCTAGAGGGCTACCAGGGCAGGCAACCGGGGATAGAAGTCTGAAGAAGCACCCTCGGGTTAGGGTTAGGCCGATGCACATGGGAGGCCCTACCGGCCCTTGCTGAGGGATCATCAAACTCCTGGTTCCCGCTTCAGGTGAGCGCTCCTTGGAGCTGTGTCCCAAGGGGTGCATGCAGATTTCACCTGTTCTACGGATTCAGCTCATTTCTAAAGGGCAAACGTTCCCATTGGGATCTATGGACATTGTGCGGTGCACCTCAGGGTTCCCGCGTCTGCAGAGTTCATGGACCAGGCTACTGAGGACAGAAGCCTGAGCATGGGACAGGGGCTTTGCATCAGGATTACCGTGAAGGTTATTTCACAAGTGAATGCTGTTGGTAACACCTGGGTGAGTCAGTGGGTTAGGCCACTGCCTTCAGCTCAGGACATGATCCCAGAGTCCTGGGATGGAGCCCCACATCTGGCTGTCTCCTCAGCAGGGAGCCTTCTTTCCCTTCTCTGGGCGTGCAACACTGCCTACATCTTTTCGCTCCCTGCAAAGTGAAAAAGTAAAATCTTGAAGCAATAAATAAATAAATACATAAATAATAAATATATAAAAGAGAGGGCATGATTTCCTATTGGAATCTAGGTCATTTGTGCGGGGCAGCTCAGGGTTCCCCCATGGGGAGAGTTTGGGAACCAGGCCTTTGAGGACAGAAGACTGAGCACATGACTTGGGCTTCGCATTATGCTAAGGCTGAAGGTCATTGCTATAGGGTATGCTTTCCAGAACACCTGTGTACCTCATTGGATGTGACCTCTTGCCTCGGCCCAGGTCAAGATCCCAGGGAAGAGGAATCTAGTTTGACACGGGGCCCTCCCCACTGCAGGGAGCCTTATTCCCCCTTCCTTCGGACAAAAACACAGCCTACTTGTGATCTCAGTCTGTCCAACGAATAAATAAAATCATTATAAAAAAATAAATAAATATATTCAGGCATGTTTTATATAGTGATCAAGTGCAATTCTGCAGTGTGGCTCAGGGTTCTTCCATCGGGAGATTTTGGGAACCAGGCCTCTGAGGTTGGAAGGCTGAGCAGCCGACCACGGCTTCATGTGAGGTATAGGGTTAGGGTTAGGGTTAGGGTTAGGGTTACGGTTAGGGTTAGGGTTATGTTTAGGTGAGGGTTAGAGTAATGGTTAGGGTTATGTCTTAGGAACAAGGCATGTCGGAACTGGCCACACAATACTGGCACACCAAGGGCTGAGTTGAGGGTGGGACTCAGCAGAATCCTCAGGCGATGGAATTTTGGACGGGACAGGCCAAGAGGGTGGAATGCCCTCAGGGGAGCATGCTGGTTTCTATATATCTGATGGTACTGGATAGCACAGAAGGAAAGGGTCAGTTTCTGCCTGAGAGGCTGAGTCCTTCCTACAGACTGACTTTCCCATCCACAGGAGGACCTGGGTTCAGTCCTCCAGTGTCCAGAGTCTGAACACGTAACCTAGGCTTAGGGTTTGGCTCTGGGAGAATGGCTGACCTGATTTGTCAGGGCAGAATTAGGCTTTCCACGGGACTCAGTTGAGGACGTACCCTGGCGGACCATCCTATTCCCGGATTGTGCTGTGTGGGTCCTAGGAAGGTGTTGGTAGAATGATTGGACAGGCAGATTTCTCCCGCCCCGAGGGTCTTCCACAGGGCTAAATTTCCCATTATCATAGTGGGCGGCACCCAGAAGCCTGCGATGTGAAGATGGAATCCCCTACCTAGAGGGCTACCAGGTCAAGCAACCAGGGATAGAAGTCTGAAGAAGCACCCTCGGGTTAGGGTTAGGCCGATGCACATGGGAGGCCATACCGGCCCTTGCTGAGGGATCATCAAACTCCTGGTTCCCGCTTCAGGTGGGCACTCCTTGGAGCTGTGTCCCAAGGGGTGCATGCAGATTTCACCTGTTCTACGGATTCAGCTCATTTCTAAAGGGCAAACGTTCCCATTGGGATCTATGGACATTGTGCGGTGCACCTCAGGGTTCCCGCATCTGCAGAGTTCATGGACCAGGCTACTGAGGACAGAAGCCTGAGCATGGGACAGGGGCTTTGCATCAGGATTACCGTGAAGGTTATTTCACAAGTGAATGCTGTTGGTAACACCTGGGTGAATCAGTGGGTTAGGCCACTGCCTTCAGCTCAGGACATGATCCCAGAGTCCTGGGATGGAGCCCCACATCGGGCTGTCTCCTCAGCAGGGAGCCTTCTTTCCTTTCTCTGGGCGTGCAACACTGCCTACATCTTTTCGCTCCCTGCAAAGTGAAAAAGTAAAATCTTGAAGAATAAATAAATAAATACGTAAATAATAAATATATAAAAGGGAGGGCATGATTTCCTATTGGAATCTAGGTCATTTGTGCGGGGCAGCTCAGGGTTCCCCCATGGGGAGAGTTTGGGAACCAGGCCTTTGAGGACAGAAGACTGAGCACATGACTTGGGCTTCGCATTATGCTAAGGCTGAAGGTCATTGCTATAGGGTATGCTTTCCAGAACACCTGTGTACCTCATTGGATGTGACCTCTTGCCTCGGCCCAGGTCAAGATCCCAGGGAAGAGGAATCTAGTTTGACACCGGGCCCTCCCCACTGCAGGGAGCCTTATTCCCCCTTCCTTCAGACAAAAACACAGCCTACTTGTGATCTCAGTCTGTCCAACGAATAAATAAAATCATTATAAAAAAATAAATAAATATATTCAGGCATGTTTTATATAGTGATCAAGTGCAATTCTGCAGTGTGGCTCAGGGTTCTTCCATCGGGAGATTTTGGGAACCAGGCCTCTGAGGTTGGAAGGCTGAGCAGCCGACCACGGCTTCATGTGAGGTATAGGGTTAGGGTTAGGGTTAGGGTTAGGGTTAGGGTTACGGTTAGGGTTAGGGTTATGTTTAGGTGAGGGTTAGAGTAATGGTTAGGGTTATGTCTTAGGAACAAGGCATGTCGGAACTGGCCACACAATACTGGCACACCAAGGGCTGAGTTGAGGGTGGGACTCAGCAGAATCCTCAGGCGATGGAATTTTGGAAGGGACAGGCCAAGAGGGTGGAATGCCCTCAGGGGAGCATGCTGGTTTCTATATATCTGATGGTACTGGATAGCACAGAAGGAAAGGGTCAGTTTCTGCCTGAGAGGCTGAGTCCTTCCTACAGACTGACTTTCCCATCCACAGGAGGACCTGGGTTCAGTCCTCCAGTGTCCAGAGTCTGAACACGTAACCTAGGCTTAGGGTTTGGCTCTGGGAGAATGGCTGACCTGATTTGTCAGGGCAGAATTAGGCTTTCCACGGGACTCAGTTGAGGACGTACCCTGGCGGACCATCCTATTCCCGGATTGTGCTGTGTGGGTCCTAGGAAGGTGTTGGTAGAATGATCGGACAGGCAGATTTATCCCGCCCCGAGGGTCTTCCACAGGGCTAAATTTCCCATTATCATAGTGGGCGGCACCCAGAAGCCTGCGATGTGAAGATGGAATCCCCTACCTAGAGGGCTACCAGGGCAGGCAACCGGGGATAGAAGTCTGAAGAAGCACCCTCGGGTTAGGGTTAGGCCGATGCACATGGTAGGCCCTACCGGCCCTTGCTGAGGGATCATCAAACTCCTGGTTCCCGCTTCAGGTGGGCACTCCTTGGAGCTGTGTCCCAAGGGGTGCATGCAGATTTCACCTGTTCTACGGATTCAGCTCATTTCTAAAGGGCAAACATTCCCATTGGGATCTATGGACATTGTGCGGTGCACCTCAGGGTTCCCGCATCTGCAGAGTTCATGGACCAGGCTACTGAGGACAGAAGCCTGAGCATGGGACAGGGGCTTTGCATCAGGAATACCGTGAAGGTTATTTCACAAGTGAATGCTGTTGGTAACACCTGGGTGAATCAGTGGGTTAGGCCACTGCCTTCAGCTCAGGACATGATCCCAGAGTCCTGGGATGGAGCCCCACATCGGGCTGTCTCCTCAGCAGGGAGCCTTCTTTCCTTTCTCTGGGCGTGCAACACTGCCTACATCTATTCGCTCCCTGCAAAGTGAAAAAGTAAAATCTTGAAGCAATAAATAAATAAATACGTAAATAATAAATATATAAAAGGGAGGGCATGATTTCCTATTGGAATCTAGGTCATTTGTGCGGGGCAGCTCAGGGTTCCCCCATGGGGAGAGTTTGGGAACCAGGCCTTTGAGGACAGAAGACTGAGCACATGACTTGGGCTTCGCATTATGCTAAGGCTGAAGGTCATTGCTATAGGGTATGCTTTCCAGAACACCTGTGTACCTCATTGGATGTGACCTCTTGCCTCGGCCCAGGTCAAGATCCCAGGGAAGAGGAATCTAGTTTGACACCTGGCCCTCCCCACTGCAGGGAGTCTTATTCCCCCTTCCTTCAGACAAAAACACAGCCTACTTGTGATCTCAGTCTGTCCAACAAATAAATAAAATCATTATAAATAAATAAATAAATATATTCAGGCATGTTTTATATAGTGATCAAGTGCAATTCTGCAGTGTGGCTCAGGGTTCTTCCATCGGGAGATTTTGGGAACCAGGTTCTGAGGTTGGAAGGCTGAGCAGCCGACCACGGCTTCATGTGAGGTATAGGGTTAGGGTTAGGGTTAGGGTTAGGGTTAGGGTTAGGGTTACGGTTAGGGTTAGGGTTATTTTTAGGTAGGGTTAGAGTAATGGTTAGGGTTATGTCTTAGGAACAAGACATGTCGGAACTGGCCACACAATACTGGCACACCAAGGGCTGAGTTGAGGGTGGGACTCAGCAGAATCCTCAAGCGATGGAATTTTGGACGGGACAGGCTAAGAGGGTGGAATGCCCTCAGGGGAGCATGCTGGTTTCTATATATCTGATGGTACTGGATAGCACAGAAGGAAAGGGTCAGTTTCTGCCTGAGAGGCTGAGTCCTTCCTACAGACTGACTTTCCCATCCACAGGAGGACCTGGGTTCAGTCCTCCGGTGTCCAGAGTCTGAACACGTAACCTAGGCTTAGGGTTTGGCTCTGGGAGAATGACTGACCTGATTTGTCAGGGCAGAATTAGGCTTTCCACGGGACTCAGTTGAGGACGTAGCCCTGGCGGACCATCCTATTCCCTGATTGTGCTGTGGGGGTCCTAGGAAGGTGTTGGTAGAATGATCGGACAGGCAGATTTCTCCCGCCCCGAGGGTCTTCCACAGGGCTAAATTTCCCATTATCATAGTGGGCGGCACCCAGAAGCCTGCGATGTGAAGATGGAATCCCCTACCTAGAGGGCTATCAGGGCAAGCAACCAGGGATAGAAGTCTGAAGAAGCCCCCTCGGGTTAGGGTTAGTCCGATGCACATGTGAGGCCCTACCGGCCCTTGCTGGGGGATCATCAAACTCCTGGTTCCCGCTTCAGGTGGGCACTCCTTGGAGCTGTGTCCCAAGGGGTGCATGCAGATTTCACCTGTTCTACGGATTCAGCTCATTTCTAAAGGGCAAACGTTCCCATTGGGATCTATGGACATTGTGCGGTGCACCTCAGGGTTCCCGCATCTGCAGAGTTCATGGACCAGGCTACTGAGGACAGAAGCCTGAGCATGGGACAGGGGCTTTGCATCAGGATTACCGTGAAGGTTATTTCACAAGTGAATGCTGTTGGTAACACCTGGGTGAGTCAGTGGGTTAGGCCATTGCCTTCAGCTCAGGACATGATCCCAGAGTCCTGGGATGGAGCCCCACATCGGGCTGTCTCCTCAGCAGGGAGCCTTCTTTCCCTTCTCTGGGCGTGCAACACTGCCTACATCTTTTCGCTCCCTGCAAAGTGAAAAAGTAAAATCGTGAAGCAATAAATAAATAAATACATAAATAATAAATATATAAAAGAGAGGGCATGATTTCCTATTGGAATCTAGGTCATTTGTGCGGGGCAGCTCAAGGTTCCCCCATGGGGAGAGTTTTGGACCAGGCCTTTGAGGACAGAAGTCTGAGCACATGACTTGGGCTTCGCATTATGCTAAGGCTGAAGGTCATTGCTATAGGGTATGCTTTCCAGAACACCTGTGTACCTCATTGGATGTGACCTCTTGCCTCGGCCCAGGTCAAGATCCCAGGGAAGAGGAATCTAGTTTGACACCGGGCGCTCCCCACTGCAGGGAGCCTTATTCCCCCTTCCTTCAGACAAAAACACAGCCTACTTGTGATCTCAGTCTGTCCAACAAATAAATAAAATCATTATAAAAAAATAAATAAATATATTCAGGCATGTTTTATATAGTGATCAAGTGCAATTCTGCAGTGTGGCTCAGGGTTCTTCCATCGGGAGATTTTGGGAACCAGGCCTCTGAGGATGGAAGGCTGAGCAGCCGACCACGGCTTCATGTGAGGTATAGGGTTAGGGTTAGGTTTAGGGTTAGGGTTATGTTTAGGTGAGGGTTAGAGTAAGGGTTTCGGTTATATATTAGGAACAAGGCATGTCGGAACTGGCCACACAATACTGGCACACCAAGGGCTGAGTTGAGGGTGGGACTCAGCAGAATCCTCAGGCGATGGAATTTTGGACGGGACAGGCCAAGAGGGTGGAATGCCCTCAGGGGAGCATGCTGGTTTCTATATATCTGAAGGTACTGGATAGCACAGAAGGAAAGGGTCAGTTTCTGCCTTAGAGGCTGAGTCCTTCCTACCGACTGACTTTCCCATCCACAGGAGGACCTGGGTTCAGTCCTCCGGTGTCCAGAGTCTGATCACGTAACCTAGGCTTAGCCTTTGGCTCTGGGAGAATGGCTGACCTGATTTGTCAGGGCAGAATTAGGCTTTCCACGGGACTCAGTTGAGGACGTAGCCCTGGCGGACCATCCTATTCCCGGATTGTGGTGTGGGGGTCCTAGGAAGGTGTTGGTAGAATGATCGGAGAGGCAGATTTCTCCCGCCCCGAGGGTCTTCCACAGGGCTAAATTTTCCATTATCATGGTGGGCGGCACCCAGAAGCCTGCGATGTGAAGATGGAATCCCCTACCTAGAGGGCTACCAGGTCAAGCAACCAGGGATAGAAGTCTGAAGAAGCACCCTCGGGTTAGGGTTAGGCCGATGCACATGGGAGGCCCTACCGGCCCTTGCTGAGGGATCATCAAACTCCTGGTTTCCGCTTCAGGTGGGCGCTCCTTGGAGCTGTGTCCCAAGGGGTGCATGCAGATTTCACCTGTTCTACGGATTCAGCTCATTTCTAAAGGGCAAACGTTCCCATTGGGATCTATGGACATTGTGCGGTGCACCTCAGGGTTCCCGCATCTGCAGAATTCATGGACCAGGCTACTGAGGACAGAAGCCTGAGCATGGGACAGGGGCTTTGCATCAGGATTACCGTGAAGGTTATTTCACAAGTGAATGCTGTTGGTAACACCTGGGTGAGTCAGTGGGTTAGGCCATTGCCTTCAGCTCAGGACATGATCCCAGAGTCCTGGGATGGAGCCCCACATCGGGCTGTCTCCTCAGCAGGGAGCCTTCTTTCCCTTCTCTGGGCGTGCAACACTGCCTACATCTTTTCGCTCCCTGCAAAGTGAAAAAGTAAAATCGTGAAGCAATAAATAAATAAATACATAAATAATAAATATATAAAAGAGAGGGCATGATTTCCTATTGGAATCTAGGTCATTTGTGCGGGGCAGCTCAGGGTTCCCCCATGGGGAGAGTTTGGGACCAGGCCTTTGAGGACAGAAGTCTGAGCACATGACTTGGGCTTCGCATTATGCTAAGGCTGAAGGTCATTGCTATAGGGTATGCTTTACAGAACAGCTGTGTACCTCATTGGATGTGACCTCTTGCCTCGGCCCAGGTCAAGATCCCAGGGAAGAGGAATCTAGTTTGACACCGGGCCCTCCCCACTGCAGGGAGCCTTATTCCCCCTTCCTTCAGACAAAAACACAGCCGACTTGTGATCTCAGTCTGTCCAACAAATAAATAAAATCATTATAAAAAAATAAATAAATATATTCAGGCATGTTTTATATAGTGATCAAGTGCAATTCTGCAGTGTGGCTCAGGGTTCTTCCATCGGGAGATTTTGGGAACCAGGCCTCTGAGGTTGGAAGGCTGAGCAGCCGACCACGGCTTCATGTGAGGTATAGGGTTAGGGTTAGGGTTAGGGTTAGGGTTAGGGTTACGGTTAGGGTTAGGGTTATGTTTAGGTGAGGGTTAGAGTAATGGTTAGGGTTATGTCTTAGGAACAAGGCATGTCGGAACTGGCCACACAATACTGGCACACCAAGGGCTGAGTTGAGGGTGGGACTCAGCAGAATCCTCAGGCGATGGAATTTTGGACGGGACAGGCCAAGAGGGTGGAATGCCCTCAGGGGAGCATGCTGGTTTCTATATATCTGATGGTACTGGATAGCACAGAAGGAAAGGGTCAGTTTCTGCCTGAGAGGCTGAGTCCTTCCTGCAGACTGACTTTCCCATCCACAGGAGGACCTGGGTTCAGTCCTCCGGTGTCCAGAGTCTGAACACGTAACCTAGGCTTAGCCTTTGGCTCTGGGAGAATGGCTGACCTGATTTGTCAGGGCAGAATTAGGCTTTCCACGGGACTCATTGAGGACGTAGCCCTGGCGGACCATCCTATTCCCGGATTGTGCTGTGTGGGTCCTAGGAAGGTGTTGGTAGAATGATCGGACAGGCAGATTTCTCCCGCCCCGAGGGTCTTCCACAGGGCTAAATTTCCCATTATCATAGTGGGCGGCACCCAGAAGCCTGCGATGTGAAGATGGAATCCCCTACCTAGAGGGCTACCAGGTCAAGCAACCAGGGATAGAAGTCTGAAGAAGCCCCCTCGGGTTAGGGTTAGGCCGATGCACATGTGAGGCCCTACCAGCCCTTGCTGAGGGATCATCAAACTCCTGGTTCCCGCTTCAGGTGGGCACTCCTTGAAGCTGTGTCCCAAGGGGTGCATGCAGATTTCACCTGTTCTACGGATTCAGCTCATTTCTAAAGGGCAAACGTTCCCATTGGGATCTATGGACATTGTGCGGTGCACCTCAGGGTTCCCGCATCTGCAGAGTTCATGGACCAGGCTACTGAGGACAGAAGCCTGAGCATGGGACAGGGGCTTTGCATCAGGATTACCGTGAAGGTTATTTCACAAGTGAATGCTGTCGGTAACACCTGGGTGAGTCAGTGGGTTAGGCCATTGCCTTCAGCTCAGGACATGATCCCAGAGTCCTGGGATGGAGCCCCACATCGGGCTGTCTCCTCAGCAGGGAGCCTTCTTTCCCTTCTCTGGGCGTGCAACACTGCCTACATCTTTTCGCTCCCTGCAAAGTGAAAAAGTAAAATCATGAAGCAATAAATAAATAAATACATAAATAATAAATATATAAAAGAGAGGGCATGATTTCCTATTGGAATCTAGGTCATTTATGCGGGGCAGCTCAGGGTTCCCCCATGGGGAGAGTTTTGGACCAGGCCTTTGAGGACAGAAGTCTGAGCACATGACTTGGGCTTCGCATTATGCTAAGGCTGAAGGTCATTGCTATAGGGTATGCTTTCCAGAACACCTGTGTACCTCATTGGATGTGACCTCTTGCCTCGGCCCAGGTCAAGATCCCAGGGAAGAGGAATCTAGTTTGACACCGGGCCCTCCCCACTGCAGGGAGCCTTATTCCCCCTTCCTTCAGACAAAAACACAGCTTACTTGTGATCTCAGTCTGTCCAACAAATAAATAAAATCATTATAAAAAAATAAATAAATATATTCAGGCATGTTTTATATAGTGATCAAGTGCAATTCTGCAGTGTGGCTCAGGGTTCTTCCATCGGGAGATTTTGGGAACCAGGCCTCTGAGGTTGGAAGGCTGAGCAGCCGACCACGGCTTCATGTGAGGTATAGGGTTAGGGTTAGGTTTAGGGTTAGGGTTAGGTTTATGTTTAGGTGAGGGTTAGAGTAAGGGTTAGGATTATGTCTTAGAAACAAGGCATGTTGGAACTGGCCACACAATACTGGCACACCAAGGGCTGAGTTGAGGGTGGGACTCAGCAGAATCCTCAGGCGATGGAATTTTGGACAGGACAGGCCAAGAGGGTGGAATGCCCTCAGGGGAGCATGCTGGTTTCTATATATCTGAAGGTACTGGATAGCACAGAAGGAAAGGGTCAGTTTCTGCCTGAGAGGCTGAGTCCTTCCTACCGACTGACTTTCCCATCCACAGGAGGACCTGGGTTCAGTCCTCCGGTGTCCAGAGTCTGATCACGTAACCTAGGCTTAGCCTTTGGCTCTGGGAGAATGGCTGACCTGATTTGTCAGGTCAGAATTAGGCTTTCCACGGGACTCAGTTGAGGACATAGCCCTGGCGGACCATCCTATTCCCGGATTGTGGTGTGGGGGTCCTAGGAAGGTGTTGGTAGAATGATCGGAGAGGCAGATTTCTCCCGCCCGAGGGTCTTCCACAGGGCTAAATTTCCCATTATCATAGTGGGCGGCACCCAGAAGCCTGCGATGTGAAGATGGAATCCCCTACCAAGAGGGCTACCAGGGCAAGCAACCAGGGATAGAAGTCTGAAGAAGCACCCTCAGGTTAGGGTTAGGCCGATGCACATGGGAGGCCCTACCGGCCCTTGCTGAGGGATCATCAAACTCCTGGTTCCCGCTTCAGGTGGGCACTCCTTGGAGCTGTGTCCCAAGGGGTGCATGCAGATTTCACCTGTTCTACGGATTCAGCTCATTTCTAAAGGGCAAACGTTCCCATTGGGATCTATGGACATTGTGCGGTGCACCTCAGGGTTCCCGCATCTGCAGAGTTCATGGACCAGGCTACTGAGGACAGAAGCCTGAGCATGGGACAGGGGCTTTGCATCAGGATTACCGTGAAGGTTATTTCACAAGTGAATGCTGTTGGTAACACCTGGGTGATTCAGTGGGTTAGGCCATTGCCTTCAGCTCAGGACATGATCCCAGAGTCCTGGGATGGAGCCCCACATCGGGCTGTCTCCTCAGCAGGGAGCCTTCTTTCCCTTCTCTGGGCGTGCAACACTGCCTACATCTTTTCGCACCCTGCAAAGTGAAAAAGTAAAATCGTGAAGCAATAAATAAATAAATACATAAATAATAAATATATAAAAGAGAGGGCATGATTTCCTATTGGAATCTAGGTCATTTGTGCGGGGCAGCTCAGGGTTCCCCCATGGGGAGAGTTTGGGACCAGGCCTTTGAGGACAGAAGTCTGAGCACATGACTTGGGCTTCGCATTATGCTAAGGCTGAAGGTCATTGCTATAGGGTATGCTTTCCAGAACACCTGTGTACCTCATTGGATGTGACCTCTTGCCTCGGCCCAGGTCAAGATCCCAGGGAAGAGGAATCTAGTTTGACACCGGGCGCTCCCCACTGCAGGGCGCCTTATTCCCCCTTCCTTCAGACAAAAACACAGCCTACTTGTGATCTCAGTCTGTCCAACAAATAAATAAAATCATTATAAAAAAATAAATAAATATATTCAGGCATGTTTATATAGTGATCAAGTGCAATTCTGCAGTGTGGCTCAGGGTTCTTCCATCGGGAGATTTTGGGAACCAGGCCTCTGAGGATGGAAGGCTGAGCAGCCGACCACGGCTTCATGTGAGGTATAGGGTTAGGGTTAGGGTTAGGGTTAGGGTTAGGGTTATGTTTAGGTGAGGGTTAGAGTAAGGGTTAGGGTTATGTCTTAGGAACAAGGCATGTCGGAACTGGCCACACAATACTGGCACAACAAGGGCTGAGTTGAGGGGGGGACTCAGCAGAATCCTCAGGCGATGGAATTTTGGAAGGGACAGGCCAAGAGGGTGGAATGCCCTCAGGGGAGCATGCTGGTTTCTATATATCTGAAGGTACTGGATAGCACAGAAGGAAAGGGTCAGTTTCTGCCTTAGAGGCTGAGTCCTTCCTACCGACTGACTTTCCCATCCACAGGAGGACCTGGGTTCAGTCCTCCGGTGTCCAGAGTCTGATCTCGTAACCTAGGCTTAGCCTTTGGCTCTGGGAGAATGGCTGACCTGATTTGTCAGGGCAGAATTAGGCTTTCCACGGGACTCAGTTGAGGACGTAGCCCTGGCGGACCATCTTATTCCCGGATTGTGGTGTGGGGGTCCTAGGAAGGTGTTGGTAGAATGATCGGAGAGGCAGATTTCTCCCGCCCCGAGGGTCTTCCACAGGGCTAAATTTTCCATTATCATGGTGGGCGGCACCCAGAAGCCTGCGATGTGAAGATGGAATCCCCTACCTAGAGGGCTACCAGGTCAAGCAACCAGGGATAGAAGTCTGAAGAAGCACCCTCGGGTTAGGGTTAGGCCGATGCACATGGGAGGCCCTACCGGCCCTTGCTGAGGGATCATCAAACTCCTGGTTCCCGCTTCAGGTGGGCGCTCCTTGGAGCTGTGTCCCAAGGGGTGCATGCAGATTTCACCTGTTCTACGGATTCAGCTCATTTTTAAAGGGCAAACGTTCCCATTGGGATCTATGGACATTGTGCGGTGCACCTCAGGGTTCCCGCATCTGCAGAGTTCATGGACCAGGCTACTGAGGACAGAAGCCTGAGCATGGGACAGGGGCTTTGCATCAGGATTACCGTGAAGGTTATTTCACAAGTGAATGCTGTTGGTAACACCTGGGTGAGTCAGTGGGTTAGGCCATTGCCTTCAGCTCAGGACATGATCCCAGAGTCCTGGGATGGAGCCCCACATCGGGCTGTCTCCTCAGCAGGGAGCCTTCTTTCCTTTCTCTGGGCGTGCAACACTGCCTACATCTTTTCGCTCCCTGCAAAGTCAAAAAGTAAAATCGTGAAGCAATAAATAAATAAATACATAAATAATAAATATATAAAAGAGAGGGCATGATTTCCTATTGGAATCTAGGTCATTTGTGCGGGGCAGCTCAGGGTTCCCCCATGGGGAGAGTTTGGGACCAGGCCTTTGAGGACAGAAGTCTGAGCACATGACTTGGGCTTCGCATTATGCTAAGGCTGAAGGTCATTGCTATAGGGTATGCTTTCCAGAACACCTGTGTACCTCATTGGATGTGACCTCTTGCCTCGGCCCAGGTCAAGATCCCAGGGAAGAGGAATCTAGTTTGACACCGGGCCCTCCCCACTGCAGGGAGCCTTATTCCCCCTTCCTTCAGACAAAAACACAGCCGACTTGTGATCTCAGTCTGTCCAACAAATAAATAAAATCATTATAAAAAAATAAATAAATATATTCAGGCATGTTTTATATAGTGATCAAGTGCAATTCTGCAGTGTGGCTCAGGGTTCTTCCATCGGGAGATTTTGGGAACCAGGCCTCTGAGGTTGGAAGGCTGAGCAGCCGACCACGGCTTCATGTGAGGTATAGGGTTAGGGTTAGGTTTAGGGTTAGGGTTAGGGTTACGGTTAGGGTTAGGGTTATGTTTAGGTGAGGGTTAGAGTAATGGTTAGGGTTATGTCTTAGGAACAAGGCATGTCGGAACTGGCCACACAATACTGGCACACCAAGGGCTGAGTTGAGGGTGGGACTCAGCAGAATCCTCAGGCGATAGAATTTTGGACGGGACAGGCCAAGAGGGTGGAATGCCCTCAGGGGAGCATGCTGTTTACTATATATCTGATGGTACTGGATAGCACAGAAGGAAAGGGTCAGTTTCTGCCTGAGAGGCTGAGTCCTTCCTACAGACTGACTTTCCCATCCACAGGAGGACCTGGGTTCAGTCCTCCGGTGTCCAGAGTCTGAACACGTAACCTAGGCTTAGCCTTTAGCTCTGGGAGAATGGCTGACCTGATTTGTCAGGGCAGAATTAGGCTTTCCACGGGACTCAGTGAGGACGTAGCCCTGGCGGACCGTCCTATTCCCGGATTGTGCTGTGGGGGTCCTAGGAAGGTGTTGGTAGAATGATCGGACAGGCAGATTTCTCCCGCCCCGAGGGTCGTCCACAGGGCTAAATTTCCCATTATCATAGTGGGCGGCATCCAGAAGCCTGCGATGTGAAGAAGGAATCCCCTACCTAGAGGGCTACCAGGTCAAGCAACCAGGGATAGAAGTCTGAAGAAGCACCCTCGGGTTAGGGTTAGGCCGATGCACATGGGAGGCCCTACCGGCCCTTGCTGAGGGATCATCAAACTCCTGGTTCCCGCTTCAGGTGGGCACTCCTTGGAGCTGTGTCCCAAGGGGTGCATGCAGATTTCACCTGTTCTACGGATTCAGCTCATTTCTAAAGGGCAAACGTTCCCATTGGGATCTATGGACATTGTGCGGTGCACCTCAGGGTTCCCGCATCTGCAGAGTTCATGGACCAGGCTACTGAGGACAGAAGCCTGAGCATGGGACAGGGGCTTTGCATCAGGAATACCGTGAAGGTTATTTCACAAGTGAATGCTGTTGGTAACACCTGGGTGAGTCAGTGGGTTAGGCCACTGCCTTCAGCTCAGGACATGATCCCAGAGTCCTGGGATGGAGCCCCATATCGGGCTGTCTCCTCAGCAGGGAGCCTTCTTTCCTTTCTCTGGGCGTGCAACACTGCCTACATCTTTTCGCTCCCTGCAAAGTGAAAAAGTAAAATCTTGAAGCAATAAATAAATAAATACGTAAATAATAAATATATAAAAGGGAGGGCATGATTTCCTATTGGAATCTAGGTCATTTGTGCGGGGCAGCTCAGGGTTCCCCCATGGGGAGAGTTTGGGAACCAGGCCTTTGAGGACAAAAGACTGAGACATGACTTGGGCTTCGCATTATGCTAAGGCTGAAGGTCATTGCTATAGGGTATGCTTTCCAGAACACCTGTGTACCTCATTGGATGTGACCTCTTGCCTCGGCCCAGGTCAAGATCCCAGGGAAGAGGAATCTAGTTTGACACCGGGCCCTCCCCACTGCAGGGAGTCTTATTCCCCCTTCCTTCAGATAAAAACACAGCCTACTTGTGATCTCAGTCTGTCCAACAAATAAATAAAATCATTATAAATAAATAAATAAATATATTCAGGCATGTTTTATATAGTGATCAAGTGCAATTCTGCAGTGTGGCTCAGGGTTCTTCCATCGGGAGATTTTGGGAACCAGGCCTCTGAGGTTGGAAGGCTGAGCAGCCGACCACGGCTTCATGTGAGGTATAGGGTTAGGGTTAGGGTTAGGGTTAGGGTTAGGGTTACGGTTAGGGTTAGGGTTATTTTTAGGTAGGGTTAGAGTAATGGTTAGGGTTATGTCTTAGGAACAAGGCATGTCGGAACTGGCCACACAATACTGGCACACCAAGGGCTGAGTTGAGGGTGGGACTCAGCAGAATCCTCAGGCGATGGAATTTTGGACGGGACAGGCTAAGAGGGTGGAATGCCCTCAGGGGAGCATGCTGGTTTCTATATATCTGATGGTACTGGATAGCACAGAAGGAAAGGGTCAGTTTCTGCCTGAGAGGCTGAGTCCTTCCTACAGACTGACTTTCCCATCCACAGGAGGACCTGGGTTCAGTCCTCCGGTTTCCAGAGTCTGAACACGTAACCTAGGCTTAGGGTTTGGCTCTGGGAGAATGGCTGACCTGATTTGTCAGGGCAGAATTAGGCTTTCCACGGGACTCAATTGAGGACGTAGCCCTGGCGGACCATCCTATTCCCGGATTGTGCTGTGGGGGTCCTAGGAAGGTGTTGGTAGAATGATCGGACAGGCAGATTTCTCCCGCCCCGAGGGTCTTCCACAGGGCTAAAATTCCCATTATCATAGTGGGCGGCACCCAGAAGCCTGCGATGTGAAGATGGAATCCCCTACCTAGAGGGCTACCAGGGCAAGCAACCAGGGATAGAAGTCTGAAGAAGCACCCTCGGGTTAGGGTTAGGCCGATGCACATGTGAGGCCCTACCGGCCCTTGCTGAGGGATCATCAAACTCCTGGTTCCCGCTTCAGGTGGGCACTCCTTGGAGCTGTGTCCCAAGGGGTGCATGCAGATTTCACCTGTTCTACGGATTCAGCTCATTTCTAAAGGGCAAACGTTCCCATTGGGATCTATGGACATTGTGCGGTGCACCTCAGGGTTCCCGCATCTGCAGAGTTCATGGACCAGGCTACTGAGGACAGAAGCCTGAGCATGGGACAGGGGCTTTGCATCAGGATTACCGTGAAGGTTATTTCACAAGTGAATGCTGTCGGTAACACCTGGGTGAGTCAGTGGGTTAGGCCATTGCCTTCAGCTCAGGACATGATCCCAGAGTCCTGGGATGGAGCCCCACATCGGGCTGTCTCCTCAGCAGGGAGCCTTCTTTCCCTTCTCTAGGCGTGCAACACTGCCTACATCTTTTCGCTCCCTGCAAAGTGAAAATTAAAATCTTGAAGCAATAAATAAATAAATACATAAATAATAAATATATAAAAGAGAGGGCATGATTTCCTATTGGAATCTAGGTCATTTGTGCGGGGCAGCTCAGGGTTCCCCCATGGGGAGAGTTTGGGAACCAGGCCTTTGAGGACAGAAGACTGAGCACATGACTTGGGCTTCGCATTATGCTAAGGCTGAAGGTCAATGCTATAGGGTATGCTTTCCAGAACACCTGTGTCCCTCATTGGATGTGACCTCTTGCCTCGGCCCAGGACAAGATCCCAGGGAAGAGGAATCTAGTTTGACACGGGGCCCTCCCCACTGCAGGGAGCCTTATTCCCCTTTCCTTCAGACAAAAACACAGCCTACTCGTGATCTCAGTCTGTCCAACAAATAAATAAAATCATTATAAAAAAATAAATAAATATATTCAGGCATGATTTATATAGTGATCAAGTACAATTCTGCAGTGTGGTTCAGGGTTCTTCCATCGGGAGATTTTGGGAAACAGGCCTCTGAGGTTGGAAGGCTGAGCAGCCGACCACGGCTTCATGTGAGGTATAGGGTTAGGGTTAGGGTTAGGGTTACGGTTAGGGTTAGGGTTATGTTTAGGTGAGGGTTAGAGTAAGGGTTAGGGTTATGTCTTAGGAACAAGGCATGTCGGAACTGGCCACACAATACTGGCACACCAAGGGCTGAGTTGAGGGTGGGACTCAGCAGAATCCTCAGGCGATGGAATTTTGGACGGGACAGGCCAAGAGGGTGGAATGCCCTCAGGGGAGCATGCTGGTTTCTATATATCTGAAGGTACTGGATAGCACAGAAGGAAAGGGTCAGTTTCTGCCTGAGAGGCTGAGTCCTTACTACAGACTGACTTTTCCATCCACAGAAGGACCTGGGTTCTGTCCTCAGGTGTCCAGAGTCTGTTCACGTAACCTAGGCTTAGCCTTTGGCTCTGGGAGAATGGCTGACCTGATTTGTCAGGGCAGAATTAGGCTTTCCACGGGACTCAGTTGAGGACGTAGCCCTGGCGGACCATCCTATTCCAGGATTGTGGTTTGGGGGTCCTAGGAAGGGGTTGGTAGAATGATCCGACAGGCAGATTTCTCCCGCCCCGAGGGTCATACACAGGGCTAAATTTCCCATTATCATAGTGGGCGGCACCCAGAAGCCTGCGATGTGAAGAAGGAATCCCCTACCTAGAGGGATACCAGGGCAGGCAACCGGGGATAGAAGTCTGAAGAAGAACCCTGGGTTAGGGTTAGGCCGATGCACATGGGAGGCCCTACCGGCCCTTGCTGAGGGATCATCAAACTCCTGGTTCCCGCTTCAGGTGGGCGCTCCTTGGAGCTGTGTCACAAGGGGTGCATGCAGATTTCACCTGTTCTACAGACTCAGCTCATTTCTAAAGGGCAAACGTTCCCATTGGGATCTATGGACATTGTGCGGTGCACCTCAGGGTTCCTGCATCTGCAGAGTTCATGGACCATGCTACTGAGGACAGAAGCCTGAGCATGGGACAGGGGCTTTGCATCAGGATTACCTTGAAGGTTATTTCACAAGTGAATGCTGTTGGTAACACCTGGGTGAGTCAGTGGGTTAGGCCACTGCCTTCAGCTCAGGACATGATCCCAGAGTCCTGGAATGGAGCCCCACATCGGGCTGTCTCCTCAGCAGGGAGCATTCTTTCCCTTCTCTGGGCGTGCAACACTGCCTACATCTTTTCGCTCCCTGCAAAGTGAAAAAGTAAAATCTTGAAACAATAAATAAATAAATACATAAATAATAAATATATAGAGAGAGGGCATGATTTCCTATTGGAATCTAGGTCATTTGTGCGGGGCAGCTCAGGGTTCCCCCATGGGGAGAGTTTGGGAACCAGGCCTTTGAGGACAGAAGACTGAGCACATGACTTGGGCTTCGCATTATGAGGAGGCTGAAGGTCATTGCTATAGGGTATGCTTTCCAGAACACCTGTGTACCTCATTGGATGTGACCTCTTGCCTCGGCCCAAGTCAAGAACCCAGGGAAGAGAAATCTAGTTTGACACCGGGCCCTCCCCACTGCAGGGAGCCTTATTCCACCTTCCTTCAGACAACAACACAACCTACTTGTGATCTCAGTCTGTCCAACAAATAAATAAAATCATTATAAAAAAATCTATATTCAGGCATGTTTTATATAGTGATCAAGTGCAATTCTGCAATGTGGCTCAGGGTTCTTCCATCGGGAGATTTTGGGAACCAGGCCACTGAGGTTGGAAGGCTGAGCATCCGGCCACGGCTTCATGTGAGGTATAGGGTTAGGGTTAGGGTTAGGGTTAGGGTTAGGGTTAGGGTTAGGGTTAGGGTTAGGGTTAGGGTTAGGGTTATGTTTAGGTGAGGGTTAGAGTAAGGGTTAGGTTTATATCTTAGGAACAAGTCATGTCGGAACTGGCCACACAATACTGGCACACCAAGGGCTGAGTTGAGGGTGGGACTCAGCAGAATCCTCAGGCGATGGAATTTTGGACAGGACAGGCCAAGAGGGTGGAATGCCCTCAGGGGAGCATGCTGGTTTCTATATATCTGAAGGTACTGGATAGCACAGAAGGAAAGGGTCAGTTTCTGCCTGAGAGGCTGAGTCCTTCCTACAGACTGACTTTCCCATCCACAGGAGGACCTGGGTTCAGTCCTCCGGTGTCCAGAGTCTGATCACGTAACCTAGGCTTAGCCTTTGGCTCTGGGAGAATGGCTGACCTGATTTGTCAGGGCAGAATTAGGCTTTCCACGGGACTCAGTTTAGGACGTAGCCCGGGCGGACCATCCTATTCCCGGATTGTGGTGTGGGAGTCCTAGGAAGGTGTTGGTAGAATGATCGGACAGGCAGATTTCTCCCTCCCCGAGGGTCTTCCACAGGGTTAAACTTCCCATTTGCCTAGTGGGCGGCACCCAGAGGCCTGCGATGTGAAGAAGGAATCCCCTACCTAGAGGGCTACCAGGGCAGGCAACCGGGGATAGAAGTCTGAAGAAGCACCCTCGGGTTAGGGTTAGGCCGATGCACATGGGAGGCCCTACCGGCCCTTGCTGAGGGATCATCAAACTCCTGGTTCCCGCTTCAGGTGGGCGCTCCTTGGAGCTGTGTCCCAAGGGGTGCATGCAGATTTCACCTGTTCTACGGATTCAGCTCATTTCTAAAGGGCAAACGTTCCCATTGGGATCTATGGACATTGTGCGGTGCACCTCAGGGTTCCCGCATCTGCAGAGTTCATGGACCAGGCTACTGAGGACAGAAGCCTGAGCATGGGACAGGGGCTTTGCATCAGGATTACCGTGAAGGTTATTTCACAAGTGAATGCTGTTGGTAACACCTGGGTGAGTCAGTGGGTTAGGCCATTGCCTTCAGCTCAGGACATGATCCCAGAGTCCAGGGATAGAGCCCCACATCGGGCTGTCTCCTCAGCAGGGAGCCTTCTTTCCCTTCTCTGGGCGTGCAACACTGCCTACATCTTTTCGCTTCCTGCAAAGTGAAAAAGTAAAATCTTGAGGCAATAAATAAATAAATACATAAATAATAAATATATAAAAGAGAGGGCATGATTTCCTATTGGAATCTAGGTCATTTGTGCGGGGCAGCTCAGGGTTCCCCCATGGGGAGAGTTTGGGAACCAGGCCTTTGAGGACAGAAGACTGAGCACATGACTTGGGCTTCGCATTATGCTAAGGCAGAAGGTCATTGCTATAGGGTATGCTTTCCAGAACACCTGTGTACCTCATTGGATGTGACCTCTTTCCTCGGCCCAGGTCAAGATCCCAGGGAAGAGGAATCTAGTTTGACACGGGGCCCTCCCCACTGCAGGGAGCCTTATTCCCCCTTCCTTCAGACAAAAACACAGCCTACTTGTGATCTCAGTCTGTCCAACAAATAAATAAAATCATTATAAATAAATAAATAAATATATTCAGGCATGTTTTATATAGTGCTCAAGTGCAATTCTGCAGTGTGGCTCAGGGTTCTTCCATCGGGAGATTTTGGGAACCAGGCCTCTGAGGTTGGAAGGCTGAGCAGCCGACGACGGCTTCATGTGAGGTATAGGGTTAGAGTTAGGGTTAGGGTTAGGATTATGTTTAGGTGAGGGTTAGAGTAAGGGTTATGGTTATGTCTTAGGAACAAGGCATTTCGGAACTGGCCACACAATACTGGCACACCAAGGGCTGAGTTGAGGGTGGGACTCAGCAGAATCCTCAGGCGATGGAATTTTGGACGGGACAGGCCAAGAGGGTGGAATGCCCTCAGGGGAGCATGCTGGTTTCTATATATCTGAAGGTACTGGATAGCACAGAAGGAAAGGGTCAGTTTCTGCCTGAGAGGCTGAGTCCTTCCTACAGACTGACTTTCCCATCCACAGGAGGACCTGGGTTCAGTCCTCCGGTGTCCAGAGTCTGATCACGTAACCTAGGCTTAGCCTTTGGCTCTGGGAGAATGGCTGACCTGATTTGTCAGGGCAGAATTAGGCTTTCCACAGGACTCAGTTGAGGACGTAGCCCTGGCGGACCATCCTATTCCCGGATTGTGGTGTGGGAGTCCTAGGAAGGTGTTGGTAGAATGATCGGACAGGCAGATTTCTCCCTCCCCGAGGGTCTTCCACAGGGCTAAACTTCCCATTTGCCTAGTAGGCGGCACCCAGGGGCCTGCGATGTGAAGAAGGAATCCCCTACCGAGAGGGCTACCAGCGCTGGCAACCGGGGATAGAAGTCTGAAGAAGCACCCTCGGGTTAGGGTTAGGCCGATGCACATGGGAGGCCCTACCGGCCCTTGCTGAGGGATCATCAAACTCCTGGTTCCCGCTTCAGGTGGGCGCTCCTTGGAGCTGTGTCCCAAGGGGTGCATGCAGATTTCACCTGTTCTACGGATTCAGCTCATTTCTAAAGGGCAAACGTTCCCATTGGGATCTATGGACATTGTGCGGTGCACCTCAGGGTTCCCGCATCTGCAGAGTTCATGGACCAGGCTACTGAGGACAGAAGCCTGAGCATGGGACAGGGGCTTTGCATCAGGATTACCGTGAAGGTTATTTCACAAGTGAATGCTGTTGGTAACACCTGGGTGAGTCAGTGGGTTAGGCCACTGCCTTCAGCTCAGGACATGATCCCAGAGTCCTGGGATGGAGCCCCACATCGGGCTGTCTCCTCAGCAGTGAGCCTTCTTTCCCTTCTCTGGGCGTGCAACACTGCCTACATCTTTTCGCTTCCTGCAAAGTGAAAAAGTAAAATCTTGAGGCAATAAATAAATAAATACATAAATAATAAATATATAAAAGAGAGGGCATGATTTCCTATTGGAATCTAGGTCATTTGTGCGGGGCAGCTCAGGGTTCCCCCATGGGGAGAGTTTGGGAACCAGGCCTTAGAGGACAGAAGACTGAGCACATGACTTGAGCTTCGCATTATGCTAAGGCTGAAGGTCATTGCTATAGGGTATGCTTTCCAGAACACCTGTGTACCTCATTGGATGTGACCTCTTGCCTCGGCCCACGTCAAGGTCCCAGGGAAGAGGAATCTAGTTTGACACGGGGCCCTCCCCACTGCAGGGAGCCTTATTCCCCCTTCCTTCAGACAAAAACACAGCCTACTTGTGATCTCAGTCTGTCCAACAAATAAATAAAATCATTATAAATAAATAAATAAATAAATATATTCAGGCATGTTTTATATAGTGATCAAGTGCAATTCTGCAGTGTGGCTCAGGGTTCTTCCATCGGGAGATTTGGGAACCAGGCCTCTGAGGTTGGAAGGCTGAGCAGCTGACCACGGCTTCATGTGAGGTATACGGTTAGGGTTAGGGTTAGGGTTAGGGTTAGGGTTAGGGTTATGTTTAGGTGAGGGTTAGAGTAAGGGTTAGGGTTATGTCTTAGGAACAAGGCATGTCGGAACTGGCTACACAATACTGGCACACCAAGGGCTGAGTTGAGGGTGGGACTCAGCAGAATCCTCAGGCGATGGAATTTTGGATGGGACAGGCCAAGAGGGTGGAATGCCCTCAGGGTAGCATGCTGGTTTCTATATATCTGAAGGTACTGGATAGCACAGAAGGAAAGGGTCAGTTTCTGCCTGAGAGGCTGAGTCCTTCCTACAGACTGACTTTCCCATCCACAGGAAGACCTGGGTTCAGTCCTCCGGTGTCCAGAGTCTGATAACATAACCTAGGCTTAGCCTTTGGCTCTGGGTGAATGGCTGACCTGATTTGTCAGGGCAGAATTAGGCTTTCCACGGGACTCAGTTGAGGACGTAGCCCTGGCGGACCATCCTATTCCCGGATTGTGGTGTGGGGGTCCTAGGAAGGTGATGGTAGAATGATCGGACAGGCAGATTTCTCCCTCCCCGAGGGTCTTCCACAGGGCTAAACTTCCCATTTGCCTAGTGGGCGGCACCCAGAGGCCTGTGATATGAAGAAGGAATCCCCTACCTAGAGGGCTACCATGGCAGGCAACCGGGGATAGAAGCCTGAAGAAGCACCCTCGGGTTAGGGTTAGGCCGATGCACATGGGAGGCCCTACCGGCCCTTGCTGAGGGATCATCAAACTCCTGGTTCCCGCTTCAGGTGGGCGCTCCTTGGAGCTGTGTCCCAAGGGGTGCATGCAGATTTCACCTGTTCTACGGATTCAGCTCATTTCTAAAGGGCAAACGTTCCCATTGGGATCTATGAACATTGTGCGGTGCACCTCAGGGTTCCCGCATCTGCAGAGTTCATGGACCAGGCTACTGAGGACAGAAGCCTGAGCATGGGACAGGGGCTTTGCATCAGGATTCCCGTGAAGGTTATTTTACAAGTGAATGCTGTTGGTAACACCTGGGTGAGTCAGTGGGTTAGGCCACTGCCTTCAGCTCAGGACATGATCCCAGAGTCCTGGGATGGAGCCCCACATTGGGCTGTCTCCTCAGCAGGGAGCCTTCTTTCCCCTCTCTGGGCGTGCAACACTGCCTACATCTTTTCGCTCCCTGCAAAGTGAAAAAGTAAAATCTTGAGGCAATAAATAAATAAATACATAAATAATAAATATATAAAAGAGAGGGCATGATTTCCTATTGGTATCTAGGTCATTTGTGCGGGGCAGCTCAGGGTTCCCCCATGGGGAGAGTTTGGGAACCAGGCCTTAGAGGACAGAAGACTGAGCACATGACTTGGGCTTCGCATTATGCTAAGGCTGAAGGTTATTGCTATAGGGTATGTTTTCCAGAACACCTGTGTACCTCATTGGATGTGACCTCTTGCCTCGGCCCAGGTCAAGATCCCAGGGAAGAGGAATCTAGTTTGACACCGGGCCCTCCCCACTGCAGGGAGCCTTATTCCCCCTTCCTTCAGACAAAAACACAGCCTACTTGTGATCACAGTCTGTCCAAGAAATAAATAAAATCATTATAAATAAATAAATAAATATATTCAGGCATGTTTTATATAGTGATCAACTGCAATTCTGCAGTGTGGCTCAGGGTTCTTCCATCGAGAGATTTTGGGAACCAGGCCTCTGAGGTTGGAAGGCTGAGCAACCGACCACGGCTTCATGTGAGGTATAGGGTTAGGGTTAGGGTTAGGGTTAGGGTTAGGGTTATGTTTAGGTGAGGGTTAGAGTAAGGGTTAGGGTTATGTTTTAGGAACAAGGCATGTCGGAACTGGCCACACAATACTGGCACACCAAGGGCTGAGTTGAGGGTGGGACTCAGCAGAATCCTCAGGCGATGGAATTTTGGACGGGACAGGCCAAGAGGGTGGAATGCCCTCAGGGTAGCATGCTGGTTTCTATATATCTGAAGGTACTGGATAGCACAGAAGGAAAGGGTCAGTTTCTGCCTGAGAGGCTGAGTCCTTCCTACAGACTGAATTTCCCATCCACAGGAGGACCTGGGTTCAGTCCTCCGGTGTCCAGAGTCTGATCACGTAACCTAGGCTTAGCCTTTGGCTTTGGGAGAATGGCTGACCTGATTCGTCAGGGCAGAATTAGGCTTTCCACGGGACTCAGTTGAGGACGTAGCCCTGGCGGACCATCCTATTCCCGGATTGTGGTGTGGGGGTCCTAGGAAGGTGTTGGTAGAATGATCGGACAGGCAGATTTCTCCCTCCCCGAGGGTCTTCCACAGGGCTAAACTTCCCATTTGCCTAGTGGGCGGCACCCAGAGGCCTGCGATGTGAAGAAGGAATCCCCTACCTAGAGGGCTACCAGGGCAGGCAACCGGGGATAGAAGTCTGAAGAAGCACCCTCGGGTTAGGGTTAGGCCGATGCACATGGGAGGCCCTACCGGCCCTTGCTGAGGGATCATCAAACTCCTGGTTCCCGCTTCAGGTGGGCGCTCCTTGGAGCTGTGTCCCAAGGGGTGCATGCAGATTTCACCTGTTCTACGGATTCAGCTCATTTCTAAAGGGCAAACGTTCCCATTGGGATCTATGGACATTGTGCGGTGCACCTCAGGGTTCCCGCATCTGCAGAGTTCATGGACCAGGCTACTGAGGACAGAAGCCTGAGCATGGGACAGGGGCTTTGCATCAGGATTACCGTGAAGGTTATTTCACAAGTGAATGCTGTTGGTAACACCTGGGTGAGTCAGTGGGTTAGGCCATTGCCTTCAGCTCAGGACATGATCCCAGAGTCCTGGGATGGAGCCCCACATCGGGCTGTCTCCTCAGCAGGGAGCCTTCTTTCCCTTCTCTGGGCGTGCAACACTGCCTACATCTTTTCGCGCCCTGCAAAGTGAAAAAGTAAAATCTTGAGGCAATAAATAAATAAATACATAAATAATAAATATATAAAAGAGAGGGCATGATTTCCTATTGGAATCTAGGTCATTTGTGCGGGGCAGCTCAGGGTTCCCCCATGGGGAGAGTTTGGGAACCAGGCCTTTGAGGACAGAAGACTGAGCACATGACTTGGGCTTCGCATTATGCTAAGGCTGAAGGTCATTGCTATAGGGTATGCTTTCCAGAACACCTGTGTACCCTATTGGATGTGACCTCTTTCCTCGGCCCAGGTCAAGATCCCAGGGAAGAGGAATCTAGTTTGACACGGGGCCCTCCCCACTGCAGGGAGCCTTATTCCCCCTTCCTTCAGACAAAAACACAGCCTACTTGTGATCTCAGTCTGTCCAAAAAATAAATAAAATCATTATAAATAAATAAATAAATATATTCAGGCATGTTTTATATAGTGCTCAAGTGCAATTCTGCAGTGTGGCTCAGGGTTCTTCCATCAGGAGATTTTGGGAACCAGGCCTCTGAGGTTGGAAGGCTGAGCAGCCGACGACGGCTTCATGTGAGGTATAGGGTTAGAGTTAGGGTTAGGGTTAGGATTATGTTTAGGTGAGGGTTAGAGTAAGGGTTATGGTTATGTCTTAGGAACAAGGCATTTCGGAACTGGCCACACAATACTAGCACACCAAGGGCTGAGTTGAGGGTGGGACTCAGCAGAATCCTCAGGCGATGGAATTTTGGACGGGACAGGCCAAGAGGGTGGAATGCCCTCAGGGGAGCATGCTGGATTCTATATATCTGAAGGTACTGGATAGCACAGAAGGAAAGGGTCAGTTTCTGCCTGAGAGGCTGAGTCCTTCCTACAGACTGAGTTTCCCATCCACAGGAGGTCCTGGGTTCAGTTTTCCGGTGTCCAGAGTCTGAACACGTAATCTAGGCTTAGCCTTTGGCTCTGGGAGAATGGCTGAACTGATTTGTCAGGGCAGAATTAGGCTTTCCACAGGACTCAGTTGAGGACGTAGCCCTGGCGGACCATCCTATTCCCGGATTGTGGTGTGGGAGTCCTAGGAAGGTGTTGGTAGAATGATCGGACAGGCAGATTTCTCCCTCCCCTAGGGTCTTCCACAGGGCTAAACTTCCCATTTGCCTAGTGGGCGGCACCCAGGGGCCTTCGATGTGAAGAAGGAATCCCCCACCTAGAGGGCTACCAGCGCTGGCAACCGGGGATAGAAGTCTGAAGAAGCACCCTCGGGTTAGGGTTAGGCCGATGCACATGGGAAGCCCTACCGGGCCTTGCTGAGGGATCATCAAACTCCTGGTTCCCGCTTCAGGTGGGCACTCCTTGGAGCTGTGTCCCAAGGGGTGCATGCAGATTTCACCTGTTCTACGGATTCAGCTCATTTCTAAAGGGCAAACGTTCCCATTGGAATCTATCGACATTGTGCGGTGCACCTCAGGGTTCCCGCATCTGCAGAGTTCATGGACCAGGCTACTGAGGACAGAAGCCTGAGCATGGGACAGGGGCTTTGCATCAGGATTACCGTGAAGGTTATTTCACAAGTGAATGCTGTTGGTAACACCTGGGTGAGTCAGTGGGTTAGGCCACTGCCTTCAGCTCAGGACATGATCCCAGAGTCCTGGGATGGAGCCCCACATCGGGCTGTCTCCTCAGCAGGGAGCCTTCTTTCCCTTCTCTGGGCTTGCAACACTGCCTACATCTTTTCGCTCCCTGCAAAGTGAAAAAGTAAAATCTTGAGGCAATAAATAAATAAATACATAAATAATAAATATATAAAAGAGAGGGCATGATTTCCTATTGGAATCTAGGTCATTTGTGCGGGGCATCTCAGGGTTCCCCCATGGGGAGAGTTTGGGAACCAGGCCTTTGAGGACAGAAGACTGAGCACATGACTTGGGCTTCGCATTATGCTAAGGCTGAAGGTCATTGCTATAGGGTATGCTTTCCAGAACACCTGTGTACCTCATTGGATGTGACCTCTTGCCTCGGCCCAGGTCAAGGTCCCAGGGAAGAGGAATCTAGTTTGACACGGGGCCCTCCCCACATCATGGAGCCTTATTCCCCCTTCCTTCGGACAAAAACACAGCCTACTTGTGATCTCAGTCTGTCCAACAAATAAATAAAATCATTATAAATAAATAAATAAATATATTCAGGCATGTTTTATATAGTGATCAAGTGCAATTCTGCAGTGTGGCTCAGGGTTCTTCCATCGGGAGATTTTGGGAACCAGGCCTCTGAGGTTGGAAGGCTGAGCAGCCGACCACGGCTTCATGTGAGGTATAGGGTTAGGTTTAGGGTTAGTGTTAGGGTTAGGGTTATGTTTAGGTGAGGGTTAGAGTAAGGGTTAGGGTTATGTTTTAGGAACAAGGCATGTCGGAACTGGCCACACAATACTGGCACACCAAGGGCTGAGTTGAGGGTGGGACTCAGCAGAATCCTCAGGCGATGGAATTTTGGACGGGACAGGCCAAGAGGTGGAATGCCCTCAGGGGAGCATGCTGGTCTATATATCTGAAGGTACTGGATAGCACAGAAGGAAAGGGTCAGTTTCTGCCTGAGAGGCTGAGTCCTTCCTACAGACTGACTTTCCCATCCACAGGAGGACCTGGGTTCAGTCCTCCAGTGTCCAGAGTCTGATCACGTAACCTAGGCTTAGCCTTTGGCTCTGGGAGAATGGCTGACCTGATTTGTCAGGGCAGAATTAGGCTTTCCACGGGACTCAGTTGAGGACGTAGCCCTGGCGGATCATCCTAATCCCGGATTGTGGTGTGGGGGTCCTAGGAAGGTGTTGGTAGAATGATCGGACAGGCAGATTTCTCCCTCCCCGAGGGTCTTCCACAGGGCTAAACTTCCCATTTGCCTAGTGGGCGGCACCCAGAGGCCTGTGATGTGAAGAAGGAATCCCCTACCTAGAGGGCTACCAGGGCAGGCAAACGGGGATAGAAGTCTGAAGAAGCACCCTCGGGTTAGGGTTAGGCCGATGCACATGGGATGCCCTACCGGCCCTTGCTGAGGGATCATCAAACTCCTGGTTCCCGCTTCAGGTGGGCGCTCCTTGGAGATGTTTCCCAAGGGGTGCATGCAGATTTCACCTGTTCTACGGATTCAGCTCATTTCTAAAGGGCAAACGTTCCCATTGGGATCTATGGACATTGTGCGGTGCACCTCAGGGTTCCCGCATCTGCAGAGTTCATGGACCAGGCTACTGAGGACAGAAGCCTGAGCATGGGACAGGGGCTTTGCATCAGGATTACCGTGAAGGTTATTTCACAAGTGAATGCTGTTGGTAACACCTGGGTGAGTCAGTGGGTTAGGCCATTGCCTTCAGCTCAGGACATGATCCCAGAGTCCTGGGATGGAGCCCCACATCGGGCTGTCTCCTCAGCAGGGAGCCTTCTTTCCCTTCTCTGGGCGTGCAACACTGCCTACATCTTTTCGCTTCCTGCAAAGTGAAAAAGTAAAATCTTGAGGCAATAAATAAATAAATACATAAATAATAAATATATAAAAGAGAGGGCATGATTTCCTATTGGAATCTAGGTCATTTGTGCGGGGCAGCTCAGGGTTCCCCCATGGGGAGAGTTTGGGAACCAGGCCTTTGAGGACAGAAGACTGAGCACATGACTTGGGCTTCGCATTATGCTAAGGCTGAAGGTCATTGCTATAGGGTATGCTTTCCAGAACACCTGTGTACCTCATTGGATGTGACCTCTTGCCTCGGCCCAGGTCAAGATCCCAGGGAAGAGGAATCTAGTTTGACACGGGGCCCTCCCCAGTGCAGGGAGCCTTATTCCCCCTTCCTTCAGACAAAAACACAGCCTACTTGTGATCTCAGTCTGTCCAACAAATAAATAAAATCATTATAAATAAATAAATAAATATATTCAGGCATGTTTTATATAGTGCTCAAGTGCAATTCTGCAGTGTGGCTCAGGGTTCTTCCATCGGGAGATTTTGGGAACCAGGCCTCTGAGGTTGGAAGGCTGAGCAGCCGACGACGGCTTCATGTGAGGTATAGGGTTAGAGTTAGGGTTAGGGTTAGGATTATGTTTAGGTGAGGGTTAGAGTAAGGGTTATGGTTATGTCTTAGGAACAAGGCATTTCGGAACTGGCCACACAATACTGGCACACCAAGGGCTGAGTTGAGGGTGGGACTCAGCAGAATCCTCAGGCGATGGAATTTTGGACGGGACAGGCCAAGAGGGTGGAATGCCCTCAGGGGAGCATGCTGGTTTCTATATATCTGAAGGTACTGGATAGCACAGAAGGAAAGGGTCAGTTTCTGCCTGAGAGGCTGAGTCCTTCCTACAGACTGACTTTCCCATCCACAGGAGGACCTGGGTTCAGTCCTCCGGTGTCCAGAGTCTGATCACGTAACCTAGGCTTAGCCTTTGGCTCTGGGAGAATGGCTGACCTGATTTGTCAGGGCAGAATTAGGCTTTCCACGGGACTCAGTTGAGGACGTAGCCCTGGCGGACCATCCTATTCCCGGATTGTGGTGTGGGGGTCCTAGGAAGGTGTTGGTAGAATGATCGGACAGGCAGATTTCTCCCTCCCCTAGGGTCTTCCACAGGGCTAAACTTCCCATTTGCCTAGTGGGCGGCACCCAGGGGCCTGCGATGTGAAGAAGGAATCCCCTACCTAGAGGGCTACCAGGGCAGGCAACCGGGGATAGAAGTCTGAAGAAGCACCCTCGGGTTAGGGTTAGGCCGATGCACATGGGAGGCCCTACCGGCCCTTGCTGAGGGATCATCAAACTCCTGGTTCCCGCTTCAGGTGGGCGCTCCTTGGAGCTGTGTCCCAAGGGGTGCATGCAGATTTCACCTGTTCTACGGATTCAGCTCATTTCTAAAGGGCAAACGTTCCCATTGGGATCTATGGACATTGTGCGGTGCACCTCAGGGTTCCCGCATCTGCAGAGTTCATGGACCAGGCTACTGAGGACAGAAGCCTGAGCATGGGACAGGGGCTTTGCATCAGGATTACCGTGAAGGTTATTTCACAAGTGAATGCTGTTGGTAACACCTGGGTGAGTCAGTGTGTTAGGCCATTGCCTTCAGCTCAGGACATGATCCCAGAGTCCTGGGATGGAGCCCCACATCGGGCTGTCTCCTCAGCAGGGAGCCTTCTTTCCCTTCTCTGGGCGTGCAACACTGCCTACATCTTTTCGCTCCCTGCAAAGTGAAAAAGTAAAATCTTGAGGCAATAAATAAATAAATACATAAATAATAAATATATAAAAGAGAGGGCGTGATTTCCTATTGGAATCTAGGTCATTTGTGCGGGGCAGCTCAGGGTTCCCCCATGGGGAGAGTTTGGGAACCAGGCCTTTGAGGACAGAAGACTGAGCACATGACTTGGGCTTCGCATTATGCTAAGGCTGAAGGTCATTGCTATAGGGTATGCTTTCCAGAACACCTGTGTACCTCATTGGATGTGACCTCTTGCCTCGGCCCAGGGCAAGATCCCAGGGAAGAGGAATCTAGTTTGACACGGGGCCCTCCCCACTGCAGGGAGCCTTATTCCCCCTTCCTTCAGACAAAAACACAGCCTACTTGTGATCTCAGTCTGTCCAACAAATAAATAAAATCATTATAAATAAATAAATAAATATATTCAGGCATGTTTTATATAGTGATCAAATGCAATTCTGCAGTGTGGCTCAGGGTTCTTCCATCGGGAGATTTTGGGGACCAGGCCTCTGAGGTTGGAAGGCTGAGCAGCCGACGACGGCTTCATGTGAGGTATAGGGTTAGAGTTAGGGTTAGGGTTAGGATTATGTTTAGGTGAGGGTTAGAGTAAGGGTTATGGTTATGTCTTAGGAACAAGGCATTTCGGAACTGGCCACACAATACTAGCACACCAAGGGCTGAGTTGAGGGTGGGACTCAGCAGAATCCTCAGGCGATGGAATTTTGGACGGGACAGGCCAAGAGGGTGGAATGCCCTCAGGGGAGCATGCTGGTTTCTATATATCTGAAGGTACTGGATAGCACAGAAGGAAAGGGTCAGTTTCTGCCTGAGAGGCTGAGTCCTTCCTACAGACTGACTTTCCCATCCACAGGAGGACCTGGGTTCAGTCCTCCGGTGTCCAGAGTCTGATCACGTAACCTAGGCTTAGCCTTTGGCTCTGGGAGAATGGCTGACCTGATTTGTCAGGGCAGAATTAGGCTTTCCACGGGACTCAGTTGAGGACGTAGCCCTGGCGGACCATCCTATTCCCCGATTGTGGTGTGGGGGTCCTAGGAAGGTGTTGGTAGAATGATCGGACAGGCAGATTTCTCCCTCCCCGAGGGTCTTCCACAGGGCTAAACTTCCCATTTGCCTAGTGGGCGGCACCCAGAGGCCTGTGATGTGAAGAAGGAATCCCCTACCTAGAGGGCTACCAGGGCAGGCAACCGGGGATAGAAGTCTGAAGAAGCACCCTCGGGTTAGGGTTAGGCCGATGCACATGGGATGCCCTACCGGCCCTTGCTGAGGGATCATCAAACTCCTGGTTCCCGCTTCAGGTGGGCGCTCCTTGGAGCTGTGTCCCAAGGGGTGCATGCAGATTTCACCTGTTCTACGGATTCAGCTCATTTCTAAAGGGCAAACGTTCCCATTGGGATCTATGGACATTGTGCGGTGCACCTCAGGGTTCCCGCATCTGCAGAGTTCATGGACCAGGCTACTGAGGACAGAAGCCTGAGCATGGGACAGGGGCTTTGCATCAGGATTACCGTGAAGGTTATTTCACAAGTGAATGCTGTTGGTAACACCTGGGTGAGTCAGTGGGTTAGGCCATTGCCTTCAGCTCAGGACATGATCCCAGAGTCCTGGGATGGAGCCCCACGTCGGGCTGTCTCCTCAGCAGGGAGCCTTCTTTCCCTTCTCTGGGCGTGCAACACTGCCTACATCTTTTCGCTTCCTGCAAAGTGAAAAAGTAAAATCTTGAGGCAATAAATAAATAAATACATAAATAATAAATATATAAAAGAGAGGGCATGATTTCCTATTGGAATCTAGGTCATTTGTGCGGGGCAGCTCAGGGTTCCCCCATGGGGAGAGTTTGGGAACCAGGCCTTTGAGGACAGAAGACTGAGCACATGACTTGGGCTTCGCATTATGCTAAGGCTGAAGGTCATTGCTATAGGGTATGCTTTCCAGAACACCTGTGTACCTCATTGGATGTGACCTCTTGCCTCGGCCCAGGTCAAGATCCCAGGGAAGAGGAATCTAGTTTGACACGGGGCCCTCCCCACTGCAGGGAGCCTTATTCCCCCTTCCTTCAGACAAAAACACAGCCTACTTGTGATCTCAGTCTGTCCAACAAATAAATAAAATCATTATAAATAAATAAATAAATATATTCAGGCATGTTTTATATAGTGCTCAAGTGCAATTCTGCAGTGTGGCTCAGGGTTCTTCCATCGGGAGATTTTGGGAACCAGGCCTCTGAGGTTGGAAGGCTGAGCAGCCGACCACGGCTTCATGTGAGGTATACGGTTAGGGTTAGGGTTAGGGTTAGGGTTATGTTTAGGTGAGGGTTAGAGTAAGGGTTAGGGTTATGTCTTAGGAACAAGGCATGTCGGAACTGGCCACACAATACTGGCACACCAAGGGCTGAGTTGAGGGTGGGACTCAGCAGAATCCTCAGGCGATGGAATTTTGGACGGGACAGGCCAAGAGGGTGGATGCCCTCAGGGGAGCATGCTGGTTTCTATATATCTGAAGGTACTGGATAGCACAGAAGGAAAGGGTCAGTTTCTGCCTGAGAGGCTGAGTCCTTCCTACAGACTGACTTTCCCATCCACAGGAAGACCTGGGTTCAGTACTCCGGTGTCCAGAGTCTGATAACATAACCTAGGCTTAGCCTTTGGCTCTGGGTGAATGCCTGACCTGATTTGTCAGGGCAGAATTAGGCTTTCCACGGGACTCAGTTGAGGACGTAGCCCTGGCGGACCATCCTATTCCCGGATTGTGGTGTGGGGGTCCTAGGAAGGTGTTGGTAGAATGATCGGACAGGCAGATTTCTCCCTCCCCGAGGGTCTTCCACAGGGCTAAACTTCCCATTTGCCTAGTGGGCGGCACCCAGAGGCCTGCGATATGAAGAAGGATTCCCCTACCTAGAGGGCTACCAGGGCAGGCAACCGGGGATAGAAGTCTGAAGAAGCACCCTCGGGTTAGGGTTAGGCCGATGCACATGGGAGGCCCTACCGGCCCTTGCAGAGGGATCATCAAACTCCTGGTTCCCGCTTCAGGTGGGCGCTCCTTGGAGCTGTGTCCCAAGGGGTGCATGCAGATTTCACCTGTTCTATGGATTCAGCTCATTTCTAAAGGGCAAACGTTCCCATTGGGATCTATGAACATTGTGCGGTGCACCTCAGGGTTCCCGAATCTGCAGAGTTCATGGACCAGGCTACTGAGGACAGAAGCCTGAGCATGGGACAGGGGCTTTGCATCAGGATTACCGTGAAGGTTATTTCACAAGTGAATGCTGTTGGTAACACCTGGGTGAGTCAGTGGGTTAGGCCACTGCCTTCAGCTCAGGACATGATCCCAGAGTCCTGGGATGGAGCCCCACATTGGGCTGTCTCCTCAGCAGGGAGCCTTCTTTCCCTTCTCTGGGCGTGCAACACTGCCTACATCTTTTCGCTCCCTGCAAAGTGAAAAAGTAAAATCTTGAGGCAATAAATAAATAAATACATAAATAATAAATATATAAAAGAGAGGGCATGATTTCCTATTGGAATCTAGGTCATTTGTTCGGGGCAGCTCAGGGTTCCCCCATGGGGAGAGTTTGGGAACCAGGCCTTTGAGGACAGAAGACTGAGCACATGACTTGGGCTTCGCATTATGCTAAGGCTGAAGGTCATTGCTATAGGGTATGCTTTCCAGAACACCTGTGTACCTCATTGGATGTGACCTCTTGCCTCGGCCCAGGTCAAGATCCCAGGGAAGAGGAATCTAGTTTGACACCGGGCCCTCCCCACTGCAGGGAGCCTAATTCCCCCTTCCTTCAGACAAAAATACAGCCTACTTGTGATCACAGTCTGTCCAAAAAATAAATAAAATCATTATAAATAAATAAATAAATATATTCAGGCATGTTTTATATAGTGATCAAATGCAATTCTGCAGTGTGGCTCAGGGTTCTTCCATCGGGAGATTTTGGGAACCAGGCCTCTGAGGTTGGAAGGCTGAGCAGCCGACCACGGCTTCATGTGAGGTATAGGGTTAGGGTTAGGGTTAGGGTTAGGGTTAGGGTTATGTTTAGGTGAGGGTTAGAGTAAGGGTTAGGGTTATGTTTTAGGAACAAGGCATGTCGGAACTGGCCACACAATACTGGCACACCAAGGGCTGAGTTGAGGGTGGGACTCAGCAGAATCCTCAGGCGATGGAATTTTGGACGGGACAGGCCAAGAGGGTGGAATGCCCTCAGGGGAGCATGCTGGTTTCTATATATCTGAAGGTACTGGATAGCACAGAAGGAAAGGGTCAGTTTCTGCCTGAGAGGCTGAGTCCTTCCTACAGACTGACTTTCCCATCCACAGGAGGACCTGGGTTCAGTCCTCCGGTGTCCAGAGTCTGATCACATAACCTAGGCTTAGCCTTTGGCTCTGGGAGAATGCCTGACCTGATTCGTCAGGGCAGAATTAGGCTTTCCACAGGACTCAGTTGAGGACGTAGCCCTGGCGGACCATCCTATTCCCGGATTGTGGTGTGGGGGTCCTAGGAAGGTGTTGGTAGAATGATCGGACAGGCAGATTTCTCCCTCCCCGAGGGTCTTCCACAGGGCTAAACTTCCCATTTGCCTAGTGGGCGGCACCCAGAGGCCTGCGATGTGAAGAAGGAATCCCCTACCTAGAGGGCTACCAGGGCAGGCAACCGGGGATAGAAGTCTGAAGAAGCACCCTCGGGTTAGGGTTAGGCCGATGCACATGGGAGGCCCTACCGGCCCTTGCTGAGGGATCATCAAACTCCTGGTTCCCGCTTCAGGTGGGCGCTCCTTGGAGCTGTGTCCCAAGGGGTGCATGCAGATTTCACCTGTTCTACGGATTCAGCTCATTTCTAAAAGGCAAACGTTCCCATTGGGATCTATGGACATTGTGCGGTGCACCTCAGGGTTCCCGCATCTGCAGAGTTCATGGACCAGGCTACTGAGGACAGAAGCCTGAGCATGGGACAGGGGCTTTGCATCAGGATTAAAGTGAAGGTTATTTCACAAGTGAATGCTGCTGGTAACACCTGGGTGAGTCAGTGGGTTAGGCCATTGCCTTCAGCTCAGGATAAGATCCCAGAGTCCTGGGATGGAGCCCCACATCGGGCTGTCTCCTCAGCAGGGAGTCTTCTTTCCCTTCTCTGGGGGTGCAACACTGCCTACATCTTTTCGCTCCCTGCAAAATGAAAAAGTAAAATCTTGAAGCAATAAAATATAAATACATAAATAATAAATATATAAAAGAGAGGGCATGATTTCCTATTGGAATCTAGGTCATTTGTGCGGGGCAGCTCAGGGTTCCCCCATGGGGAGAGTTTGGGAACCAGGCCTTTGAGGACAGAAGACTGAGCACATGACTTGGGCTTCGCATTAGGCTAAGGCTGAAGGTCATTGCTATAGGGTATGCTTTCCAGAACACCTGTGTACCTCATTGGATGTGACCTCTTGCCTCGGCCCAGGTGTAGATCCCAGGGAAGAGGAATCTAGTTTGACACGGGGCCCTCCCCACTGCAGGTAGCCTTATTCCCCCTTCCTTCAGACAAAAACACAGCCTACTTGTGATCTCAGTCTGTCCAACAAATAAATAAAATCATTATAAATAAATAAATAAATATATTCAGGCATGTTTTATATAGTGATCAAGTGCAATTCTGCAGTGTGGCTCAGGGTTCTTCCATCGGGAGATTTTGGGAACCAGGCCTCTGAGGTTGGAAGGCTGAGCAGCCGACCACGGCTTCATGTGAGGTATAGGGTTAGGGTTAGGGTTAGGGTTAGGGTTAGGGTTAGGGTTATGTTTAGGTGAGGGTTAGAGTAAGGGTTAGGGTTATGTTTTAGGAACAAGGCATGTCGGAACTGGCCACACAATACTGGCACACCAAGGGCTGAGTTGAGGGTGGGACTCAGCAGAATCCTCAGGCGATGGAATTTTGGACGGGACAGGCCAAGAGGGTGGAATGCCCTCAGGGGAGCATGCTGGTTTCTATATATCTGAAGGTACTGGATAGCACAGAAGGAAAGGGTCAGTTTCTGCCTGAGAGGCTGAGTCCTTCCTACAGACTGACTTTCCCATCCACAGGAGGACCTGGGTTCAGTCCTCCGGTGTCCAGAGTCTGATCACGTAACCTAGGCTTAGCCTTTGGCTCTGGGAGAATGGCTGACCTGATTCGTCAGGGCAGAATTAGGCTTTCCACGGGACTCAGTTGAGGACGTAGCCCTGGCGGACCATCCTATTCCCGGATTGTGGTGTGGGGGTCCTAGGAAGGTGTTGGTAGAATGATCGGACAGGCAGATTTCTCCCTCCCCGAGGGTCTTCCACAGGGCTAAACTTCCCATTTGCCTAGTGGGCGGCACCCAGAGGCCTGCGATGTGAAGAAGGAATCCCCTACCTAGAGGGCTACCAGGGCAGGCAACCGGGGATAGAAGTCTGAAGAAGCACCCTCGGGTTAGGGTTAGGCCGATGCACATGGGAGGCCCTACCGGCCCTTGCTGAGGGATCATCAAACTCCTGGTTCCCGCTTCAGGTGGGCGCTCCTTGGAGCTGTGTCCCAAGGGGTGCATGCAGATTTCACCTGTTCTACGGATTCAGCTCATTTCTAAAGGGCAAACGTTCCCATTGGGATCTATGGACATTGTGCGGTGCACCTCAGGGTTCCCGCATCTGCAGAGTTCATGGACCAGGCTACTGAGGACAGAAGCCTGAGCATGGGACAGGGGCTTTGCATCAGGATTACCGTGAAGGTTATTTCACAAGTGAATGCTGTTGGTAACACCTGGGTGAGTCAGTGGGTTAGGCCATTGCCTTCAGCTCAGGACATGATCCCAGAGTCCTGGGATGGAGCCCCACATCGGGCTGTCTCCTCAGCAGGGAGCCTTCTTTCCCTTCTCTGGGCGTGCAACACTGCCTACATCTTTTCGCGCCCTGCAAAGTGAAAAAGTAAAATCTTGAGGCAATAAATAAATAAATACATAAATAATAAATATATAAAAGAGAGGGCATGATTTCCTATTGGAATCTAGGTCATTTGTGCGGGGCAGCTCAGGGTTCCCCCATGGGGAGAGTTTGGGAACCAGGCCTTTAGGACAGAAGACTGAGCACATGACTTGGGCTTCGCATTAAGCTAAGGCTGAAGGTCATTGCTATAGGGTATGCTTTCCAGAACACCTGTGTACCTCATTGGATGTGACCTCTTGCCTCGGCCCAGGTCAAGATCCCAGGGAAGAGGAATCTAGTTTGACACGGGGCCCTCCCCACTGCAAGGAGCCTTATTCCTCCTTCCTTCAGACAAAAACACAGCCTACTTGTGATCTCATTCTGTCCAACAAATAAATAAAATCATTATAAATAAATAAATAAATATATTCAGGCATGTTTTATATAGTGCTCAAGTGCAATTCTGCAGTGTGGCTCAGGGTTCTTCCATCGGGAGATTTTGGGAACCAGGCCTCTGAGGTTGGAAGGCTGAGCAGCCGACGACGGCTTCATGTGAGGTATAGGGTTAGAGTTAGGGTTAGGGTTAGGATTATGTTTAGGTGAGGGTTAGAGTAAGGGTTATGGTTATGTCTTAGGAACAAGGCATTTCGGAACTGGCCACACAATACTGGCACACCAAGGGCTGAGTTGAGGGTGGGACTCAGCAGAATCCTCAGGCGATGGAATTTTGGACGGGACAGGCCAAGAGGGTGGAATGCCCTCAGGGGAGCATGCTGGTTTCTATATATCTGAAGGTACTGGATAGCACAGAAGGAAAGGGTCAGTTTCTGCCTGAGAGGCTGAGTCCTTCCTACAGACTGACTTTCCCATCCACAGGAGGACCTGGGTTCAGTCCTCCGGTGTCCAGAGTCTGATCACGTAACCTAGGCTTAGCCTTTGGCTCTGGGAGAATGGCTGACCTGATTTCAGGGCAGAATTAGGCTTTCCACAGGACTCAGTTGAGGACATAGCCCTGGCGGACCATCCTATTCCCGGATTGTGGTGTGGGAGTCCTAGGAAGGTGTTGGTAGAATGATCGGACAGGCAGATTTCTCCCTCCCCGAGGGTCTTCCACAGGGCTAAACTTCCCATTTGCCTAGTGGGCGGCACCCAGGGGCCTGCGATGTGAAGAAGGAATCCCCTACCTAGAGGGCTACCAGCGCTGGCAACCGGGGATAGAAGTCTGAAGAAGCACCCTCGGGTTAGGGTTAGGCCGATGCACATGGGAGGCCCTACCGGCCCTTGCTGAGGGATCATCAAACTCCTGGTTCCCGCTTCAGGTGGCGCTCCTTGGAGCTTTGTCCCAAGGGGTGCATGCAGATTTCACCTGTTCTACGGATTCAGCTCATTTCTAAAGGGCAAACGTTCCCATTGGGATCTATGGACATTGTGCGGTGCACCTCAGGGTTCCCACATCTGCAGAGTTCATGGACCAGGCTACTGAGGACAGAAGCCTGAGCATGGGACAGGGGCTTTGCATCAGGATTACCGTGAAGGTTATTTCACAAGTGAATGCTGTTGGTAACACCTGGGTGAGTCAGTGGGTTAGGCCACAGCCTTCAGCTCAGGACATGATCCCAGAGTCCTGGGATGGAGCCCCACATCGGGCTGTCTCCTTAGCAGGGAGCCTTCTTTCCCTTCTCTGGGCGTGCAACACTGCCTACATCTTTTCGCTCCCTGCAAAGTGAAAAAGTAAAATCTTGAGGCAATAAATAAATAAATACATAAATAATAAATATATAAAAGAGAGGGCATGATTTCCTATTGGAATCTAGGTCATTTGTGCGGGGCAGCTCAGGGTTCCCCCATGGGGAGAGTTTGGGAACCAGGCCTTTGAGGACAGAAGACTGAGCACATGACTTGGGCTTCGCATTATGCTAAGGCAGAAGGTCATTGCTATAGGGTATGCTTTCCAGAACACCTGTGTACCTCATTGGATGTGACCTCTTGCCTCGGCCCAGGTCAAGATCCCAGGGAAGAGGAATCTAGTTTGACACGGGGCCCTCCCCACTGCAGGGAGCCTTATTCCCCCTTCCTTCAGACGAAAACACAGCCTACTTGTGATCTCAGTCTGTCCAACAAATAAATAAAATCATTATAAATAAATAAATAAATATATTCAGGCATGTTTTATATAGTGATCAAATGCAATTCTGCAGTGTGGCTCAGGGTTCTTCCATCGGGAGATTTTGGGAACCAGGCCTCTGAGGTTGGAAGGCTGAGCAGTCGACCACGGCTTCATGTGAGGTATAGGGTTAGGGTTAGGGTTAGTGTTAGGGTTAGGGTTATGTTTAGGTGAGGGTTAGAGTAAGGGTTAGGGTTATATCTTAGGAACAAGGCATGTCGGAACTGGCCACACAATACTGGCACACCAAGGGCTGAGTTGAGGGTGGGACTCAGCAGAATCCTCAGGCGATGGAATTTTGGACAGGACAGGCCAAGAGGGTGGAATGCCCTCAGGGGAGCATGCTGGTTTCTATATATCTGAAGGTACTGGATAGCACAGAAGGAAAGGGTCAGTTTCTGCCTGAGAGGCTGAGTCCTTCCTACAGACTGACTTTCCCATCCACAGGAAGACCTGGGTTCAGTCCTCCGGTGTCCAGAGTCTGATCACGTAACCTAGGCTTAGCCTTTGGCTCTGGGAGAATGGCTGACCTGATTTGTCAGGGCAGAATTAGGCTTTCCACGGGACTCAGTTGAGGACGTAGCCCTGGCGGACCATCCTATTCCCGGATTGTGGTGTGGGAGTCCTAGGAAGGTGTTGGTAGAATGATCGGACAGGCAGATTTCTCCCTCCCCGAGGGTCTTCCACAGGGCTAAACTTCCCATTTGCCTAGTGGGCGGCACCCAGGGGCCTGCGATGTGAAGAAGGAATCCCCTACCTAGAGGGCTACCAGCGCTGGCAACCGGGGATAGAAGTCTGAAGAAGCACCCTCGGGTTAGGGTTAGGCCGATGCACATGGGAGGCCCTACCGGCCCTTGCTGAGGGATCATCAAACTCCTGGTTCCCGCTTCAGGTGGGCGCTCCTTGGAGCTGTGTCCCAAGGGGTGCATGCAGATTTCACCTGTTCTACGGATTCAGCTCATTTCTAAAGGGCAAACGTTCCCATTGGGATCTATGGACATTGTGCGGTGCACCTCAGGGTTCCCGCATCTGCAGAGTTCATGGACCAGGCTACTGAGGACAGAAGCCTGAGCATGGGACAGGGGCTTTGCATCAGGATTACCGTGAAGGTTATTTCACAAGTGAATGCTGTTGGTAACACCTGGGTGAGTCAGTGGGTTAGGCCACTGCCTTCAGCTCAGGACATGATCCCAGAGTCCTGGGATGGAGCCCCACATCGGGCTGTCTCCTCAGCAGGGAGCCTTCTTTCCCTTCTCTGGGCGTGCAACACTGCCTACATCTTTTCGCTTCCTGCAAAGTGAAAAAGTAAAATCTTGAGGCAATAAATAAATAAATACATAAATAATAAATATATAAAAGAGAGGGCATGATTTCCTATTGGAATCTAGGTCATTTGTGCGGGGCAGCTCAGGGTTCCCCCATGGGGAGAGTTTGGGAACCAGGCCTTTGAGGACAGAAGACTGAGCACATGACTTGAGCTTCGCATTATGCTAAGGCTGAAGGTCATTGCTATAGGGTATGCTTTCCAGAACACCTGTGTACCTCATTGGATGTGACCTCTTGCCTCGGCCCACGTCAAGGTCCCAGGGAAGAGGAATCTAGTTTGACACGGGGCCCTCCCCACTGCAGGGAGCCTTATTCCCCCTTCCTTCAGACAAAAACACAGCCTACTTGTGATCTCAGTCTGTCCAACAAATAAATAAAATCATTATAAATAAATAAATAAATAAATATATTCAGGCATGTTTTATATAGTGATCAAGTGCAATTCTGCAGTGTGGCTCAGGGTTCTTCCATCGGGAGATTTGGGAACCAGGCCTCTGAGGTTGGAAGGCTGAGCAGCTGACCACGGCTTCATGTGAGGTATACGGTTAGGGTTAGGGTTAGGGTTAGGGGTAGGGTTAGGGTTATGTTTAGGTGAGGGTTAGAGTAAGGGTTAGGGTTATGTCTTAGGAAAAAGGCATGTCGGAACTGGCTACACAATACTGGCACACCAAGGGCTGAGTTGAGGGTGGGACTCAGCAGAATCCTCAGGCGATGGAATTTTGGATGGGACAGGCCAAGAGGGTGGAATGCCCTCAGGGTAGCATGCTGGTTTCTATATATCTGAAGGTACTGGATAGCACAGAAGGAAAGGGTCAGTTTCTGCCTGAGAGGCTGAGTCCTTCCTACAGACTGACTTTCCCATCCACAGGAAGACCTGGGTTCAGTCCTCCGGTGTCCAGAGTCTGATAACATAACCTAGGCTTAGCCTTTGGCTCTGGGTGAATGGCTGACCTGATTTGTCAGGGCAGAATTAGGCTTTCCACGGGACTCAGTTGAGGACGTAGCCCTGGCGGACCATCCTATTCCCGGATTGTGGTGTGGGGGTCCTAGGAAGGTGATGGTAGAATGATCGGACAGGCAGATTTCTCCCTCCCCGAGGGTCTTCCACAGGGCTAAACTTCCCATTTGCCTAGTGGGCGGCACCCAGAGGCCTGCGATATGAAGAAGGAATCCCCTACCTAGAGGGCTACCATGGCAGGCAACCGGGGATAGAAGCCTGAAGAAGCACCCTCGGGTTAGGGTTAGGCCGATGCACATGGGAGGCCCTACCGGCCCTTGCTGAGGGATCATCAAACTCCTGGTTCCCGCTTCAGGTGGGCGCTCCTTGGAGCTGTGTCCCAAGGGGTGCATGCAGATTTCACCTGTTCTACGGATTCAGCTCATTTCTAAAGGGCAAACGTTCCCATTGGGATCTATGAACATTGTGCGGTGCACCTCAGGGTTCCCGCATCTGCAGAGTTCATGGACCAGGCTACTGAGGACAGAAGCCTGAGCATGGGACAGGGGCTTTGCATCAGGATTACCGTGAAGGTTATTTCACAAGTGAATGCTGTTGGTAACACCTGGGTGAGTCAGTGGGTTAGGCCACTGCCTTCAGCTCAGGACATGATCCCAGAGTCCTGGGATGGAGCCCCACATTGGGCTGTCTCCTCAGCAGGGAGCCTTCTTTCCCCTCTCTGGGCGTGCAACACTGCCTACATCTTTTCGCTCCCTGCAAAGTGAAAAAGTAAAATCTTGAGGCAATAAATAAATAAATACATAAATAATAAATATATAAAAGAGAGGGCATGATTTCCCATTGGTATCTAGGTCATTTGTGCGGGGCAGCTCAGGGTTCCCCCATGGGGAGAGTTTGGGAACCAGGCCTTTGAGGACAGAAGACTGAGCACATGACTTGGGCTTCGCATTATGCTAAGGCTGAAGGTTATTGCTATAGGGTATGTTTTCCAGAACAGCTGTGTACCTCATTGGATGTGACCTCTTGCCTCGGCCCAGGTCAAGATCCCAGGGAAGAGGAATCTAGTTTGACACCGGGCCCTCCCCACTGCAGGGAGCCTTATTCCCCCTTCCTTCAGACAAAAACACAGCCTACTTGTGATCACAGTCTGTCCAACAAATAAATAAAATCATTATAAATAAATAAATAAATATATTCAGGCATGTTTTATATAGTGATCAACTGCAATTCTGCAGTGTGGCTCAGGGTTCTTCCATCGAGAGATTTTGGGAACCAGGCCTCTGAGGTTGGAAGGCTGAGCAACCGACCACGGCTTCATGTGAGGTATAGGGTTAGGGTTAGAGTTAGGGTTAGGGTTAGGATTATGTTTAGGTGAGGGTTAGAGTAAGGGTTATGGTTATGTCTTAGGAACAAGGCATTTCGGAACTGGCCACACAATACTAGCACACCAAGGGCTGAGTTGAGGGTGGGACTCAGCAGAATCCTCAGGCGATGGAATTTTGGACGGGACAGGCCAAGAGGGTGGAATGCCCTCAGGGGAGCATGCTGGATTCTATATATCTGAAGGTACTGGATAGCACAGAAGGAAAGGGTCAGTTTCTGCCTGAGAGGCTGAGTCCTTCCTACAGACTGAGTTTCCCATCCACAGGAGGTCCTGGGTTCAGTTTTCCGGTGTCCAGAGTCTGAACACGTAATCTAGGCTTAGCCTTTGGCTCTGGGAGAATGGCTGAACTGATTTGTCAGGGCAGAATTAGGCTTTCCACAGGACTCAGTTGAGGACGTAGCCCTGGCGGACCATCCTATTCCCGGATTGTGGTGTGGGAGTCCTAGGAAGGTGTTGGTAGAATGATCGGACAGGCAGATTTCTCCCTCCCCGAGGGTCTTCCACAGGGCTAAACTTCCCATTTGCCTAGTGGGCGGCACCCAGGGGCCTGCGATGTGAAGAAGGAATCCCCTACCTAGAGGGCTACCAGCGCTGGCAACCGGGGATAGAAGTCTGAAGAAGCACCCTCGGGTTAGGGTTAGGCCGATGCACATGGGAGGCCCTACCGGCCCTTGCTGAGGGATCATCAAACTCCTGGTTCCCGCTTCAGGTGGGCGCTCCTTGGAGCTGTGTCCCAAGGGGTGCATGCAGATTTCACCTGTTCTACGGATTCAGCTCATTTCTAAAGGGCAAACGTTCCCATTGGGATCTATGGACATTGTGCGGTGCACCTCAGGGTTCCCGCATCTGCAGAGTTCATGGACCAGGCTACTGAGGACAGAAGCCTGAGCATGGGACAGGGGCTTTGCATCAGGATTACCGTGAAGGTTATTTCACAAGTGAATGCTGTTGGTAACACCTGGGTGAGTCAGTGGGTTAGGCCACTGCCTTCAGCTCAGGACATGATCCCAGAGTCCTGGGATGGAGCCCCACATCGGGCTGTCTCCTCAGCAGGGAGCCTTCTTTCCCTTCTCTGGGCGTGCAACACTGCCTACATCTTTTCGCTTCCTGCAAAGTGAAAAAGTAAAATCTTGAGGCAATAAATAAATAAATACATAAATAATAAATATATAAAAGAGAGGGCATGATTTCCTATTGGAATCTAGGTCATTTGTGCGGGGCAGCTCAGGGTTCCCCCATGGGGAGAGTTTGGGAACCAGGCCTTTGAGGACAGAAGACTGAGCACATGACTTGAGCTTCGCATTATGCTAAGGCTGAAGGTCATTGCTATAGGGTATGCTTTCCAGAACACCTGTGTACCTCATTGGATGTGACCTCTTGCCTCGGCCCACGTCAAGGTCCCAGGGAAGAGGAATCTAGTTTGACACGGGGCCCTCCCCACTGCAGGGAGCCTTATTCCCCCTTCCTTCAGACAAAAACACAGCCTACTTGTGATCTCAGTCTGTCCAACAAATAAATAAAATCATTATAAATAAATAAATAAATAAATATATTCAGGCATGTTTTATATAGTGATCAAGTGCAATTCTGCAGTGTGGCTCAGGGTTCTTCCATCGGGAGATTTGGGAACCAGGCCTCTGAGGTTGGAAGGCTGAGCAGCTGACCACGGCTTCATGTGAGGTATACGGTTAGGGTTAGGGTTAGGGTTAGGGGTAGGGTTAGGGTTAGGGTTATGTTTAGGTGAGGGTTAGAGTAAGGGTTAGGGTTATGTCTTAGGAACAAGGCATGTCGGAACTGGCTACACAATACTGGCACACCAAGGGCTGAGTTGAGGGTGGGACTCAGCAGAATCCTCAGGCGATGGAATTTTGGATGGGACAGGCCAAGAGGGTGGAATGCCCTCAGGGTAGCATGCTGGTTTCTATATATCTGAAGGTACTGGATAGCACAGAAGGAAAGGGTCAGTTTCTGCCTGAGAGGCTGAGTCCTTCCTACAGACTGACTTTCCCATCCACAGGAAGACCTGGGTTCAGTCCTCCGGTGTCCAGAGTCTGATAACATAACCTAGGCTTAGCCTTTGGCTCTGGGTGAATGGCTGACCTGATTTGTCAGGGCAGAATTAGGCTTTCCACGGGACTCAGTTGAGGACGTAGCCCTGGCGGACCATCCTATTCCCGGATTGTGGTGTGGGGGTCCTAGGAAGGTGATGGTAGAATGATCGGACAGGCAGATTTCTCCCTCCCCGAGGGTCTTCCACAGGGCTAAACTTCCCATTTGCCTAGTGGGCGGCACCCAGAGGCCTGCGATATGAAGAAGGAATCCCCTACCTAGAGGGCTACCATGGCAGGCAACCGGGGATAGAAGCCTGAAGAAGCACCCTCGGGTTAGGGTTAGGGCGATGCACATGGGAGGCCCTACCGGCCCTTGCTGAGGGATCATCAAACTCCTGGTTCCCGCTTCAGGTGGGCGCTCCTTGGAGCTGTGTCCCAAGGGGTGCATGCAGATTTCACCTGTTCTACGGATTCAGCTCATTTCTAAAGGGCAAACGTTCCCATTGGGATCTATGAACATTGTGCGGTGCACCTCAGGGTTCCCGCATCTGCAGAGTTCATGGACCAGGCTACTGAGGACAGAAGCCTGAGCATGGGACAGGGGCTTTGCATCAGGATTACCGTGAAGGTTATTTCACAAGTGAATGCTGTTGGTAACACCTGGGTGAGTCAGTGGGTTAGGCCACTGCCTTCAGCTCAGGACATGATCCCAGAGTCCTGGGATGGAGCCCCACATTGGGCTGTCTCCTCAGCAGGGAGCCTTCTTTCCCCTCTCTGGGCGTGCAACACTGCCTACATCTTTTCGCTCCCTGCAAAGTGAAAAAGTAAAATCTTGAGGCAATAAATAAATAAATACATAAATAATAAATATATAAAAGAGAGGGCATGATTTCCTATTGGTATCTAGGTCATTTGTGCGGGGCAGCTCAGGGTTCCCCCATGGGGAGAGTTTGGGAACCAGGCCTTTGAGGACAGAAGACTGAGCACATGACTTGGGCTTCGCATTATGCTAAGGCTGAAGGTTATTGCTATAGGGTATGTTTTCCAGAACACCTGTGTACCTCATTGGATGTGACCTCTTGCCTCGGCCCAGGTCAAGATCCCAGGGAAGAGGAATCTAGTTTGACACCGGGCCCTCCCCACTGCAGGGAGCCTTATTCCCCCTTCCTTCAGACAAAAACACAGCCTACTTGTGATCACAGTCTGTCCAACAAATAAATAAAATCATTATAAATAAATAAATAAATATATTCAGGCATGTTTTATATAGTGATCAACTGCAATTCTGCAGTGTGGCTCAGGGTTCTTCCATCGAGAGATTTTGGGAACCAGGCCTCTGAGGTTGGAAGGCTGAGCAACCGACCACGGCTTCATGTGAGGTATAGGGTTAGGGTTAGAGTTAGGGTTAGGGTTAGGATTATGTTTAGGTGAGGGTTAGAGTAAGGGTTATGGTTATGTTTTAGGAACAAGGCATGTCGGAACTGGCCACACAATACTGGCACACCAAGGGCTGAGTTGAGGGTGGGACTCAGCAGAATCCTCAGGCGATGGAATTTTGGACGGGACAGGCCAAGAGGGTGGAATGCCCTCAGGGGAGCATGCTGGATTCTATATATCTGAAGGTACTGGATAGCACAGAAGGAAAGGGTCAGTTTCTGCCTGAGAGGCTGAGTCCTTCCTACAGACTGAGTTTCCCATCCACAGGAGGACCTGGGTTCAGTTTTCCGGTGTCCAGAGTCTGAACACGTAATCTAGGCTTAGCCTTTGGCTCTGGGAGAATGGCTGAACTGATTTGTCAGGGCAGAATTAGGCTTTCCACAGGACTCAGTTGAGGACGTAGCCCTGGCGGACCATCCTATTCCCGGATTGTGGTGTGGGAGTCCTAGGAAGGTGTTGGTAGAATGATCGGACAGGCAGATTTCTCCCTCCCCTAGGGTCTTCCACAGGGCTAAACTTCCCATTTGCCTAGTGGGCGGCACCCAGGGGCCTTCGATGTGAAGAAGGAATCCCCCACCTAGAGGGCTACCAGCGCTGGCAACCGGGGATAGAAGTCTGAAGAAGCACCCTCGGGTTAGGGTTAGGCCGATGCACATGGGAAGCCCTACCGGCCCTTGCTGAGGGATCATCAAACTCCTGGTTCCCGCTTCAGGTGGGCACTCCTTGGAGCTGTGTCCCAAGGGGTGCATGCAGATTTTACCTGTTCTACGGATTCAGCTCATTTCTAAAGGGCAAACGTTCCCATTGGAATCTATCGACATTGTGCGGTGCACCTCAGGGTTCCCGCATCTGCAGAGTTCATGGACCAGGCTACTGAGGACAGAAGCCTGAGCATGGGACAGGGGCTTTGCATCAGGATTACCGTGAAGGTTATTTCACAAGTGAATGCTGTTGGTAACACCTGGGTGAGTCAGTGGGTTAGGCCACTGCCTTCAGCTCAGGACATGATCCCAGAGTCCTGGGATGGAGCCCCACATCGGGCTGTCTCCTCAGCAGGGAGCCTTCTTTCCCTTCTCTGGGCTTGCAACACTGCCTACATCTTTTCGCTCCCTGCAAAGTGAAAAAGTAAAATCTTGAGGCAATAAATAAATAAATACATAAATAATAAATATATAAAAGAGAGGGCATGATTTCCTATTGGAATCAAGGTCATTTGTGCGGGGCATCTCAGGGTTCCCCCATGGGGAGAGTTTGGGAACCAGGCCTTTGAGGACAGAAGACTGAGCACATGACTTGGGCTTCGCATTATGCTAAGGCTGAAGGTCATTGCTATAGGGTATGCTTTCCAGAACACCTGTGTACCTCATTGGATGTGACCTCTTGCCTCGGCCCAGGTCAAGGTCCCAGGGAAGAGGAATCTAGTTTGACACGGGGCCCTCCCCACTGCATGGAGCCTTATTCCCCCTTCCTTCGGACAAAAACACAGCCTACTTGTGATCTCAGTCTGTCCAACAAATAAATAAAATCATTATAAATAAATAAATAAATATATTCAGGCATGTTTTATATAGTGATCAAGTGCAATTCTGCAGTGTGGCTCAGGGTTCTTCCATCGGGAGATTTTGGGAACCAGGCCTCTGAGGTTGGAAGGCTGAGCAGCCGACCACGGCTTCATGTGAGGTATAGGGTTAGGTTTAGGGTTAGTGTTAGGGTTAGGGTTATGTTTAGGTGTGGGTTAGAGTAAGGGTTAGGGTTATGTTTTAGGAACAAGGCATGTCGGAACTGGCCACACAATACTGGCACACCAAGGGCTGAGTTGAGGGTGGGACTCAGCAGAATCCTCAGGCGATGGAATTTTGGACGGGACAGGCCAAGAGGTGGAATGCCCTCAGGGGAGCTTGCTGGTCTATATATCTGAAGGTACTGGATAGCACAGAAGGAAAGGGTCAGTTTCTGCCTGAGAGGCTGAGTCCTTCCTACAGACTGACTTTCCCATCCACAGGAGGACCTGGGTTCAGTCCTCCAGTGTCCAGAGTCTGATCACGTAACCTAGGCTTAGCCTTTGGCTCTGGGAGAATGGCTGACCTGATTTGTCAGGGCAGAATTAGGCTTTCCACGGGACTCAGTTGAGGACGTAGCCCTGGCGGATCATCCTATTCCCGGATTGTGGTGTGGGGGTCCTAGGAAGGTGTTGGTAGAATGATCGGACAGGCAGATTTCTCCCTCCCCGAGGGTCTTCCACAGGGCTAAACTTCCCATTTGCCTAGTTGGCGGCACCCAGAGGCCTGTGATGTGAAGAAGGAATCCCCTACCTAGAGGGCTACCAGGGCAGGCAAACGGGGATAGAAGTCTGAAGAAGCACCCTCAGGTTAGGGTTAGGCCGATGCACATGGGATGCCCTACCGGCCCTTGCTGAGGGATCATCAAACTCCTGGTTCCCGCTTCAGGTGGGCGCTCCTTGGAGATGTTTCCCAAGGGGTGCATGCAGATTTCACCTGTTCTACGGATTCAGCTCATTTCTAAAGGGCAAACGTTCCCATTGGGATCTATGGACATTGTGCGGTGCACCTCAGGGTTCCCGCATCTGCAGAGTTCATGGACCAGGCTACTGAGGACAGAAGCCTGAGCATGGGACAGGGGCTTTGCATCAGGATTACCGTGAAGGTTATTTCACAAGTGAATGCTGTTGGTAACACCTGGGTGAGTCAGTGGGTTAGGCCATTGCCTTCAGCTCAGGACATGATCCCAGAGTCCTGGGATGGAGCCCGACATCGGGCTGTCTCCTCAGCAGGGAGCCTTCTTTCCCTTCTCTGGGCGTGCAACACTGCCTACATCTTTTCGCTTCCTGCAAAGTGAAAAAGTAAAATCTTGAGGCAATAAATAAATAAATACATAAATAATAAATATATAAAAGAGAGGGCATGATTTCCTATTGGAATCTAGGTCATTTGTGCGGGGCAGCTCAGGGTTCCCCCATGGGGAGAGTTTGGGAACCAGGCCTTTGAGGACAGAAGACTGAGCACATGACTTGGGCTTCGCATTATGCTAAGGCTGAAGGTCATTGCTATAGGGTATGCTTTCCAGAACACCTGTGTACCTCATTGGATGTGACCTCTTGCCTCGGCCCAGGTCAAGATCCCAGGGAAGAGGAATCTAGTTTGACACGGGGCCCTCCCCAGTGCAGGGAGCCTTATTCCCCCTTTCTTCAGACAAAAACACAGCCTACTTGTGATCTCAGTCTGTCCAACAAATAAATAAAATCATTATAAATAAATAAATAAATATATTCAGGCATGTTTTATATAGTGCTCAAGTGCAATTCTGCAGTGTGGCTCAGGGTTCTTCCATCGGGAGATTTTGGGAACCAGGCCTCTGAGGTTGGAAGGCTGAGCAGCCGACGACGGCTTCATGTGAGGTATAGGGTTAGAGTTAGGGTTAGGGTTAGGATTATGTTTAGGTGAGGGTTAGAGTAAGGGTTATGGTTATGTCTTAGGAACAAGGCATTTCGGAACTGGCCACACAATACTGGCACACCAAGGGCTGAGTTGAGGGTGGGACTCAGCAGAATCCTCAGGCGATGGAATTTTGGACGGGACAGGCCAAGAGGGTGGAATGCCCTCAGGGGAGCATGCTGGTTTCTATATATCTGAAGGTACTGGATAGCACAGAAGGAAAGGGTCAGTTTCTGCCTGAGAGGCTGAGTCCTTCCTACAGACTGACTTTCCCATCCACAGGAGGACCTGGGTTCAGTCCTCCGGTGTCCAGAGTCTGATCATGTAACCTAGGCTTAGCCTTTGGCTCTGGGAGAATGGCTGACCTGATTTGTCAGGGCAGAATTAGGCTTTCCACGGGACTCAGTTGAGGACGTAGCCCTGGCGGACCATCCTATTCCCGGATTGTGGTGTGGGGGTCCTAGGAAGGTGTTGGTAGAATGATCGGACAGGCAGATTTCTCCCTCCCCTAGGGTCTTCCACAGGGCTAAACTTCCCATTTGCCTAGTGGGCGGCACCCAGGGGCCTGCGATGTGAAGAAGGTATCCCCTACCTAGAGGGCTACCAGGGCAGGCAACCGGGGATAGAAGTCTGAAGAAGCACCCTCGGGTTAGGGTTAGGCCGATGCACATGGGAGGCCCTACCGGCCCTTGCTGAGGGATCATCAAACTCCTGGTTCCCGCTTCAGGTGGGCGCTCCTTGGAGCTGTGTCCCAAGGGGTGCATGCAGATTTCACCTGTTCTACGGATTCAGCTCATTTCTAAAGGGCAAACGTTCCCATTGGGATCTATGGACATTGTGCGGTGCACCTCAGGGTTCCCGCATCTGCAGAGTTCATGGACCAGGCTACTGAGGACAGAAGCCTGAGCATGGGACAGGGGCTTTGCATCAGGATTACCGTGAAGGTTATTTCACAAGTGAATGCTGTTGGTAACACCTGGGTGAGTCAGTGTGTTAGGCCATTGCCTTCAGCTCAGGACATGATCCCAGAGTCCTGGGATGGAGCCCCACATCGGGCTGTCTCCTCAGCAGGGAGCCTTCTTTCCCTTCTCTGGGCGTGCAACACTGCCTACATCTTTTCGCTCCCTGCAAAGTGAAAAAGTAAAATCTTGAGGCAATAAATAAATAAATACATAAATAATAAATATATAAAAGAGAGGGCGTGATTTCCTATTGGAATCTAGGTCATTTGTGCGGGGCAGCTCAGGGTTCCCCCATGGGGAGAGTTTGGGAACCAGGCCTTTGAGGACAGAAGACTCAGCACATGACTTGGGCTTCGCATTATGCTAAGGCTGAAGGTCATTGCTATAGGGTATGCTTTCCAGAACACCTGTGTATCTCATTGGATGTGACCTCTTGCCTCGGCCCAGGGCAAGATCCCAGGGAAGAGGAATCTAGTTTGACACGGGGCCCTCCCCACTGCAGGGAGCCTTATTCCCCCTTCCTTCAGACAAAAACACAGCCTACTTGTGATCTCACTCTGTCCAACAAATAAATAAAATCATTATAAATAAATAAATAAATATATTCAGGCATGTTTTATATAGTGATCAAATGCAATTCTGCAGTGTGGCTCAGGGTTCTTCCATCGGGAGATTTTGGGAACCAGGCCTCTGAGGTTGGAAGGCTGAGCAGCCGACGACGGCTTCATGTGAGGTATAGGGTTAGAGTTAGGGTTAGGGTTAGGATTATGTTTAGGTGAGGGTTAGAGTAAGGGTTATGGTTATGTCTTAGGAACAAGGCATTTCGGAACTGGCCACACAATACTAGCACACCAAGGGCTGAGTTGAGGGTGGGACTCAGCAGAATCCTCAGGCGATGGAATTTTGGACGGGACAGGCCAAGAGGGTGGAATGCCCTCAGGGTAGCATGCTGGTTTCTATATATCTGAAGGTACTGGATAGCACAGAAGGAAAGGGTCAGTTTCTGCCTGAGAGGCTGAGTCCTTCCTACAGACTGACTTTCCCATCCACAGGAGGACCTGGGTTCAGTCCTCCGGTGTCCAGAGTCTGATCACGTAACCTAGGCTTAGCCTTTGGCTCTGGGAGAATGGCTGACCTGATTTGTCAGGGCAGAATTAGGCTTTCCACGGGACTCAGTTGAGGACGTAGCCCTGGCGGACCATCCTATTCCCGGATTGTGGTGTGGGGGTCCTAGGAAGGTGTTGGTAGAATGATCGGACAGGCAGATTTCTCCCTCCCCGAGGGTCTTCCACAGGGCTAAACTTCCCATTTGCCTAGTGGGCGGCACCCAGAGGCCTGTGATGTGAAGAAGGAATCCCCTACCTAGAGGGCTACCAGGGCAGGCAACCGGGGATAGAAGTCTGAAGAAGCACCCTCGGGTTAGGGTTAGGCCGATGCACATGGGATGCCCTACCGGCCCTTGCTGAGGGATCATCAAACTCCTGGTTCCCGCTTCAGGTGGGCGCTCCTTGGAGCTGTGTCCCAAGGGGTGCATGCAGATTTCACCTGTTCTACGGATTCAGCTCATTTCTAAAGGGCAAACGTTCCCATTGGGATCTATGGACATTGTGCGGTGCACCTCAGGGTTCCCGCATCTGCAGAGTTCATGGACCAGGCTACTGAGGACAGAAGCCTGAGCATGGGACAGGGGCTTTGCATCAGGATTACCGTGAAGGTTATTTCACAAGTGAATGCTGTTGGTAACACCTGGGTGAGTCAGTGGGTTAGGCCATTGCCTTCAGCTCAGGACATGATCCCAGAGTCCTGGGATGGAGCCCCACGTCGGGCTGTCTCCTCAGCAGGGAGCCTTCTTTCCCTTCTCTGGGCGTGCAACACTGCCTACATCTTTTCGCTTCCTGCAAAGTGAAAAAGTAAAATCTTGAGGCAATAAATAAATAAATACATAAATAATAAATATATAAAAGAGAGGGCATGATTTCCTATTGGAATCTAGGTCATTTGTGCGGGGCAGCTCAGGGTTCCCCCATGGGGAGAGTTTGGGAACCAGACCTTTGAGGACAGAAGACTGAGCACATGACTTGGGCTTCGCATTATGCTAAGGCTGAAGGTCATTGCTATAGGGTATGCTTTCCAGAACACCTGTGTACCTCATTGGATGTGACCTCTTGCCTCGGCCCAGGTCAAGATCCCAGGGAAGAGGAATCTAGTTTGACACGGGGCCCTCCCCACTGCAGGGAGCCTTATTCCCCCTTCCTTCAGACAAAAACACAGCCTACTTGTGATCTCAGTCTGTCCAACAAATAAATAAAATCATTATAAATAAATAAATAAATATATTCAGGCATGTTTTATATAGTGCTCAAGTGCAATTCTGCAGTGTGGCTCAGGGTTCTTCCATCGGGAGATTTTGGGAACCAGGCCTCTGAGGTTGGAAGGCTGAGCAGCCGACCACGGCTTCATGTGAGGTATACGGTTAGGGTTAGGGTTAGGGTTAGGGTTAGGGTTAGGGTTATGTTTAGGTGAGGGTTAGAGTAAGGGTTAGGGTTATGTCTTAGGAACAAGGCATGTCGGAACTGGCCACACAATACTGGCACACCAAGGGCTGAGTTGAGGGTGGGACTCAGCAGAATCCTCAGGCGATGGAATTTTGGACGGGACAGGCCAAGAGGGTGGATGCCCTCAGGGGAGCATGCTGGTTTCTATATATCTGAAGGTACTGGATAGCACAGAAGGAAAGGGTCAGTTTCTGCCTGAGAGGCTGAGTCCTTCCTACAGACTGACTTTCCCATCCACAGGAAGACCTGGGTTCAGTACTCCGGTGTCCAGAGTCTGATAACATAACCTAGGCTTAGCCTTTGGCTCTGGGTGAATGGCTGACCTGATTTGTCAGGGCAGAATTAGGCTTTCCACGGGACTCAGTTGAGGACGTAGCCCTGGCGGACCATCCTATTCCCGGATTGTGGTGTGGGGGTCCTAGGAAGGTGTTGGTAGAATGATCGGACAGGCAGATTTCTCCCTCCCCGAGGTTCTTCCACAGGGCTAAACTTCCCATTTGCCTAGTGGGCGGCACCCAGAGGCCTGCGATATGAAGAAGGATTCCCCTACCTAGAGGGCTACCAGGGCAGGCAACCGGGGATAGAAGTCTGAAGAAGCACCCTCGGGTTAGGGTTAGGCCGATGCACATGGGAGGCCCTACCGGCCCTTGCTGAGGGATCATCAAACTCCTGGTTCCCGCTTCAGGTGGGCGCTCCTTGGAGCTGTGTCCCAAGGGGTGCATGCAGATTTCACCTGTTCTATGGATTCAGCTCATTTCTAAAGGGCAAACGTTCCCAGTGGGATCTATGAACATTGTGCGGTGCACCTCAGGGTTCCCGCATCTGCAGAGTTCATGGACCAGGCTACTGAGGACAGAAGCCTGAGCATGGGACAGGGGCTTTGCATCAGGATTACCGTGAAGGTTATTTCACAAGTGAATGCTGTTGGTAACACCTGGGTGAGTCAGTGGGTTAGGCCACTGCCTTCAGCTCAGGACATGATCCCAGAGTCCTGGGATGGAGCCCCACATTGGGCTGTCTCCTCAGCAGGGAGCCTTCTTTCCCTTCTCTGGGCGTGCAACACTGCCTACATCTTTTCGCTCCCTGCAAAGTGAAAAAGTAAAATCTTGAGGCAATAAATAAATAAATACATAAATAATAAATATATAAAAGAGAGGGCATGATTTCCTATTGGAATCTAGGTCATTTGTTCGGGGCAGCTCAGGGTTCCCCCATGGGGAGAGTTTGGGAACCAGGCCTTTGAGGACAGAAGACTGAGCACATGACTTGGGCTTCGCATTATGCTAAGGCTGAAGGTCATTGCTATAGGGTATGCTTTCCAGAACACCTGTGTACCTCATTGGATGTGACCTCTTGCCTCGGCCCAGGTCAAGATCCCAGGGAAGAGGAATCTAGTTTGACACCGGGCCCTCCCCACTGCAGGGAGCCTAATTCCCCCTTCCTTCAGACAAAAACACAGCCTACTTGTGATCACAGTCTGTCCAACAAATAAATAAAATCATTATAAATAAATAAATAAATATATTCAGGCATGTTTTATATAGTGATCAAATGCAATTCTGCAGTGTGGCTCAGGGTTCTTCCATCGGGAGATTTTGGGAACCAGGCCTCTGAGGTTGGAAGGCTGAGCAGCCGACCACGGCTTCATGTGAGGTATAGGGTTAGGGTTAGGGTTAGGGTTAGGGTTAGGGTTATGTTTAGGTGAGGGTTAGAGTAAGGGTTAGGGTTATGTTTTAGGAACAAGGCATGTCGGAACTGGCCACACAATACTGGCACACCAAGGGCTGAGTTGAGGGTGGGACTCAGCAGAATCCTCAGGCGATGGAATTTTGGACGGGACAGGCCAAGAGGGTGGAATGCCCTCAGGGGAGCATGCTGGTTTCTATATATCTGAAGGTACTGGATAGCACAGAAGGAAAGGGTCAGTTTCTGCCTGAGAGGCTGAGTCCTTCCTACAGACTGACTTTCCCATCCACAGGAGGACCTGGGTTCAGTCCTCCGGTGTCCAGAGTCTGATCACGTAACCTAGGCTTAGCCTTTGGCTCTGGGAGAATGCCTGACCTGATTCGTCAGGGCAGAATTAGGCTTTCCACAGGACTCAGTTGAGGACGTAGCCCTGGCGGACCATCCTATTCCCGGATTGTGGTGTGGGGGTCCTAGGAAGGTGTTGGTAGAATGATCGGACAGGCAGATTTCTCCCTCCCCGAGGGTCTTCCACAGGGCTAAACTTCCCATTTGCCTAGTGGGCGGCACCCAGAGGCCTGCGATGTGAAGAAGGAATCCCCTACCTAGAGGGCTACCAGGGCAGGCAACCGGGGATAGAAGTCTGAAGAAGCACCCTCGGGTTAGGGTTAGGCCGATGCACATGGGAGGCCCTACCGGCCCTTGCTGAGGGATCATCAAACTCCTGGTTCCCGCTTCAGGTGGGCGCTCCTTGGAGCTGTGTCCCAAGGGGTGCATGCAGATTTCACCTGTTCTACGGATTCAGCTCATTTCTAAAGGGCAAACGTTCCCATTGGGATCTATGGACATTGTGCGGTGCACCTCAGGGTTCCCGCATCTGCAGAGTTCATGGACCAGGCTACTGAGGACAGAAGCCTGAGCATGGGACAGGGGCTTTGCATCAGGATTAAAGTGAAGGTTATTTCACAAGTGAATGCTGTTGGTAACACCTGGGTGAGTCAGTGGGTTAGGCCATTGCCTTCAGCTCAGGATAAGATCCCAGAGTCCTGGGATGGAGCCCCACATCGGGCTGTCTCCTCAGCAGGGAGCCTTCTTTCCCTTCTCTGGGCTTGCAACACGGCCTACATCTTTTCGCTTCCTGCAAAGTGAAAAAGTAAAATCTTGAGGCAATAAATAAATAAATACATAAATAATAAATATATAAAAGAGAGGGCATGATTTCCTATTGGAATCTAGGTCATTTGTGCGGGGCAGCTCAGGGTTCCCCCATGGGGAGAGTTTGGGAACCAGGCCTTTGAGGACAGAAGACTGAGCACATGACTTGGGCTTCGCATTATGCTAAGGCTGAAGGTCATTGCTATAGGGTATGCTTTCCAGAACACCTGTGTACCTCATTGGATGTGACCTCTTGCCTCGGCCCAGGTCAAGGTCCCAGGGAAGAGGAATCTAGTTTGACACGGGGCCCTCCCCACTGCAGGGAGCCTTATTCCCCCTTCCTTCGGACAAAAACACAGCCTACTTGTGATCTCAGTCTGTCCAACAAATAAATAAAATCATTATAAATAAATAAATAAATATATTCAGGCAAGTTTTATATAGTGATCAAGTGCAATTCTGCAGTGTGGCTCAGGGTTCTTCCATCGGGAGATTTTGGGAACCAGGCCTCTGAGGTTGGAAGGCTGAGCAGCCGACGACGGCTTCATGTGAGGTATAGGGTTAGAGTTAGGTTTAGGGTTAGGATTATGTTTAGGTGAGGGTTAGAGTAAGGGTTATGGTTATGTCTTAGGAACAAGGCATTTCGGAACTGGCCACACAATACTAGCACACCAAGGGCTGAGTTGAGGGTGGGACTCAGCAGAATCCTCAGGCGATGGAATTTTGGACGGGACAGGCCAAGAGGGTGGAAAGCCCTCAGGGGAGCATGCTGGATTCTTATATCTGAAGGTACTGGATAGCACAGAAGGAAAGGGTCAGTTTCTGCCTGAGAGGCTGAGTCCTTCCTACAGACTGAGTTTCCCATCCACAGGAGGACCTGGGTTCAGTTTTCCGGTGTCCAGAGTCTGAACACGTAATCTAGGCTTAGCCTTTGGCTCTGGGAGAATGGCTGACCTGATTTCAGGGCAGAATTAGGCTTTCCACAGGACTCAGTTGAGGACGTAGCCCTGGCGGACCATCCTATTCCCGGATTGTGGTGTGGGGGTCCTAGGAAGGTGTTGGTAGAATGATCGGACAGGCAGATTTCTCCCTCCCCGAGGGTCTTCCACAGGGCTAAACTTCCCATTTGCCTAGTGGGCGGCACCCAGAGGCCTGCGATGTGAAGAAGGAATCCCCTACCTAGAGGGCTACCAGGGCAGGCAACCGGGGATAGAAGTCTGAAGAAGCACCCTCAGGTTAGGTTTAGGCCGATGCACATGGGAGGCCCTACCGGCCCTTGCTGAGGGATCATCAAACTCCTGGTTCCCGCTTCAGGTGGGCGCTCCTTGGAGCTGTGTCCCAAGGGGTGCATGCAGATTTCACCTGTTCTACGGATTCAGCTCATTTCTAAAGGGCAAACGTTCCCATTGGGATCTATGGACATTGTGCGGTGCACCTCAGGGTTCCCGCATCTGCAGAGTTCATGGACCAGGCTACTGAGGACAGAAGCCTGAGCATGGGACAGGGGCTTTGCATCAGGATTACCGTGAAGGTTATTTCACAAGTGAATGCTGTTGGTAACACCTGGGTGAGTCAGTGGGTTAGGCCATTGCCTTCAGCTCAGGACATGATCCCAGAGTCCTGGGATGTAGCCCCACATCGGGCTGTCTCCTCAGCAGGGAGCCTTCTTTCCCTTCTCTGGGCGTGCAACACTGCCTACATCTTTTCGCGCCCTGCAAAGTGAAAAAGTAAAATCTTGAGGCAATAAATAAATAAATACATAAATAATAAATATATAAAAGAGAGGGCATGATTTCCTATTGGAATCTAGGTCATTTTTGCGGGGCAGCTCAGGGTTCCCCCATGGGGAGAGTTTGGGAACCAGGCCTTTGAGGACAGAAGACTGAGCACATGACTTGGGCTTCGCATTATGCTAAGGCTGAAGTTCATTGCTATAGGGTATGCTTTCCAGAACACCTGTGTACCTCATTGGATGTGACCTCTTGCCTCGGCACAGGTCAAGATCCCAGGGAAGAGGAATCTAGTTTGACACGGGGCCCTCCCCACTGCAGGGAGCCTTATTCCCCCTTCCTTCAGACAAAAACACAGCCTACTTGTGATCTCAGTCTGTCCAACAAATAAATAAAATCATTATAAATAAATAAATAAATATATTCAGGCATGTTTTATATAGTGCTCAAGTGCAATTCTGCAGTGTGGCTCAGGGTTCTTCCATCGGGAGATTTTGGGAACCAGGCCTCTGAGGTTGGAAGGCTGAGCAGCCGACGACGGCTTCATGTGAGGTATAGGGTTAGAGTTAGGGTTAGGGTTAGGATTATGTTTAGGTGAGGGTTAGAGTAAGGGTTATGGTTATGTCTTAGGAACAAGGCATTTCGGAACTGGCCACACAATACTGGCACACCAAGGGCTGAGTTGAGGGTGGGACTCAGCAGAATCCTCAGGCGATGGAATTTTGGACGGGACAGGCCAAGAGGGTGGAATGCCCTCAGTGGAGCATGCTGGTTTCTATATATATGAAGGTACTGGATAGCACAGAAGGAAAGGGTCAGTTTCTGCCTGAGAGGCTGAGTCCTTCCTACAGACTGACTTTCCCATCCACAGGAGGACCTGGGTTCAGTCCTCCGGTGTCCAGAGTCTGATCACGTAACCTAGGCTTAGCCTTTGGCTCTGGGAGAATGGCTGACCTGATTTGTCATTGCAGAATTAGGCTTTCCACAGGACTCAGTTGAGGACGTAGCCCTGGCGGACCATCCTATTCCCGGATTGTGGTGTGGGAGTCCTAGGAAGGTGTTGGTAGAATGATCGGACAGGCAGATTTCTCCCTCCCCTAGGGTCTTCCACAGGGCTAAACTTCCCATTTGCCTAGTGGGCGGCACCCAGGGGCCTGCGATGTGAAGAAGGAATCCCCTACCTAGAGGGCTACCAGCGCTGGCAACCGGGGATAGAAGTCTGAAGAAGCACCCTCGGGTTAGGGTTAGGCCGATGCACATGGGAGGCCCTACCGGCCCTTGCTGAGGGATCATCAAACTCCTGGTTCCCGCTTCAGGTGGGCGCTCCTTGGAGCTGTGTCCCAAGGGGTGCATGCAGATTTCACTTGTTCTACGGATTCAGCTCATTTCAAAAGGGCAAACGTTCCCATTGGGATCTATGGACATTGTGCGGTGCACCTCAGGGTTCCCGCATCTGCAGAGTTCATGGACCAGGCTACTGAGGACAGAAGCCTGAGCATGGGACAGGGGCTTTGCATCAGGATTACCGTGAAGGTTATTTCACAAGTGAATGCTGTTGGTAACACCTGGGTGAGTCAGTGGGTTAGGCCACTGCCTTCAGCTCAGGACATGATCCCAGAGTCCTGGGATGGAGGCCCACATCGGGCTGTCTCCTCAGCAGGGAGCCTTCTTTCCCTTCTCTGGGCGTGCAACACTGCCTACATCTTTTCGCTCCCTGCAATGTGAAAAAGTAAAATCTTGAGGCAATAAATAAATAAATACATAAATAATAAATATATAAAAGAGAGGGCATGATTTCCTATTGGAATATAGGTCATTTGTGCGGGGCAGCTCAGGGTTCCCCCATGGGGAGAGTTTGGGAACCAGGCCTTTGAGGACAGAAGACTGAGCACATGACTTGGGTTTCGCATTATGCTAAGGCTGAAGGTCATTGCTATAGGGTATGCTTTCCAGAACACCTGTGTACCTCATTGGATGTGACCTCTTGCCTCGGCCCAGGTCAAGATCCCAGGGAAGAGGAATCTAGTTTGACACGGGGCCCTCCCCACTGCAGGGAGCCTTATTCCCCCTTCCTTCGGACAAAAACACAGCCTACTTGTGATCTCAGTCTGTCCAACAAATAAATAAAATCATTTTAAATAAATAAATAAATATATTCAGGCATGTTTTATATAGTGCTCAAGTGCAATTCTGCAGTGTGGCTCAGGGTTCTTCCATCGGGAGATTTTGGGAACCAGGCCTCTGAGGTTGGAAGGCTGAGCAGCCGACCACGGCTTCATGTGAGGTATAGGGTTAGGGTTAGGGTTAGTGTTAGGGTTAGGGTTATGTTTAGGTGAGGGTTAGAGTAAGGGTTAGGGTTATATCTTAGGAACAAGGCATGTCGGAACTGGCCACACAATACTGGCACACCAAGGGCTGAGTTGAGGGTGGGACTCAGCAGAATCCTCAGGCGATGGAATTTTGGACAGGACAGGCCAAGAGGGTGGAATGCCCTCAGGGGAGCATGCTGGTTTCTATATATCTGAAGGTACTGGATAGCACAAAAGGAAAGGGTCAGTTTCTGCCTGAGAGGCTGAGTCCTTCCTACAGACTGACTTTCCCATCCACAGGAGGACCTGGGTTCAGTCCTCCGGTGTCCAGAGTCTGATCACGTAACCTAGGCTTAGCCTTTGGCTCTGGGTGAATGGCTGACCTGATTTGTCAGGGCAGAATTAGGCTTTCCACGGGACTCAGTTGAGGACGTAGCCCTGGCGGACCATCCTATTCCCGGATTGTGGTGTGGGGGTCCTAGGAAGGTGTTGGTAGAATGATCGGACAGGCAGATTTCTCCCTCCCCGAGGGTCTTCCACAGGGCTAAACTTCCCATTTGCCTAGTGGGCGGCACCCAGAGGCCTGCGATATGAAGAAGGAATCCCCTACCTAGAGGGCTACCAGGGCAGGCAACCGGGGATAGAAGTCTGAAGAAGCACCCTCGGGTTAGGGTTAGGCCGATGCACATGGGAGGCCCTACCGGCCCTTGCTGAGGGATCATCAAACTCCTGGTTCCCGCTTCAGGTGGGCGCTCCTTGGAGCTGTGTCCCAAGGGGTGCATGCAGATTTCACCTGTTCTACGGATTCAGCTCATTTCTAAAGGGCAAACGTTCCCATTGGGATTTATGGACATTGTGCGGTGCACCTCAGGGTTTCCGCATCTGCAGAGTTCATGGACCAGAATACTGAGGACAGAAGCCTGAGCATGGGACAGGGGCTTTGCATCAGGATTACCGTGAAGGTTATTTCACAAGTGAATGCTGTTGGTAACACCTGGGTGAGTCAGTGGGTTAGGCCACTGCCTTCAGCTCAGGACATGATCCCAGAGTCCTGGGATGGAGCCCCACATCGGGCTGTCTCCTCAGCAGGGAGCCTTCTTTCCCTTCTCTGGGTGTGCAATACTGCCTACATCTTTTCGCTCCCTGCAAAGTGAAAAAGTAAAATCTTGAGGCAATAAATAAATAAATACATAAATAATAAATATATAAAAGAGAGGGCATGATTTCCTATTGGAATCTAGGTCATTTGTGCGGGGCAGCTCAGGGTTCCCCCATGGGGAGAGTTTGGGAACCAGGCCTTTGAGGACAGAAGACTGAGCACATGACTTGGGCTTCGCATTATGCTAAGGCTGAAGGTCATTGCTATAGGGTATGCTTTCCAGAACACCTGTGTACCTCATTGGATGTGACCTCTTGCCTCGGCCCAGGTCAAGATCCCAGGGAAGAGGAATCTAGTTTGACACCGGGCCCTCCCCACTGCAGGGAGCCTTATTCCCCCTTCCTTCAGACAAAAACACAGCCTACTTGTGATCTCAGTCTGTTTTACAAATAAATAAAATCATTATAAATAAATAAATAAATATATTCAGGCATGTTTTATATAGTGATCAAATGCAATTCTGCAGTGTGGCTCAGGGTTCTTCCATCGGGAGATTTTGGGAACCAGGCCTCTGAGGTTGGAAGGCTGAGCAGCCGACCACGGCTTCATGTGAGGTATAGGGTTAGGGTTAGGGTTAGGGTTAGGGTTAGGGTTATGTTTAGGTGAGGGTTAGAGTAAGGGTTAGGGTTATATCTTAGGAACAAGGCATGTCGGAACTGGCCACACAATACTGGCACACCAAGGGCTGAGTTGAGGGTGGGACTCAGCAGAATCCTCAGGCGATGGAATTTTGTACGGGACAGGCCAAGAGGGTGGAATGCCCTCAGGGGAGCATGCTGGTTTCTATATATCTGAAGGTACTGGATAGCACAGAAGGAAAGGGTCAGTTTCTGCCTGAGAGGCTGAGTCCTTCCTACTGACTGACTTTCCCATCCACAGGAGGACCTGGGTTCAGTCCTCCGGTGTCCAGAGTCTGATCACGTAACCTAGGCTTAGCCTTTGGCTCTGGGAGAATGGCTGACCTGATTCGTCAGGGCAGAATTAGGCTTTCCACGGGACTCAGTTGAGGACGTAGCCCTGGCGGACCATCCTATTCCCGGATTGTGGTGTGGGGGTCCTAGGAAGGTGTTGGTAGAATGATCGGACAGGCAGATTTCTCCCTCCCCGAGGGTCTTCCACAGGGCTAAACTTCCCATTTGCCTAGTGGGCGGCACCCAGGGGCCTGCGATGTGAAGATGGAATCCCCTACCTAGAGGGCTACCAGGGCAGGCAACCGGGGATAGAAGTCTGAAGAAGCACCCTCGGGTTAGGGTTAGGCCGATGCACATGGGAGGCCCTACCGGCCCTTGCTGAGGGATCATCAAACTCCTGGTTCCCGCTTCAGGTGGGCGCTCCTTGGAGCTGTGTCCCAAGGGGTGCATGCAGATCTCACCTGTTCTACGGATTCAGCTCATTTCTAAAGGGCAAACGTTCCCATTGGGATCTATGGACATTGTGCGGTGCACCTCAGGGTTCCCGCATCTGCAGAGTTCATGGACCAGGCTACTGAGGACAGAAGCCTGAGCATGGGACAGGGGCTTTGCATCAGGATTACCGTGAAGGTTATTTCACAAGTGAATGCTGTTGGTAACACCTGGGTGAGTCAGTGGGTTAGGCCACTGCCTTCAGCTCAGGACATGATCCCAGAGTCCTGGGATGGAGCCCCACATCGGGCTGTCTCCTCAGCAGGGAGCCTTCTTTCCCTTCTCTGGGTGTGCAATACTGCCTACATCTTTTCGCTCCCTGCAAAGTGAAAAAGTAAAATCTTGAGGCAATAAATAAATAAATACATAAATAATAAATATATAAAAGAGAGGGCATGATTTCCTATTGGAATCTAGGTCATTTGTGCGGGGCAGCTCAGGGTTCCCCCATGGGGAGAGTTTGGGAACCAGGCCTTTGAGGACAGAAGACTGAGCACATGACTTGGGCTTCGCATTATGCTAAGGCTGAAGGTCATTGCTATAGGGTATGCTTTCCAGAACACCTGTGTACCTCATTGGATGTGACCTCTTGCCTCGGCCCAGGTCAAGATCCCAGGGAAGAGGAATCTAGTTTGACACGGGGCCCTCCCCACTGCAGGGAGCCTTATTCCCCCTTCCTTCGGACAAAAACACAGCCTACTTGTGATCTCAGTCTGTCCAACAAATAAATAAAATCATTATAAATAAATAAATAAATATATTCAGGCATGTTTTATATAGTGATCAAGTGCAATTCTGCAGTGTGGCTCAGGGTTCTTCCATCGGGAGATTTTGGGAACCAGGCCTCTGAGGTTGGAAGGCTGAGCAGCCGACCACGGCTTCATGTGAGGTATAGGGTTAGGGTTAGGGTTAGTGTTAGGGTTAGGGTTATGTTTAGGTGAGGGTTAGAGTAAGGGTTAGGGTTATATCTTAGGAACAAGGCATGTCGGAACTGGCCACACAATACTGGCACACCAAGGGCTGAGTTGAGGGTGGGACTCAGCAGAATCCTCAGGCGATGGAATTTTGGACAGGACAGGCCAAGAGGGTGGAATGCCCTCAGGGGAGCATGCTGGTTTCTATATATCTGAAGGTACTGGATAGCACAGAAGGAAAGGGTCAGTTTCTGCCTGAGAGGCTGAGTCCTTCTTACAGACTGACTTTCCCATCCACAGGAGGACCTGGGTTCAGTCCTCCGGTGTCCAGAGTCTGATCACGTAACCTAGGCTTAGCCTTTGGCTCTGGGTGAATGGCTGACCTGATTTGTCAGGGCAGAATTAGGCTTTCCACGGGACTCAGTTGAGGACGTAGACCTGGCGGACCATCCTATTCCCGGATTGTGGTGTGGGGGTCCTAGGAAGGTGTTTGTAGAATGATCGGAGAGGCAGATTTCTCCCTCCCCGAGGGTCTTCCACAGGGCTAAACTTCCCATTTGCCTAGTGGGCGGCACCCAGAGGCCTGCGATATGAAGAAGGAATCCCCTACCTAGAGGGCTACCAGGGCAGGCAACCGGGGATAGAAGTCTGAAGAAGCACCCTCGGGTTAGGGTTAGGCCGATGCACATGGGAGGCCCTACCGGCCCTTGCTGAGGGATCATCAAACTCCTGGTTCCCGCTTCAGGTGGGCGCTCCTTGGAGCTGTGTCCCAAGGGGTGCATGCAGATTTCACCTGTTCTACGGATTCAGCTCATTTCTAAAGGGCAAACGTTCCCATTGGGATCTATGGACATTGTGCGGTGCACCTCAGGGTTCCCGCATCTGCAGAGTTCATGGACTAGGCTACTGAGGACAGAAGCCTGAGCATGGGACAGGGGCTTTGCATCAGGATTACCGTGAAGGTTATTTCACAAGTGAATGCTGTTGGTAACACCTGGGTGAGTCAGTGGGTTAGGCCATTGCCTTCAGCTCAGGACATGATCCCAGAGTCCTGGGATGGAGCCCCACATCGGGCTGTCTCCTCAGCAGGGAGCCTTCTTTCCCTTCTCTGGGCGTGCAACACTGCCTACATCTTTTCGCTCCCTGCAAAGTGAAAAAGTAAAATCTTGAGGCAATAAATAAATAAATACATAAATAATAAATATATAAAAGAGAGGGCATGATTTCCTATTGGAATCTAGGTCATTTGTGCGGGGCAGCTCAGGGTTCCCCCATGGGGAGAGTTTGGGAACCAGGCCTTTGAGGACAGAAGACTGAGCACATGACTTGGGCTTCGCATTATGCTAAGGCTGAAGGTCATTGCTATAGGGTATGCTTTCCAGAACACCTGTGTACCTCATTGGATGTGACCTCTTGCCTCGGCCCAGGTCAAGATCCCAGGGAAGAGGAATCTAGTTTGACACGGGGCCCTCCCCACTGCAGGGAGCCTTATTCCACCTTCCTTCGGACAAAAACACAGCCTACTTGTGATCTCAGTCTGTCCAACAAATAAATAAAATCATTTTAAATAAATAAATAAATATATTCAGGCATGTTTTATATAGTGCTCAAGTGCAATTCTGCAGTGTGGCTCAGGGTTCTTCCATCGGGAGATTTTGGGAACCAGGCCTCTGAGGTTGGAAGGCTGAGCAGCCGACCACGGCTTCATGTGAGGTATAGGGTTAGAGTTAGGGATAGGGTTAGGATTATGTTTAGGTGAGTGTTAGAGTCAGGGTTATGGTTATGTCTTAGGAACAAGGCATTTCGGAACTGGCCACACAATACTGGCACACCAATGGCTGAGTTGAGGGTGGGACTCAGCAGAATCCTCAGGCGATGGAATTTTGGACGGGACAGGCCAAGAGGGTGGAATGCCCTCAGGGGAGCATGCTGGTTTCTATATATCTGAAGGTACTGGATAGCACAGAAGGAAAGGGTCAGTTTCTGCCTGAGAGGCTGAGTCCTTCCTACAGACTGACTTTCCCATCCACAGGAGGACCTGGGTTCAGTCCTCCAGTGTCCAGAGTCTGATCACTTAACCTAGGCTTAGCCTTTGGCTCTGGGAGAATGGCTGACCTGATTTGTCAGGGCAGAATTAGGCTTTCCACGGGACTCAGTTGTGGACGTAGCCCTGGCGGACCATCCTATTCCCGGATTGTGGTGTGGGAGTCCTAGGAAGGTGTTGGTAGAATGATCGGACAGGCAGATTTCTCCCTCCCCGAGGGTCTTCCACAGGGCTAAACTTCCCATTTGCCTAGTGGGCGGCACCCAGGGGCCTGCGATGTGAAGAAGGTATCCCCTACCTAGAGGGCTACCAGGGCAGGCAACCGGGGATAGAAGTCTGAAGAAGCACCCTCGGGTTAGGGTTAGGCCGATGCACATGGGAGGCCCTACGGGCCCTTGCTGAGGGATCATCAAACTCCTGGTTCCCGCTTCAGGTGGGCGCTCCTTGGAGCTGTGTCCCAAGGGGTGCATGCAGATTTCACCTGTTCTACGGATTCAGCTCATTTCTAAAGGGCAAACGTTCCCATTGGGACCTATGGACATTGTGCGGTGCACCTCAGGGTTCCCACATCTGCAGAGTTCATGGACCAGGCTACTGAGGACAGAAGCCTGAGCATGGGACAGGGGCTTTGCATCAGGATTACCGTGAAGGTTATTTCACAAGTGAATGCTGTTGGTAACACCTGGGTGAGTCAGTGGGTTAGGCCACTGCCTTCAGCTCAGGACATGATCCCAGAGTCCTGGGATGGAGGCCCACATCGGGCTGTCTCCTCAGCAGGGAGCCTTCTTTCCCTTCTCTGGGCGTGCAACACTGCCTACATCTTTTCGCTCCCTGCAATGTGAAAAAGTAAAATCTTGAGGCAATAAATAAATAAATACATAAATAATAAATATATAAAAGAGAGGGCATGATTTCCTATTGGAATATAGGTCATTTGTGCGGGGCAGCTCAGGGTTCCCCCATGGGGAGAGTTTGGGAACCAGGCCTTTGAGGACAGAAGACTGAGCACATGACTTGGGCTTCGCATTATGCTAAGGCTGAAGGTCATTGCTATAGGGTATGCTTTCCAGAACACCTGTGTACCTCATTGGATGTGACCTCTTGCCTCGGCCCAGGTCAAGATCCCAGGGAAGAGGAATCTAGTTTGACACGGGGCCCTCCCCACTGCAGGGAGCCTTATTCCCCCTTCCTTCGGACAAAAACACAGCCTACTTGTGATCTCAGTCTGTCCAACAAATAAATAAAATCATTTTAAATAAATAAATAAATATATTCAGGCATGTTTTATATAGTGCTCAAGTGCAATTCTGCAGTGTGGCTCAGGGTTCTTCCATCGGGAGATTTTGGGAACCAGGCCTCTGAGGTTGGAAGGCTGAGCAGCCGACCACGGCTTCATGTGAGGTATAGGGTTAGGGTTAGGGTTAGTGTTAGGGTTAGGGTTATGTTTAGGTGAGGGTTAGAGTAAGGGTTAGGGTTATATCTTAGGAACAAGGCATGTCGGAACTGGCCACACAATACTGGCACACCAAGGGCTGAGTTGAGGGTGGGACTCAGCAGAATCCTCAGGCGATGGAATTTTGGACAGGACAGGCCAAGAGGGTGGAATGCCCTCAGGGGAGCATGCTGGTTTCTATATATCTGAAGGTACTGGATAGCACAGAAGGAAAGGGTCAGTTTCTGCCTGAGAGGCTGAGTCCTTCTTACAGACTAACTTTCCCATCCACAGGAGGACCTGGGTTCAGTCCTCCGGTGTCCAGAGTCTGATCACGTAACCTAGGCTTAGCCTTTGGCTCTGTGTGAATGGCTGACCTGATTTGTCAGGGCAGAATTAGGCTTTCCACGGGACTCAGTTGAGGACGTAGACCTGGCGGACCATCCTATTCCCGGATTGTGGTGTGGGGGTCCTAGGAAGGTGTTGGTAGAATGATCGGAGAGGCAGATTTCTCCCTCCCCGAGGGTCTTCCACAGGGCTAAACTTCCCATTTGCCTAGTGGGCGGCACCCAGAGGCCTGCGATATGAAGAAGGAATCCCCTACCTAGAGGGCTACCAGGGCAGGCAACCGGGGATAGAAGTCTGAAGAAGCACCCTCGGGTTAGGGTTAGGCCGATGCACATGGGAGGCCCTACCGGCCCTTGCTGAGGGATCATCAAACTCCTGGTTCCCGCTTCAGGTGGGCGCTCCTTGGAGCTGTGTCCCAAGGGGTGCATGCAGATTTCACCTGTTCTACAGATTCAGCTCATTTCTAAAGGGCAAACGTTCCCATTGGGATCTATGGACATTGTGCGGTGCACCTCAGGGTTCCCGCATCTGCAGAGTTCATGGACTAGGCTACTGAGGACAGAAGCCTGAGCATGGGACAGGGGCTTTGCATCAGGATTACCGTGAAGGTTATTTCACAAGTGAATGCTGTTGGTAACACCTGGGTGAGTCAGTGGGTTAGGCCATTGCCTTCAGCTCAGGACATGATCCCAGAGTCCTGGGATGGAGCCCCACATCGGGCTGTCTCCTCAGCAGGGAGCCTTCTTTCCCTTCTCTGGGCGTGCAACACTGCCTACATCTTTTCGCTCCCTGCAAAGTGAAAAAGTAAAATCTTGAGGCAATAAATAAATAAATACATAAATAATAAATATATAAAAGAGAGGGCATGATTTCCTATTGGAATCTAGGTCATTTGTGCGGGGCAGCTCAGGGTTCCCCCATGGGGAGAGTTTGGGAACCAGGCCTTTGAGGACAGAAGACTGAGCACATGACTTGGGCTTCGCATTATGCTAAGGCTGAAGGTCATTGCTATAGGGTATGCTTTCCAGAACACCTGTGTACCTCATTGGATGTGACCTCTTGCCTCGGCCCAGGTCAAGATCCCAGGGAAGAGGAATCTAGTTTGACACGGGGCCCTCCCCACTGCAGGGAGCCTTATTCCACCTTCCTTCGGACAAAAACACAGCCTACTTGTGATCTCAGTCTGTCCAACAAATAAATAAAATCATTTTAAATAAATAAATAAATATATTCAGGCATGTTTTATATAGTGCTCAAGTGCAATTCTGCAGTGTGGCTCAGGGTTCTTCCATCGGGAGATTTTGGGAACCAGGCCTCTGAGGTTGGAAGGCTGAGCAGCCGACCACGGCTTCATGTGAGGTATAGGGTTAGAGTTAGGGATAGGGTTAGGATTATGTTTAGGTGAGTGTTAGAGTCAGGGTTATGGTTATGTCTTAGGAACAAGGCATTTCGGAACTGGCCACACAATACTGGCACACCAATGGCTGAGTTGAGGGTGGGACTCAGCAGAATCCTCAGGCGATGGAATTTTGGACGGGACAGGCCAAGAGGGTGGAATGCCCTCAGGGGAGCATGCTGGTTTCTATATATCTGAAGGTACTGGATAGCACAGAAGGAAAGGGTCAGTTTCTGCCTGAGAGGCTGAGTCCTTCCTACAGACTGACTTTCCCATCCACAGGAGGACCTGGGTTCAGTCCTCCAGTGTCCAGAGTCTGATCACTTAACCTAGGCTTAGCCTTTGGCTCTGGGAGAATGGCTGACCTGATTTGTCAGGGCAGAATTAGGCTTTCCACGGGACTCAGTTGTGGACGTAGCCCTGGCGGACCATCCTATTCCCGGATTGTGGTGTGGGAGTCCTAGGAAGGTGTTGGTAGAATGATCGGACAGGCAGATTTCTCCCTCCCCGAGGGTCTTCCACAGGGCTAAACTTCCCATTTGCCTAGTGGGCGGCACCCAGGGGCCTGCGATGTGAAGAAGGAATCCCCTACCTAGAGGGCTACCAGGGCAGGCAACCGGGGATAGAAGTCTGAAGAAGCACCCTCGGGTTAGGGTTAGGCCGATGCACATGGGAGGCCCTACGGGCCCTTGCTGAGGGATCATCAAACTCCTGGTTCCCGCTTCAGGTGGGCGCTCCTTGGAGCTGTGTCCCAAGGGGTGCATGCAGATTTCACCTGTTCTACGGATTCAGCTCATTTCTAAAGGGCAAACGTTCCCATTGGGATCTATGGACATTGTGCGGTGCACCTCAGGGTTCCCACATCTGCAGAGTTCATGGACCAGGCTACTGAGGACAGAAGCCTGAGCATGGGACAGGGGCTTTGCATCAGGATTACCGTGAAGGTTATTTCACAAGTGAATGCTGTTGGTAACACCTGGGTGAGTCAGTGGGTTAGGCCACTGCCTTCAGCTCAGGACATGATCCCAGAGTCCTGGGATGGAGGCCCACATCGGGCTGTCTCCTCAGCAGGGAGCCTTCTTTCCCTTCTCTGGGCGTGCAACACTGCCTACATCTTTTCGCTCCCTGCAAAGTGAAAAAGTAAAATCTTGAGGCAATAAATAAATAAATACATAAATAATAAATATATAAAAGAGAGGGCATGATTTCCTATTGGAATCTAGGTCATTTGTGCGGGGCAGCTCAGGGTTCCCCCATGGGGAGAGTTTGGGAACCAGGCCTTTGAGGACAGAAGACTGAGCACATGACTTGGGCTTCGCATTATGCTAAGGCTGAAGGTCATTGCTATAGGGTATGCTTTCCAGAACACCTGTGTACCTCATTGGATGTGACCTCTTGCCTCGGCCCAGGTCAAGATCCCAGGGAAGAGGAATCTAGTTTGACACGGGGCCCTCCCCACTGCAGGGAGCCTTATTCCCCCTTCCTTCGGACAAAAACACAGCCTACTTGTGATCTCAGTCTGTCCAACAAATAAATAAAATCATTTTAAATAAATAAATAAATATATTCAGGCATGTTTTATATAGTGCTCAAGTGCAATTCTGCAGTGTGGCTCAGGGTTCTTCCATCGGGAGATTTTGGGAACCAGGCCTCTGAGGTTGGAAGGCTGAGCAGCCGACCACGGCTTCATGTGAGGTATAGGGTTAGGGTTAGGGTTAGTGTTAGGGTTAGGGTTATGTTTAGGTGAGGGTTAGAGTAAGGGTTAGGGTTATATCTTAGGAACAAGGCATGTCGGAACTGGCCACACAATACTGGCACACCAAGGGCTGAGTTGAGGGTGGGACTCAGCAGAATCCTCAGGCGATGGAATTTTGGACAGGACAGGCCAAGAGGGTGGAATGCCCTCAGGGGAGCATGCTGGTTTCTATATATCTGAAGGTACTGGATAGCACAGAAGGAAAGGGTCAGTTTCTGCCTGAGAGGCTGAGTCCTTCTTACAGACTAACTTTCCCATCCACAGGAGGACCTGGGTTCAGTCCTCCGGTGTCCAGAGTCTGATCACGTAACCTAGGCTTAGCCTTTGGCTCTGTGTGAATGGCTGACCTGATTTGTCAGGGCAGAATTAGGCTTTCCACGGGACTCAGTTGAGGACGTAGACCTGGCGGACCATCCTATTCCCGGATTGTGGTGTGGGGGTCCTAGGAAGGTGTTGGTAGAATGATCGGAGAGGCAGATTTCTCCCTCCCCGAGGGTCTTCCACAGGGCTAAACTTCCCATTTGCCTAGTGGGCGGCACCCAGAGGCCTGCGATATGAAGAAGGAATCCCCTACCTAGAGGGCTACCAGGGCAGGCAACCGGGGATAGAAGTCTGAAGAAGCACCCTCGGGTTAGGTTTAGGCCGATGCACATGGGAGGCCCTACCGGCCCTTGCTGAGGGATCATCAAACTCCTGGTTCCCGCTTCAGGTGGGCGCTCCTTGGAGCTGTGTCCCAAGGGGTGCATGCAGATTTCACCTGTTCTACGGATTCAGCTCATTTCTAAAGGGCAAACGTTCCCATTGGGATCTATGGACATTGTGCGGTGCACCTCAGGGTTCACGCATCTGCAGAGTTCATGGACTAGGCTACTGAGGACAGAAGCCTGAGCATGGGACAGGGGCTTTGCATCAGGATTACCGTGAAGGTTATTTCACAAGTGAATGCTGTTGGTAACACCTGGGTGAGTTAGTGGGTTAGGCCACTGCCTTCAGCTCAGGACATGATTCCAGAGTCCTGGGATGGAGCCCCACATCGGGCTGTCTCCTCAGCAGGGAGCCTTCTTTCCCTTCTCTGGGTGTGCAATACTGCCTACATCTTTTCGCTCCCTGCAAAGTGAAAAAGTAAAATCTTGAGGCAATAAATAAATAAATACATAAATAATAAATATATAAAAGAGAGGGCATGATTTCCTATTGGAATCTAGGTCATTTGTGCGGGGCAGCTCAGGGTTCCCCCATGGGGAGAGTTTGGGAACCAGGCCTTTGAGGACAGAAGACTGAGCACATGACTTGGGCTTCGCATTATGCTAAGGCTGAAGGTCATTGCTATAGGGTATGCTTTCCAGAACACCTGTGTACCTCATTGGATGTGACCTCTTGCCTCGGCCCAGGTCAAGATCCCAGGGAAGAGGAATCTAGTTTGACACCGGGCCCTCCCCACTGCAGGGAGCCTTATTCCCCTTTCCTTCAGACAAAAACACAGCCTACTCGTGATCTCAGTCTGTCCAACAAATTAATAAAATCATTATAAATAAATAAATAAATATATACAGGCATGATTTATATAGTGATCAAATGCAATTCTGCAGTGTGGCTCAGGGTTCTTCCATCGGGAGATTTTGGGAACCAGGCCTCTGAGGTTGGAAGGCTGAGCAGACGACCACGGCTTCATGTGAGGTATAGGGTTAGGGTTAGGGTTAGGGTTAGGGTTAGGGTTAGGGTTATGTTTAGGTGAGGGTTAGAGTAAGGGTTAGGGTTATGTTTTAGGAACAAGGCATGTCGGAACTGGCCACACAATACTGGCACACCAAGGGCTGAGTTGAGGGTGGGACTCAGCAGAATCCTCAGGCGATGGAATTTTGGACGGGACAGGCCAAGAGGGTGGAACGCCCTCAGGGTAGCATGCTGGTTTCTATATATCTGAAGGTACTGGATAGCACAGAAGGAAAGAGTCAGTTTCTGCCTGAGAGGCTGAGTCCTTCCTACAGACTGACTTTCCCATCCACAGGAGGACCTGGGTTCAGTCCTCCGGTGTCCAGAGTCTGATCCCGTAACCTAGGCTTAGCCTTTGGCTCTGGGAGAATGGCTGACCTGATTTGTCAGGGCAGAATTAGGCTTTCCACGGGACTCAGTTGAGGACGTAGCCCTGGCGGACCATCCTATTCCCGGATTGTGGTGTGGGGGTCCTAGGAAGGTGTTGGTAGAATGATCGGACAGGCAGATTTCTCCCGCCCCGAGGTCTTCCACAGGGCTAAATTTCCCATTATCATAGTGGGCGGCACCCCGAAGCCTGCGATGTGAAGAAGGAATCCCCTACCTAGAGGGCTACCAGGGCAGGCAACCAGGGATAGAAGTCTAAAGAAGCATCCTCGGGTTAGGGTTAGGCCGATGCACATGGGAGGCCCTACCGGCCCTTGCTGAGGGATCATCAAACTCCTGGTTCCCGCTTCAGGTGCGCACTCCTTGGAGTTGTGTCCCAAGGGGTGCATGCAGATTTCACCTGTTCTACGGATTCAGCTCATTTCTAAAGGGCAAACTTTCCCATTGGGATCTATGGATATTGCGCGGTACACCTCAGGGTTCCCGCATCTGCAGAGTTCATGGACCAGGCTACTGAGGACAGAAGCCTGAGCATGGGACAGGGGCTTTGCATCAGGATTACCGTGAAGGTTATTTCACAAGTGAATGCTGTTGGTAACACCTGGGTGAGTCAGTGGGTTAGGCCACTGCCTTCAGCTCAGGCCATGATCCCAGAGTCCTGGGATGGAGCCCCACATCGGGCTGTCTCCTCAGCAGGGAGCCTTCTTTCCCTTCTCTGGGCGTGCAACACTGCCTACATCTTTTCGCTCCCTGCAAAGTGAAAAAGTAAAATCTTGAAGCAATAAATAAATAAATACATAAATAATAAATATATAAAAGAGAGGGCATGATTTCCTATTGGAATCTAGGTCATTTGTGCGGGGCAGCTCAGGGTTCCCCCATGGGGAGAGTTTGGGAACCAGGCCTTTGAGGACAGAAGACTGAGCACATGACTTGGGCTTCGCATTATGCTAAGGCTGAAGGTCATTGCTATAGGGTATGCTTTCCAGAACACCTGTGTACCTCATTGGATGTGACCTCTTGCCTCGGCCAAGGTCAAGATCCCAGGGAAGAGGAATCTAGTTTGACACGGGGCCCTCCCCACTGCAGGGAGCCTTATTCCCCCTTCCTTCGGACAAAAACACAGCCTACTTGTGATCTCAGTCTGTCCAACAAATAAATAAAATCATTATAAATAAATAAATAAATATATTTAGGCACGTTTTATGTAGTGATCAAGTGCAATTCTGCAGTGTGGCTCAGGGTTCTTCCATCGGGAGATTTTGGGAACCAGGCCTCTGAGGTTGGAAGGCTGAGCACCCGACCACGGCTTCATGTGAGGTATACGGTTAGGGTTAGGGTTAGGGTTAGGGTTATGGTTAGGGTTATGTTTAGGTGAGGGTTAGAGTAAGGGTTAGGGTTATGTCTTAGGAACAAGGCATGTCGGAACTGGCCACACAATACTGGCACACCAAGGGCTGAGTTGAGGGTGGGACTCAGCAGAATCCTCAGGCGATGGAATTTTGGACGGGACAGGCCAAGAGGGTGGAATGCCCTCAGGGGAGCATGCTGGTTTCTATATATCTGAAGGTACTGGATAGCACAGAAGGAAAGGGTCAGTTTCTGCCTGAGAGGCTGAGTCCTTCCTACAGACTGACTTTCCCATCCACAGGAGGACCTGGGTTCAGTCCTCCGGTGTCCAGAGTCTGATCACGTAACCTAGGCTTAGCCTTTGGCTCTGGGAGAATGCCTGACCTGATTCGTCAGGGCAGAATTAGGCTTTCCACGGGACTCAGTTGAGGACGTAGCCCTGGCGGACCATCCTATTCCCGGATTGTGGTGTGGGGGTCCTAGGAAGGTGTTGGTAGAATGATCGGACTGGCAGATTTCTCCCTCCCCGAGGGTCTTCCACAGGGCTAAACTTCCCATTTGCCTAGTGGGCGGCACCCAGAGGCCTGCGATGTGAAGAAGGAATCCCCTACCTAGAGGGCTACCAGGGCAGGCAACCGGGGATAGAAGTCTGAAGAAGCACCCTCGGGTTAGGGTTAGGCCGATGCACATGGGAGGCCCTACCGGCCCTTGCTGAGGGATCATCAAACTCCTGGTTCCCGCTTCAGGTGGGCGCTCCTTGGAGCTGTGTCCCAAGGGGTGCATGCAGATTTCACCTGTTCTACGGATTCAGCTCATTTCTAAAGGGCAAACGTTCCCATTGGGATCTATGGACATTGTGCGGTGCAACTCAGGGTTCCCGCATCTGCAGAGTTCATGGACCAGGCTACTGAGGACAGAAGCCTGAGCATGGGACAGGGGCTTTGCATCAGGATTACAGTGAAGGTTATTTCACAAGTGAATGCTGTTGGTAACACCTGGGTGAGTCAGAGGGTTAGGCCATTGCCTTCAGCTCAGGATAAGATCCCAGAGTCCTGGGATGGAGCCCCACATCGGGCTGTCTCCTCAGCAGGGAGCCTTCTTTCCCTTCTCTGGGCTTGCAACACGGCCTACATCTTTTCGCTTCCTGCAAAGTGAAAAAGTAAAATCTTGAGGCAATAAATAAATAAATACATAAATAATAAATATATAAAAGAGAGGGCATGATTTCCTATTGGAATCTAGGTCATTTGTGCGGGGCAGCTCAGGGTTCCCCCATGGGGAGAGTTTGGGAACCAGGCCTTTGAAGACAGAAGACTGAGCACATGACTTGGGCTTCGCATTATGCTAAGGCTGAAGGTCATTGCTATAGGGTATGCTTTCCAGAACACCTGTGTACCTCATTGGATGTGACCTCTTGCCTCGGCCCAGGTCAAGGTCCCAGGGAAGAGGAATCTAGTTTGACACGGGGCCCTCCCCACTGCAGGGAGCCTTATTCCCCCTTCCTTCGGACAAAAACACAGCCTACTTGTGATCTCAGTCTGTCCAACAAATAAATAAAATCATTATAAATAAATAAATAAATATATTCAGGCAAGTTTTATATAGTGATCAAGTGCAATTCTGCAGTGTGGCTCAGGGTTCTTCCATCGGGAGATTTTGGGAACCAGGCCTCTGAGGTTGGAAGGCTGAGCAGCCGACCACGGCTTCATGTGAGGTATAGGGTTAGGGTTAGGGTTAGGGTTAGGGTTATGTTTAGGTGAGGGTTAGAGTAAGGGTTAGGGTTATGTCTTAGGAACAAGGCATGTGGGAACTGGCCACACAATACTGGCACACCAAGGGCTGAGTTGAGGGTGGGACTCAGCAGATTCCTCAGGCGATGGAATTTTGGACGGGACAGGCCAAGAGGGTGGAATGCCCTCAGGGGAGCATGCTGGTTTCTATATATCTGAAGGTACTGGATAGCACAGAAGGAAAGGGTCAGTCTCTGCCTGAGAGGCTGAGTCCTTCCTACAGACTGACTTTCCCATCCACAGGAGGACCTGGGTTCAGTCCTCCGGTGTCCAGAGTCAGATCACGTAACCTAGGCTTAGCCTTTGGCTCTGGGAGAATGGCTGACCTGATTTGTCAGGGCAGAATTAGGCTTTCCACGGGACTCAGTTGAGGACGTAGCCCTGGCGGACCATCCTATTCCCGGATTGTGGTGTGGGGGTCCTAGGAAGGTGTTGGTAGAATGATCGGACAGGCAGATTTCTCCCTCCCCGAGGGTCTTCCACAGGGCTAAACTTCCCATTTGCCTAGTGGGCGGCACCCAGAGGCCTGCGATGTGAAGAAGGAATCCCCTACCTAGAGGGCTACCAGGGCAGGCAACCGGGGATAGAAGTCTGAAGAAGCACCCTCGGGTTAGGTTTAGGCCGATGCACATGGGAGGCCCTACCGGCCCTTGCTGAGGGATCATCAAACTCCTGGTTCCCGCTTCAGGTGGGCGCTCCTTGGAGCTGTGTCCCAAGGGGTGCATGCAGATTTCACCTGTTCTACGGATTCAGCTCATTTCTAAAGGGCAAACGTTCCCATTGGGATCTATGGACATTGTGCGGTGCACCTCAGGGTTCCCGCATCTGCAGAGTTCATGGACCAGGCTACTGAGGACAGAAGCCTGAGCATGGGACAGGGGCTTTGCATCAGGATTACCGTGAAGGTTATTTCACAAGTGAATGCTGTTGGTAACACCTGGGTGAGTCAGTGGGTTAGGCCATTGCCTTCAGCTCAGGACATGATCCCAGAGTCCTGGGATGGAGCCCCACATCGGGCTGTCTCCTCAGCAGGGAGTCTTCTTTCCCTTCTCTGGGTGTGCAATACTGCCTACATCTTTTCGCTCCCTGCAAAGTGAAAAAGTAAAATCTTGAGGCAATAAATAAATAAATACATAAATAATAAATATATAAAAGAGAGGGCATGATTTCCTATTGGAATCTAGGTCATTTGTGCGGGGCAGCTCAGGGTTCCCCCATGGGGAGAGTTTGGGAACCAGGCCTTTGAGGACAGAAGACTGAGCACATGACTTGGGCTTCGCATTATGCTAAGGCTGAAGGTCATTGCTATAGGGTATGCTTTCCAGAACACCTGTGTACCTCATTGGATGTGACCTCTTGCCTCGGCCCAGGTCAAGATCCCAGGGAAGAGGAATCTAGTTTGACACCGGGCCCTCCCCACTGCAGGGAGCCTTATTCCCCTTTCCTTCAGACAAAAACACAGCCTACTCGTGATCTCAGTCTGTCCAACAAATAAATAAAATCATTATAAATAAATAAATAAATATATACAGGCATGATTTATATAGTGATCAAATGCAATTCTGCAGTGTGGCTCAGGGTTCTTCCATCGGGAGATTTTGGGAACCAGGCCTCTGAGGTTGGAAGGCTGAGCAGCCGACCACGGCTTCATGTGAGGTATAGGGTTAGGGTTAGGGTTAGGGTTAGGGTTAGGGTTAGGGTTATGTTTAGGTGAGGGTTAGAGTAAGGGTTAGGGTTATGTTTTAGGAACAAGGCATGTCGGAACTGGCCACACAATACTGGCACACCAAGGGCTGAGTTGAGGGTGGGACTCAGCAGAATCCTCAGGCGATGGAATTTTGGACGGGACAGGCCAAGAGGGTGGAACGCCCTCAGGGTAGCATGCTGGTTTCTATATATCTGAAGGTACTGGATAGCACAGAAGGAAAGAGTCAGTTTCTGCCCGAGAGGCTGAGTCCTTCCTACAGACTGACTTTCCCATCCACAGGAGGACCTGGGTTCAGTCCTCCGGTGTCCAGAGTCTGATCCCGTAACCTAGGCTTAGCCTTTGGCTCTGGGAGAATGGCTGACCTGATTTGTCAGGGCAGAATTAGGCTTTCCACGGGACTCAGTTGAGGACGTAGCCCTGGCGGACCATCCTATTCCCGGATTGTGGTGTGGGGGTCCTAGGAAGGTGTTGGTAGAATGATCGGACAGGCAGATTTCTCCCGCCCCGAGGTCTTCCACAGGGCTAAATTTGCCATTATCATAGTGGGCGGCACCCCGAAGCCTGCGATGTGAAGAAGGAATCCCCTACCTAGAGGGCTACCAGGGCAGGCAACCAGGGATAGAAGTCTAAAGAAGCATCCTCGGGATAGGGTTAGGGCGATGCACATGGGAGGCCCTACGGGCCCTTGCTGAGGGATCATCAAACTCCTGGTTCCCGCTTCAGGTGGGCACTCCTTGGAGTTGTGTCCCAAGGGGTGCATGCAGATTTCACCTGTTCTACGGATTCAGCTCATTTCTAAAGGGCAAACGTTCCCATTGGGATCTATGGACATTGCGCGGTACACCTCAGGGTTCCCGCATCTGCAGAGTTCATGGACCAGGCTACTGAGGACAGAAGCCTGAGCATGGGACAGGGGCTTTGCATCAGGATTACCGTGAAGGTTATTTCACAAGTGAATGCTGTTGGTAACACCTGGGTGAGTCAGTGGGTTAGGCCACTGTCTTCAGCTCAGGCCATGATCCCAGAGTCCTGGGATGGAGCCCCACATCGGGCTGTCTCCTCAGCAGGGAGCCTTCTTTCCCTTCTCTGGGCGTGCAACACTGCCTACATCTTTTCGCTCCCTGCAAAGTGAAAAAGTAAAATCTTGAAGCAATAAATAAATAAATACATAAATAATAAATATATAAAAGAGAGGGCATGATTTCCTATTGGAATCTAGGTCATTTGTGCCGGGCAGCTCAGGGTTCCCCCATGGGGAGAGTTTGGGAACCAGGCCTTTGAGGACAGAAGACTGAGCACATGACTTGGGCTTCGCATTATGCTAAGGCTGAAGGTCATTGCTATAGGGTATGCTTTCCAGAACACCTGTGTACCTCATTGGATGTGGCCTCTTGCCTCGGCCAAGGTCAAGATCCCAGGGAAGAGGAATCTAGTTTGACACGGGGCCCTCCCCACTGCAGGGAGCCTTATTCCCCCTTCCTTCGGACAAAAACACAGCCTACTTGTGATCTCAGTCTGTCCAACAAATAAATAAAATCATTATAAATAAATAAATAATATATTTAGGCACGTTTTATGTAGTGATCAAGTGCAATTCTGCAGTGTGGCTCAGGGTTCTTCCATCGGGAGATTTTGGGAACCAGGCCTCTGAGGTTGGAAGGCTGAGCACCCGACCACGGCTTCATGTGAGGTATACGGTTAGGGTTAGGGTTAGGGTTAGGGTTATGGTTAGGGTTATGTTTAGGTGAGGGTTAGAGTAAGGGTTAGGGTTATGTCTTAGGAACAAGGCATGTCGGAACTGGCCACACAATACTGGCACACCAAGGCCTGAGTTGAGGGTGGGACTCAGCAGAATCCTCAGGCGATGGAATTTTGGACAGGACAGGCCAAGAGGGTGGAATGCCCTCAGGGGAGCATGCTGGTTTCTATATATCTGAAGGTACTGGATAGCACAGAAGGAAAGGGTCAGTTTCTGCCTGAGAGCCTGAGTCCTTCCTACAGACTGACTTTCCATCCACAGGAGGACCTGGGTTCAGTCCTCCGGTGTCCAGAGTCTGATCACGTAACCTAGGCTTAGCCTTTGGCTCTGGGAGAATGGCTGACCTGATTTGTCAGGGCAGAATTAGGCTTTCCACGGGACTCAGTTGAGGACGTAGCCCTGGCGGACCATTCTATTCCCGGATTGTGGTGTGGGGGTCCTAGGAAGGTGTTGGTAGAATGATCGGACAGGCAGATTTCTCCCGCCCCGAGGGTCTTCCACAGGGCTAAATATCCCATTATCATAGTGGGCGGCACCCAGAAGCCTGCAATGTGAAGAAGGAATTCCCTACCTAGAGGGCTACCAGGGCAGGCAACCAGGGATAGAAGTCTGAAGAAGCATCCTCGAGTTAGGGTTAGGCCGATGCACATGGGAGGCCCTACCGGCCCTTGCTGAGGGATCATCAAACTCCTGGTTCCCGCATCAGGTGGGCACTCCTTGGAGCTGTGTCCCAAGGGGTGCATGCAGATTTCACCTGTTCTACGGATTCAGCTCATTTCTAAAGGGCAAACGTTCCCATTGGGATCTATGGACTTTGTCGGTACACCTCAGGGTTCCCGCATCTGCAGAGTTCATGGACCAGGCTACTGAGGACAGAAGGCTGAGCATGGGACAGGGGCTTTGCATCAGGATTACCGTGAAGGTTATTTCACAAGTGAATGCTGTTGGTAACACCTGGGTGAGTCAGTGGGTTAGGCCACTGCCTTCAGCTCAGGACATGATCCCAGAGTCCTGGGATGGAGCCCCACATCGGGCTGTCTCCTCAGCAGGGAGCCTTCTTTCCCTTCTCTGGGCTTGCAACACTGCCTACATCTTTTCGCTCCCTGCAAAGTGAAAAAGTAAAATCTTGAGGCAATAAATAAATAAATACATAAATAATAAATATATAAAAGAGAGGGCATGATTTCCTATTGGAATCTAGGTCATTTGTGCGGGGCAGCTCAGGGTTCCCCCAAGGGGAGAGTTTGGGAACCAGGCCTTTGAGGACAGAAGACTGAGCACATGACTTGGGCTTCGCATTATGCTAAGGCTGAAGGTCATTGCTATAGGGTATGCTTTCCAGAACACCTGTGTACCTCATTGGATGTGACCTCTTGCCTCGGCCCAGGTCAAGATCCCAGGGAAGAGGAATCTAGTTTGACACGGGGCCCTCCCCACTGCAGGGAGCCTTATTCCCCCTTCCTTCAGACAAAAACACAGCCTACTTGTGATCTCAGTCTGTCCAACAAATAAATAAAATCATTATAAATAAATAAATAAATATATTCAGGCATGTTTTATATAGTGCTCAAGTGCAATTCTGCCGTGTGGCTCAGGGTTCTTCCATCGGGAGATTTTGGGAACCAGGCCTCTGAGGTTGGAAGGCTGAGCAGCCGACCACGGCTTCATGTGAGGTATAGGGTTAGAGTTAGGGTTAGGGTTAGGATTATGTTTAGGTGAGGGTTAGAGTAAGGGTTATGGTTATGTCTTAGGAACAAGGCATGTCGGAACTGGCCACACAATACTGGCACACCAAGGGCTGAGTTGAGGGTGGGACTCAGCAGAATCCTCAGGCGATGGAATTTTGGACGGGACAGGCCAAGAGGGTGGAATGCCCTCAGGGGAGCATGCTGGTTTCTATATATCTGAAGGTACTGGATAGCACAGAAGGAAAGGGTCAGTTTCTGCCTGAGAGGCTGAGTCCTTCCTACAGACTGACTTTCCCATCCACAGGAGGACCTGGGTTCAGTCCTCCGGTGTCCAGAGTCTGATCACGTAACCTAGGCTTAGCCTTTGGCTCTGGGAGAATGCCTGACCTGATTCGTCAGGGCAGAATTAGGCTTTCCACGGGACTCAGTTGAGGACGTAGCCCTGGCGGACCATCCTATTCCCGGATTGTGGTGTGGGGGTCCTAGGAAGGTGTTGGTAGAATGATCGGACAGGCAGATTTCTCCCTCCCCGAGGGTCTTCCACAGGGCTAAACTTCCCATTTGCCTAGTGGGCGGCACCCAGAGGCCTGCGATGTGAAGAAGGAATCCCCTACCTAGAGGGCTACCAGGGCAGGCAACCGGGGATAGAAGTCTGAAGAAGCACCCTCGGGTTAGGGTTAGGCCGATGCACATGGGAGGCCCTACCGGCTCTTGCTGAGGGATCATCAAACTCCTGGTTCCCGCTTCAGGTGGGCGCTCCTTGGAGCTGTGTCCCAAGGGGTGCATGCAGATTTCACCTGTTCTACGGATTCAGCTCATTTCTAAAGGGCAAACGTTCCCATTGGGATCTATGGACATTGTGCGGTGCAACTCAGGGTTCCCGCATCTGCAGAGTTCATGGACCAGGCTACTGAGGACAGAAGCCTGAGCATGGGACAGGGGCTTTGCATCAGGATTACAGTGAAGGTTATTTCACAAGTGAATGCTGTTGGTAACACCTGGGTGAGTCAGAGGGTTAGGCCATTGCCTTCAGCTCAGGATAAGATCCCAGAGTCCTGGGATGGAGCCCCACATCGGGCTGTCTCCTCAGCAGGGAGCCTTCTTTCCCTTCTCTGGGCTTGCAACACGGCCTACATCTTTTCGCTTCCTGCAAAGTGAAAAAGTAAAATCTTGAGGCAATAAATAAATAAATACATAAATAATAAATATATAAAAGAGAGGGCATGATTTCCTATTGGAATCTAGGTCATTTGTGCGGGGCAGCTCAGGGTTCCCCCATGGGGAGAGTTTGGGAACCAGGCCTTTGAAGACAGAAGACTGAGCACATGACTTGGGCTTCGCATTATGCTAAGGCTGAAGGTCATTGCTATAGGGTATGCTTTCCAGAACACCTGTGTACCTCATTGGATGTGACCTCTTGCCTCGGCCCAGGTCAAGGTCCCAGGGAAGAGGAATCTAGTTTGACACGGGGCCCTCCCCACTGCAGGGATCCTTATTCCCCCTTCCTTCGGACAAAAACACAGCCTATTGTGATCTCAGTCTGTCCAACAAATAAATAAAATCATTATAAATAAATAAATAAATATATTCAGGCAAGTTTTATATAGTGATCAAGTGCAATTCTGCAGTGTGGCTCAGGGTTCTTCCATCGGGAGATTTTGGGAACCAGGCCTCTGAGGTTGGAAGGCTGAGCAGCCGACCACGGCTTCATGTGAGGTATAGGGTTAGGGTTAGGGTTAGGGTTAGGGTTATGTTTAGGTGAGGGTTAGAGTAAGGGTTAGGGTTATGTCTTAGGAACAAGGCATGTCGGAACTGGCCACACAATACTGGCACACCAAGGGCTGAGTTGAGGGTGGGACTCAGCAGATTCCTCAGGCGATGGAATTTTGGACGGGACAGGCCAAGAGGGTGGAATGCCCTCAGGGGAGCATGCTGGTTTCTATATATCTGAAGGTACTGGATAGCACAGAAGGAAAGGGTCAGTCTCTGCCTGAGAGGCTGAGTCCTTCCTACAGACTGACTTTCCCATCCACAGGAGGACCTGGGTTCAGTCCTCCGGTGTCCAGAGTCAGATCACGTAACCTAGGCTTAGCCTTTGGCTCTGGGAGAATGGCTGACCTGATTTGTCAGGGCAGAATTAGGCTTTCCACGGGACTCAGTTGAGGACGTAGCCCTGGCGGACCATCCTATTCCCGGATTGTGGTGTGGGGGTCCTAGGAAGGTGTTGGTAGAATGATCGGACAGGCAGATTTCTCCCTCCCCGAGGGTCTTCCACAGGGCTAAACTTCCCATTTGCCTAGTGGGCGGCACCCAGAGGCCTGCGATGTGAAGAAGGAATCCCCTACCTAGAGGGCTACCAGGGCAGGCAACCGGGGATAGAAGTCTGAAGAAGCACCCTCGGGTTAGGTTTAGGCCGATGCACATGGGAGGCCCTACCGGCCCTTGCTGAGGGATCATCAAACTCCTGGTTCCCGCTTCAGGTGGGCGCTCCTTGGAGCTGTGTCCCAAGGGGTGCATGCAGATTTCACCTGTTCTACGGATTCAGCTCATTTCTAAAGGGCAAACGTTCCCATTGGGATCTATGGACATTGTGCGGTGCACCTCAGGGTTCCCGCATCTGCAGAGTTCATGGACCAGGCTACTGAGGACAGAAGCCTGAGCATGGGACAGGGGCTTTGCATCAGGATTACCGTGAAGGTTATTTCACAAGTGAATGCTGTTGGTAACACCTGGGTGAGTCAGTGGGTTAGGCCATTGCCTTCAGCTCAGGACATGATCCCAGAGTCCTGGGATGGAGCCCCACATCGGGCTGTCTCCTCAGCAGGGAGTCTTCTTTCCCTTCTCTGGGTGTGCAATACTGCCTACATCTTTTCGCTCCCTGCAAAGTGAAAAAGTAAAATCTTGAGGCAATAAATAAATAAATACATAAATAATAAATATATAAAAGAGAGGGCATGATTTCCTATTGGAATCTAGGTCATTTGTGCGGGGCAGCTCAGGGTTCCCCCATGGGGAGAGTTTGGGAACCAGGCCTTTGAGGACAGAAGACTGAGCACATGACTTGGGCTTCGCATTATGCTAAGGCTGAAGGTCATTGCTATAGGGTATGCTTTCCAGAACACCTGTGTACCTCATTGGATGTGACCTCTTGCCTCGGCCCAGGTCAAGATCCCAGGGAAGAGGAATCTAGTTTGACACCGGGCCCTCCCCACTGCAGGGAGCCTTATTCCCCTTTCCTTCAGACAAAAACACAGCCTACTCGTGATCTCAGTCTGTCCAACAAATAAATAAAATCATTATAAATAAATAAATAAATATATACAGGCATGATTTATATAGTGATCAAATGCAATTCTGCAGTGTGGCTCAGGGTTCTTCCATCGGGAGATTTTGGGAACCAGGCCTCTGAGGTTGGAAGGCTGAGCAGCCGACCACGGCTTCATGTGAGGTATAGGGTTAGGGTTAGGGTTAGGGTTAGGGTTAGGGTTATGTTTAGGTGAGGGTTAGAGTAAGGGTTAGGGTTATGTTTTAGGAACAAGGCATGTCGGAACTGGCCACACAATACTGGCACACCAAGGGCTGAGTTGAGGGTGGGACTCAGCAGAATCCTCAGGCGATGGAATTTTGGACGGGACAGGCCAAGAGGGTGGAACGCCCTCAGGGTAGCATGCTGGTTTCTATATATCTGAAGGTACTGGATAGCACAGAAGGAAAGAGTCAGTTTCTGCCCGAGAGGCTGAGTCCTTCCTACAGACTGACTTTCCCATCCACAGGAGGACCTGGGTTCAGTCCTCCGGTGTCCAGAGTCTGATCCCGTAACCTAGGCTTAGCCTTTGGCTCTGGGAGAATGGCTGACCTGATTTGTCAGGGCAGAATTAGGCTTTCCACGGGACTCAGTTGAGGACGTAGCCCTGGCGGACCATCCTATTCCCGGATTGTGGTGTGGGGGTCCTAGGAAGGTGTTGGTAGAATGATCGGACAGGCAGATTTCTCCCGCCCCGAGGTCTTCCACAGGGCTAAATTTGCCATTATCATAGTGGGCGGCACCCCGAAGCCTGCGATGTGAAGAAGGAATCCCCTACCTAGAGGGCTACCAGGGCAGGCAACCAGGGATAGAAGTCTAAAGAAGCATCCTCGGGATAGGGTTAGGGCGATGCACATGGGAGGCCCTACCGGCCCTTGCTGAGGGATCATCAAACTCCTGGTTTCCGCTTCAGGTGGGCACTCCTTGGAGTTGTGTCCCAAGGGGTGCATGCAGATTTCACCTGTTCTACGGATTCAGCTCATTTCTAAAGGGCAAACGTTCCCATTGGGATCTATGGACATTGCGCGGTACACCTCAGGGTTCCCGCATCTGCAGAGTTCATGGACCAGGCTACTGAGGACAGAAGCCTGAGCATGGGACAGGGGCTTTGCATCAGGATTACCGTGAAGGTTATTTCACAAGTGAATGCTGTTGGTAACCCCTGGGTGAGTCAGTGGGTTAGGCCACTGTCTTCAGCTCAGGCCATGATCCCAGAGTCCTGGGATGGAGCCCCACATCGGGCTGTCTCCTCAGCAGGGAGCCTTCTTTCCCTTCTCTGGGCGTGCAACACTGCCTACATCTTTTCGCTCCCTGCAAAGTGAAAAAGTAAAATCTTGAAGCAATAAATAAATAAATACATAAATAATAAATATATAAAAGAGAGGGCATGATTTCCTATTGGAATCTAGGTCATTTGTGCCGGGCAGCTCAGGGTTCCCCCATGGGGAGAGTTTGGGAACCAGGCCTTTGAGGACAGAAGACTGAGCACATGACTTGGGCTTCGCATTATGCTAAGGCTGAAGGTCATTGCTATAGGGTATGCTTTCCAGAACACCTCTGTACCTCATTGGATGTGGCCTCTTGCCTCGGCCAAGGTCAAGATCCCAGGGAAGAGGAATCTAGTTTGACACGGGGCCCTCCCCACTGCAGGGAGCCTTATTCCCCCTTCCTTCGGACAAAAACACAGCCTACTTGTGATCTCAGTCTGTCCAACAAATAAATAAAATCATTATAAATAAATAAATAAATATATTTAGGCACGTTTTATGTAGTGATCAAGTGCAATTCTGCAGTGTGGCTCAGGGTTCTTCCATCGGGAGATTTTGGGAACCAGGCCTCTGAGGTTGGAAGGCTGAGCACCCGACCACGGCTTCATGTGAGGTATACGGTTAGGGTTAGGGTTAGGGTTAGGGTTATGGTTAGGGTTATGTTTAGGTGAGGGTTAGAGTAAGGGTTAGGGTTATGTCTTAGGAACAAGGCATGTCGGAACTGGCCACACAATACTGGCACACCAAGGCCTGAGTTGAGGGTGGGACTCAGCAGAATCCTCAGGCGATGGAATTTTGGACAGGACAGGCCAAGAGGGTGGAATGCCCTCAGGGGAGCATGCTGGTTTCTATATATCTGAAGGTACTGGATAGCACAGAAGGAAAGGGTCAGTTTCTGCCTGAGAGCCTGAGTCCTTCCTACAGACTGACTTTCCCATCCACAGGAGGACCTGGGTTCAGTCCTCCGGTGTCCAGAGTCTGATCACGTAACCTAGGCTTAGCCTTTGGCTCTGGGAGAATGGCTGACCTGATTTGTCAGGGCAGAATTAGGCTTTCCACGGGACTCAGTTGAGGACGTAGCCCTGGCGGACCATTCTATTCCCGGATTGTGGTGTGGGGGTCCTAGGAAGGTGTTGGTAGAATGATCGGACAGGCAGATTTCTCCCGCCCTGAGGGTCTTCCACAGGGCTAAATATCCCATTATCATAGTGGGCGGCACCCAGAAGCCTGCAATGTGAAGAAGGAATTCCCTACCTAGAGGGCTACCAGGGCAGGCAACCAGGGATAGAAGTCTGAAGAAGCATCCTCGAGTTAGGGTTAGGCCGATGCACATGGGAGGCCCTACCGGCCCTTGCTGAGGGATCATCAAACTCCTGGTTCCCGCATCAGGTGGGCACTCCTTGGAGCTGTGTCCCAAGGGGTGCATGCAGATTTTACCTGTTCTACGGATTCAGCTCATTTCTAAAGGGCAAACGTTCCCATTGGGATCTATGGACTTTGTCGGTACACCTCAGGGTTCCCGCATCTGCAGAGTTCATGGACCAGGCTACTGAGGACAGAAGGCTGAGCATGGGACAGGGGCTTTGCATCAGGATTACCGTGAAGGTTATTTCACAAGTGAATGCTGTTGGTAACACCTGGGTGAGTCAGTGGGTTAGGCCACTGCCTTCAGCTCAGGACATGATCCCAGAGTCCTGGGATGGAGCCCCACATCGGGCTGTCTCCTCAGCAGGGAGCCTTCTTTCCCTTCTCTGGGCTTGCAACACTGCCTACATCTTTTCGCTCCCTGCAAAGTGAAAAAGTAAAATCTTGAGGCAATAAATAAATAAATACATAAATAATAAATATATAAAAGAGAGGGCATGATTTCCTATTGGAATCTAGGTCATTTGTGCGGGGCAGCTCAGGGTTCCCCCATGGGGAGAGTTTGGGAACCAGGCCTTTGAGGACAGAAGACTGAGCACATGACTTGGGCTTCGCATTATGCTAAGGCTGAAGGTCATTGCTATAGGGTATGCTTTCCAGAACACCTGTGTACCTCATTGGATGTGACCTCTTGCCTCGGCCCAGGTCAAGATCCCAGGGAAGAGGAATCTAGTTTGACACGGGGCCCTCCCCACTGCAGGGAGCCTTATTCCCCCTTCCTTCAGACAAAAACACAGCCTACTTGTGATCTCAGTCTGTCCAACAAATAAATAAAATCATTATAAATAAATAAATAAATATATTCAGGCATGTTTTATATAGTGATCAAATGCAATTCTGCAGTGTGGCTCAGGGTTCTTCCATCGGGAGATTTTGGGAACCAGGCCTCTGAGGTTGGAAGGCTGAGCAGCCGACCACGGCTTCATGTGAGGTATAGGGTTAGGGTTAGGGTTAGGGTTAGGGTTAGGGTTATGTTTAGGTGAGGGTTAGAGTAAGGGTTAGGGTTATGTTTTAGGAACAAGGCATGTCGGAACTGGCCACACAATACTGGCACACCAAGGGCTGAGTTGAGGGTGGGACTCAGCAGAATCCTCAGGCGATGGAATTTTGGACGGGACAGGCCAAGAGGGTGGAATGCCCTCAGGGGAGCATGCTGGTTTCTATATATCTGAAGGTACTGGATAGCACAGAAGGAAAGGGTCAGTTTCTGCCTGAGAGGCTGAGTCCTTCCTACAGACTGACTTTCCCATCCACAGGAGGACCTGGGTTCAGTCCTCCGGTGTCCAGAGTCTGATCACGTAACCTAGGCTTAGCCTTTGGCTCTGGGAGAATGCCTGACCTGATTCGTCAGGGCAGAATTAGGCTTTCCACGGGACTCAGTTGAGGACGTAGCCCTGGCGGACCATCCTATTCCCGGATTGTGGTGTGGGGGTCCTAGGAAGGTGTTGGTAGAATGATCGGACAGGCAGATTTCTCCCTCCCCGAGGGTCTTCCACAGGGCTAAACTTCCCATTTGCCTAGTGGGCGGCACCCAGAGGCCTGCGATGTGAAGAAGGAATCCCCTACCTAGAGGGCTACCAGGGCAGGCAACCGGGGATAGAAGTCTGAAGAAGCACCCTCGGGTTAGGGTTAGGCCGATGCACATGGGAGGCCCTACCGGCCCTTGCTGAGGGATCATCAAACTCCTGGTTCCCGCTTCAGGTGGGCGCTCCTTGGAGCTGTGTCCCAAGGGGTGCATGCAGATTTCACCTGTTCTACGGATTCAGCTCATTTCTAAAGGGCAAACGTTCCCATCGGGATCTATGGACATTGTGCGGTGCACCTCAGGGTTCCCGCATCTGCAGAGTTCATGGACCAGAATACTGAGGACAGAAGCCTGAGCATGGGAAAGGGGCTTTGCATCAGGATTACCGTGAAGGTTATTTCACAAGTGAATGCTGTTGGTAACACCTGGGTGAGTCAGTGGGTTAGGCCATTGCCTTCAGCTCAGGACATGATCCCAGAGTCCTGGGATGGAGCCCCACATCGGGCTGTCTCCTCAGCAGGGAGTCTTCTTTCCCTTCTCTGGGCGTGCAACACTGCCTACATCTTTCTGCTTCCTGCAAAGTGAAAAAGTAAAATCTTGAGGCAATAAATAAATAAATACATAAATAATAAATATATAAAAGAGAGGGCATGATTTCCTATTGGAATCTAGGTCATTTGTGCGGGGCAGCTCAGGGTTCCCCCATGGGGAGAGTTTGGGAACCAGGCCTTTGAGGACAGAAGACTGAGCACATGACTTGGGCTTCGCATTATGCTAAGGCTGAAGGTCATTGCTATAGGGTATGCTTTCCAGAACACCTGTGTACCTCATTGGATGTGACCTCTTGCCTCGGCCCAGGTCAAGGTCCCAGGGAAGAGGAATCTAGTTTGACACGGGGCCCTCCCCACTGCAGGGAGCCTTATTCCCCCTTCCTTCGGACAAAAACACAGCCTACTTGTGATCTCAGTCTGTCCAACAAATAAATAAAGTCATTATAAATAAATAAATAAATATATTCAGGCAAGTTTTATATAGTGATCAAGTGCAATTCTGCAGTGTGGCTCAGGGTTCTTCCATCGGGAGATTTTGGGAACCAGGCCTCTGAGGTTGGAAGGCTGAGCAGCCGACCACGGCTTCATGTGAGGTATAGGGTTAGGGTTAGGGTTAGGGTTAGGGTTAGGGTTAGGGTTATGTTTAGGTGAGGGTTAGAGTAAGGGTTTCGGTTATATATTAGGAACAAGGCATGTCGGAACTGGCCACACAATACTGGCACACCAAGGGCTGAGTTGAGGGTGGGACTCAGCAGAATCCTCAGGCGATGGAATTTTGGACGGGACAGGCCAAGAGGGTGGAATGCCCTCAGGGTAGCATGCTGGTTTCTATATATCTGAAGGTACTGGATAGCACAGAAGGAAAGAGTCAGTTTCTGCCTGAGAGGCTGAGTCCTTCCTACAGACTGACTTTCCCATCCACAGGAGGACCTGGGTTCAGTCCTCCGGTGTCCAGAGTCTGATCCCGTAACCTAGGCTTAGCCTTTGGCTCTGGGAGAATGGCTGACCTGATTTGTCAGGGCAGAATTAGGCTTTCCACGGGACTCAGTTGAGGACGTAGCCCTGGCGGACCATCCTATTCCCGGATTGTGGTGTGGGGGTCCTAGGAAGGTGTTGGTAGAATGATCGGACAGGCAGATTTCTCCCGCCCCGAGGTCTTCCACAGGGCTAAATTTGCCATTATCATAGTGGGCGGCACCCCGAAGCCTGCGATGTGAAGAAGGAATCCCCTACCTAGAGGGCTACCAGGGCAGGCAACCAGGGATAGAAGTCTAAAGAAGCATCCTCGGGATAGGGTTAGGGCGATGCACATGGGAGGCCCTATCGGCCCTTGCTGAGGGATCATCAAACTCCTGGTTCCCGCTTCAGGTGGGCACTCCTTGGAGTTGTGTCCCAAGGGGTGCATGCAGATTTCACCTGTTCTACGGATTCAGCTCATTTCTAAAGGGCAAACGTTCCCATTGGGATCTATGGACATTGCGCGGTACACCTCAGGGTTCCCGCATCTGCAGAGTTCATGGACCAGGCTACTGAGGACAGAAGCCTGAGCATGGGACAGGGGCTTTGCATCAGGATTACCGTGAAGGTTATTTCACAAGTGAATGCTGTTGGTAACACCTGGGTGAGTCAGTGGGTTAGGCCACTGTCTTCAGCTCAGGCCATGATCCCAGAGTCCTGGGATGGAGCCCCACATCGGGCTGTCTCCTCAGCAGGGAGCCTTCTTTCCCTTCTCTGGGCGTGCAACACTGCCTACATCTTTTCGCTCCCTGCAAAGTGAAAAAGTAAAATCTTGAAGCAATAAATAAATAAATACATAAATAATAAATATATAAAAGAGAAAGCATGATTTCCTATTGGAATCTAGGTCATTTGTGCGGGGCAGCTCAGGGTTCCCCCATGGGGAGAGTTTGGGAACCAGGCCTTTGAGGACAGAAGACTGAGCACATGACTTGGGCTTCGCATTATGCTAAGGCTGAAGGTCATTGCTATAGGGTATGCTTTCCAGAACACCTGTGTACCTCATTGGATGTGGCCTCTTGCCTCGGCCAAGGTCAAGATCCCAGGGAAGAGGAATCTAGTTTGACACGGGGCCCTCCCCACTGCAGGGAGCCTTATTCCCCCTTCCTTCGGACAAAAACACAGCCTACTTGTGATCTCAGTCTGTCCAACAAATAAATAAAATCATTATAAATAAATAAATAAATATATTTAGGCACGTTTTATGTAGTGATCAAGTGCAATTCTGCAGTGTGGCTCAGGGTTCTTCCATCGGGAGATTTTGGGAACCAGGCCTCTGAGGTTGGAAGGCTGAGCACCCGACCACGGCTTCATGTGAGGTATACGGTTAGGGTTAGGGTTAGGGTTAGGGTTATGGTTAGGGTTATGTTTAGGTGAGGGTTAGAGTAAGGGTTAGGGTTATGTCTTAGGAACAAGGCATGTCGGAACTGGCCACACAATACTGGCACACCAAGGCCTGAGTTGAGGGTGGGACTCAGCAGAATCCTCAGGCGATGGAATTTTGGACAGGACAGGCCAAGAGGGTGGAATGCCCTCAGGGGAGCATGCTGGTTTCTATATATCTGAAGGTACTGGATAGCACAGAAGGAAAGGGTCAGTTTCTGCCTGAGAGCCTGAGTCCTTCCTACAGACTGACTTTCCCATCAACAGGAGGACCTGGGTTCAGTCCTCCGGTGTCCAGAGTCTGATCACGTAACCTAGGCTTAGCCTTTGGCTCTGGGAGAATGGCTGACCTGATTTGTCAGGGCAGAATTAGGCTTTCCACGGGACTCAGTTGAGGACGTAGCCCTGGCGGACCATTCTATTCCCGGATTGTGGTGTGGGGGTCCTAGGAAGGTGTTGGTAGAATGATCGGACAGGCAGATTTCTCCCGCCCTGAGGGTCTTCCACAGGGCTAAATATCCCATTATCATAGTGGGCGGCACCCAGAAGCCTGCAATGTGAAGAAGGAATTCCCTACCTAGAGGGCTACCAGGGCAGGCAACCAGGGATAGAAGTCTGAAGAAGCATCCTCGAGTTAGGGTTAGGCCGATGCACATGGGAGGCCCTACCGGCCCTTGCTGAGGGATCATCAAACTCCTGGTTCCCGCTTCAGGTGGGCCCTCCTTGGAGCTGTGTCCCAAGGGGTGCATGCAGATTTCACCTGTTCTACGGATTCAGCTCATTTCTAAAGGGCAAACGTTCCCATTGGGATCTATGGACATTGTGCGGTACACCTCAGGGTTCCCGCATCTGCAGAGTTCATGGACCAGGCTACTGAGGACAGAAGCCTGAGCATGGGACAGGGGCTTTGCATCAGGATTACCGTGAAGGTTATTTCACAAGTGAATGCTGTTGGTAACACCTAGGTGAGTCAGTGGGTTAGGCCACTGCCTTCAGCTCAGGACATGATCCCAGAGTCCTGGGATGGAGCCCCACATCGGGCTGTCTCCTCAGCAGGGAGCCTTCTTTCCCTTCTCTGGGCGTGCAACACTGCCTACATCTTTTCGCTCCCTGCAAAGTGAAAAAGTAAAATCTTGAAGCAATAAATAAATAAATACATAAATAATAAATATATAAAAGAGAGGGCATGATTTCCTATTGGAATCTAGGTCATTTGTGCGGGGCAGCTCAGGGTTCCCCCATGGGGAGAGTTTGGGAACCAGGCCTTTGAGGACAGAAGACTGAGCACATGACTTGGGCTTCGCATTATGCTAAGGCTGAAGGTCATTGCTATAGGGTATGCTTTCCAGAACACCTGTGTACCTCATTGGATGTGACCTCTTGCCTCGGCCCAGGTCAAGATCCCAGGGAAGAGGAATCAAGTTTGACACGGGGCCCTACCCACTGCAGGGAGCCTTATTCCCCCTTCCTTCGGACAAAAACACAGCCTACTTGTGATCTCAGTCTGTCCAACGAATAAATAAAATCATTATAAAAAAATAAATAAATATATTCAGGCATGTTTTATATAGTGATCAAGTGCAATTCTGCAGTGTGGCTCAGGGTTCTTCCGTCGGGAGATTTTGGGAACCAGGCCTCTGAGGTTGGAAGGCTGAGCAGCCGACCACGGCTTCATGTGAGGTATACGGTTAGGGTTAGGGTTAGGGTTAGGGTTAGGGTTATGTTTAGGTGAGGGTTAGAGTAAGGGTTAGGGTTATGTCTTAGGAACAAGGCATGTCGGAACTGGCCACTATACTGGCACACCAAGGGCTGAGTTGAGGGTGGGACTCAGCAGAATCCTCAGGCGATGGAATTTTGGACGGGACAGGCCAAGAGGGTGGAATGCCCTCAGGGTAGCATGCTGGTTTCTATATATCTGAAGGTACTGGATAGCACAGAAGGAAAGGGTCAGTTTCTGCCTGAGAGGCTGAGTCCTTCCTACAGACTGACTTTCCCATCCACAGGAGGACCTGGGTTCAGTCCTTCGGTGTCCAGAGTCTGATCCCGTAACCTAGGCTTAGCCTTTGGCTCTGGGAGAATGGCTGACCTGATTTGTCAGGGCAGAATTAGGCTTTCCACGGGACTCAGTTGAGGACGTAGCCCTGGCGGACCATCCTATTCCCGGATTGTGGTGTGGGGGTCCTAGGAAGGTGTTGGTAGAATGATCGGACAGGCAGATTACTCCCTCCCCGAGGGTCTTCCACAGGGCTAAACTTCCCATTTGCCTAGTGGGCGGCACCCAGAGGCCTGCGATGTGAAGAAGGAATCCCCTACCTAGAGGGCTACCAGGGCAGGCAACCAGGGATAGAAGTCTGAAGAAGCACCCTTGGGTTAGGGTTAGGCTGATGCACATGGGAGGCCCTACCGGCCCTTGCTGAGGGATCATCAAACTCCTGGTTCCCGCTTCAGGTGGGCGCTCCTTGGAGCTGTGTCCCAAGGGGTGCATGCAGATTTCACCTGTTCTACGGATTCAGCTCATTTCTAAAGGGCAAACGTTCCCATTGGGATCTATGGACATTGTGCGGTGCACCTCAGGGTTCCCGCATCTGCAGAGTTCATGGACCAGGCTACTGAGGACAGAAGCCTGAGCATGGGACAGGGGCTTTGCATCAGGATTACCGTGAAGGTTATTTCACAAGTGAATGCTGTTGGTAACACCTGGGTGAGTCAGTGGGTTAGGCCACTGCCTTCAGCTCAGGACATGATCCCAGAATCCTGGGATGGAGCCCCACATCGGGCTGTCTCCTCAGCAGGGAGCCTTCTTTCCCTTCTCTGGGCGTGCACACTGCCTACATCTTTTCGCTCCCTGCAATGTGAAAAAGTAAAATCTTGAAGCAATAAATAAATAAATACATAAATAATAAATATATAAAAGAGAGGGCATGATTTCCTATTGGAATCTAGGTCATTTGTGCGGGGCAGCTCAGGGTTCCCCCATGGGGAGAGTTTGGGAACCAGGCCTTTGAGGACAGAAGACTGAGCACATGACTTGGGCTTCGCATTATGCTAAGGCTGAAGGTCATTGCTATAGGGTATGCTTTCCAGAACACCTGTGTACCTCATTGGATGTGACCTCTTGCCTCGGCCCAGGTCAAGATCCCAGGGAAGAGGAATCTAGTTTGACTCGGGGGCCCTCCCCACTGCAGGGAGCCTTATTCCCCCTTCCTTCGGACAAAAACACAGCCTACTTGTGATCTCAGTCTGTCCAACAAATAAATAAAATCATTATAAATAAATAAATAAATATATTCAGGCATGTTTTATATAGTGATCAAGTGCAATTCTGCAGTGTGGCTCAGGGTTCTTCCATCGGGAGATTTTGGGAACCAGGCCTCTGAGGTTGGAAGGCTGAGCAGCCGGCAACGGCTTCAGGTGAGGTATACGGTTAGGGTTAGGGTTAGGGTTAGGGTTATGTTTAGGTGAGGGTTAGAGTAAGGGTTAGGGTTATGTCTTAGGAACAAGGCATGTCGGAACTGGCCACTATACTGGCACAACAAGGGCTGAGTTGAGGGTGGGACTCAGCAGAATCCTCAGGCGATGGAATTTTGGACGGGACAGGCCAAGAGGGTGGAATGCCCTCAGGGGAGCATGCTGGTTTCTATATAGCTGAAGGTACTGGATAGCACAGAAGGAAAGGGTCAGTTTCTGCCTGAGAGGCTGAGTCCTTCCTACAGACTGACTTTCCCATCCACAGGAGGACCTGGGTTCAGTCCTCCGGTGTCCAGAGTCTGATCCCGTAACCTAGGCTTAGCCTTTGGCTCTGGGAGAATGGCTGACCTGATTTGTCAGGGCAGAATTAGGCTTTCCACGGGACTCAGTTGAGGACCTAGCCCTGGCGGACCATCCTATTCCCGGATTGTGGTGTGGGGGTCCTAGGAAGGTGTTGGTAGAATGATCGGACAGGCAGATTTCTCCCTCCCCGAGGGTCTTCCACAGGGCTAAACTTCCCATTTGCCTAGTGGGCGGCACCCAGAGGCCTGCGATTTGAAGAAGGAATCCCCTACCTAGAGGGCTACCAGGGCAGGCAACCGGGGATAGAAGTCTGAAGAAGCACCCTTGGGTTAGGGTTAGGCCGATGCACATGGGATGCCCTACCGGCCCTTGCTGAGGGATCATCAAACTCCTGGTTCCCGCTTCAGGTGGGCGCTCCTTGGAGCTGTGTCCCAAGGGGTGCATGCAGATTTCACCTGTTCTACGGATTCAGCTCATTTCAAAAGGGCAAACGTTCCCATTGGGATCTATGGACATTGTGCGGTGCACCTCAGGGTTCCCGCGTCTGCAGAGTTCATGGACCAGGCTACTGAGGACAGAAGCCTGAGCATGGGACAGGGGCTTTGCATCAGGATTACCGTGAAGGTTATTTCACAAGTGAATGCTGTTGGTAACACCTGGGTGAGTCAGTGGGTTAGGCCACTGCCTTCAGCTCAGGACATGATCCCAGAGTCCTGGGATGGAGCCCCACATCTGGCTGTCTCCTCAGCAGGGAGCCTTCTTTCCCTTCTCTGGGCGTGCAACACTGCCTACATCTTTTCGCTCCCTGCAAAGTAAAAAAGTAAAATCTTGAAGCAATAAATAAATAAATACATAAATAATAAATATATAAAAGAGAGGGCATGATTTCCTATTGGAATCTAGGTCATTTGTGCGGGGCAGCTCAGGGTTCCCCCATGGGGAGAGTTTGGGAACCAGGCCTTTGAGGACAGAAGACTGAGCACATGACTTGGGCTTCGCATTATGCTAAGGCTGAAGGTCATTGCTATAGGGTTTGCTTTCCAGAACACCTGTGTACCTCATTGGATGTGAACTCTTGCCTCGGCCCAGGTCAAGATCCCAGGGAAGAGGAATCTAGTTTGACACGGGGCCCTCCCCACTGCAGGGAGCCTTATTCCCCCTTCCTTCGGACAAAAACACAGCCTACTTGTGATCTCAGTCTGTCCAACGAATAAATAAAATCATTATAAAAAAATAAATAAATATATTCAGGCATGTTTTATATAGTGATCAAATGCAATTCTGCAGTGTGGCTCTGGGTTCTTCCATCGGGAGATTTTGGGAACCAGGCCTCTGAGGTTGGAAGGCTGAGCAGCCGACCACGGCTTCATGTGAGGTATACGGTTAGGGTTAGGGTTAGGGTTAGGGTTAGGGTTATGTTTAGGTGAGGGTTAGAGTAAGGGTTAGGGTTATGTCTTAGGAACAAGGCATGTCGGAACTGGCCACTATACTGGCACACCAAGGGCTGAGTTGAGGGTGGGACTCAGCAGAATCCTCAGGCGATGGAATTTTGGACGGGACAGGCCAAGAGGGTGGAATGCCCTCAGGGTAGCATGCTGGTTTCTATATAGCTGAAGGTACTGGATAGCACAGAAGGAAAGGGTCAGTTTCTGCCTGAGAGGCTGAGTCCTTCCTACAGACTGACTTTCCCATCCACAGGAGGACCTGGGTTCAGTCCTCCGGTGTCCAGAGTCTGATCCCGTAACCTAGGCTTAGCCTTTGGCTCTGGGAGAATGGCTGACCTGATTTGTCAGGGCAGAATTAGGCTTTCCACGGGACTCAGTTGAGGACGTAGCCCTGGCGGACCATCCTATTCCCGGATTGTGGTGTGGGGGTCCTAGGAAGGTGTTGGTAGAATGATCGGACAGGCAGATTTCTCCCTCCCCGAGGGTCTTCCACAGGGCTAAACTTCCCATTTGCCTAGTGGGCGGCACCCAGAGGACTGCGATGTGAAGAAGGAATCCCCTACCTAGAGGGCTACCAGGGCAGGCAACCGGAAATAGAAGTCTGAAGAAGCACCCTCGGGTTAGGGTTAGGCCGATGCACATGGGAGGCCCTACCGGCCCTTGCTGAGGGATCATCAAACTCCTGGTTCCCGCTTCAGGTGGGCGCTCCTTGGAGCTGTGTCCCAAGGGGTGCATGCAGATTTCACCTGTTCTACGGATTCAGCTCATTTCTAAAGGGCAAACGTTCCCATTGGGATCTATGGACATTGTGCGATGCACCTCAGGGTTCCCGCGTCTGCAGAGTTCATGGACCAGGCTACTGAGGACAGAAGCCTGAGCATGGGACAGGGGCTTTGCATCAGGATTACCGTGAAGGTTATTTCACAAGTGAATGCTGTTGGTAACACCTGGGTGAGTCAGTGGGTTAGGCCACTGCCTTCAGCTCAGGACATGATCCCAGAGTCCTGGGATGGAGCCCCACATCTGGCTGTCTCCTCAGCAGGGAGCCTTCTTTCCCTTCTCTGGGCGTGCAACACTGCCTACATCTTTTCGCTCCCTGCAAAGTGAAAAAGTAAAATCTTGAAGCAATAAATAAATAAATACATAAATAATAAATATATAAAAGAGAGGGCATGATTTCCTATTGGAATCTAGGTCATTTGTGCGGGGCAGCTCAGGGTTCCCCCATGGGGAGAGTTTGGGAACCAGGCCTTTGAGGACAGAAGACTGAGCACATGACTTGGGCTTCGCATTATGCTAAGGCTGAAGGTCATTGCTATAGGGTATGCTTTCCAGAACACCTGTGTACCTCATTGGATGTGACCTCTTGCCTCGGCCCAGGTCAAGATCCCAGGGAAGAGGAATCTAGTTTGACACGGGGCCCTCCCCACTGCAGGGAGCCTTATTCCCCCTTCCTTCGGACAAAAACACAGCCTACTTGTGATCTCAGTCTGTCCAACGAATAAATAAAATCATTATAAAAAAATAAATAAATATATTCAGGCATGTTTTATATAGTGATCAAGTGCAATTCTGCAGTGTGGCTCAGGGTTCTTCCATCGGGAGATTTTGGGAACCAGGCCTCTGAGATTGGAAGGCTGAGCAGCCGACCACGGCTTCATGTGAGGTATACGGTTAGGGTTAGGGTTAGGGTTAGGGTTAGGGTTATGTTTAGGTGAGGGTTAGAGTAAGGGTTAGGGTTATGTCTTAGGAACAAGGCATGTCGGAACTGGCCACTATACTGGCACACCAAGGGCTGAGTTGAGGGTGGGACTCAGCAGAATCCTCAGGCGATGGAATTTTGGACGGGACAGGCCAAGAGGGTGGAATGCCCTCAGGGTAGCATGCTGGTTTCTATATATCTGAAGGTACTGGATAGCACAGAAGGAAAGGGTCAGTTTCTGCCTGAGAGGCTGAGTCCTTCCTACAGACTGACTTTCCCATCCACAGGAGGACCTGGGTTCAGTCCTCCGGTGTCCAGAGTCTGATCCCGTAACCTAGGCTTAGCCTTTGGCTCTGGGAGAATGGCTGACCTGATTTGTCAGGGCAGAATTAGGCTTTCCACGGGACTCAGTTGAGGACGTAGCCCTGGCGGACCATCCTATTCCCGGATTGTGGTGTGGGGGTCCTAGGAAGGTGTTGGTAGAATGATCGGACAGGCAGATTTCTCCCTCCCCGAGGGTCTTCCACAGGGCTAAACTTCCCATTTGCCTAGTGGGCGGCACCCAGAGGCCTGCGATGTGAAGAAGGAATCCCCTACCTAGAGGGCTACCAGGGCAGGCAACCGGAAATAGAAGTCTGAAGAAGCACCCTCGGGTTAGGGTTAGGCCGATGCACATGGGAGGCCCTACCGGCCCTTGCTGAGGGATCATCAAACTCCTGGTTCCCGCTTCAGGTGGGCGCTCCTTGGAGCTGTGTCCCAAGGGGTGCATGCAGATTTCACCTGTTCTACGGATTCAGCTCATTTCTAAAGGGCAAACGTTCCCATTGGGATCTATGGACATTGTGCGGTGCACCTCAGGGTTCCCGCATCTGCAGAGTTCATGGACCAGGCTACTGAGGACAGAAGCCTGAGCATGGGACAGGGGCTTTGCATCACGATTACCGTGAAGGTTATTTCACAAGTGAATGCTGTTGGTAACACCTGGGTGAGTCAGTGGGTTAGGCCACTGCCTTCAGCTCAGGACATGATCCCAGAGTCCTGGGATGGAGCCCCACATCGGGCTGTCTCCTCACAGGGAGCCTTCTTTCCCTTCTCTGGGCGTGCAACACTGCCTACATCTTTTCGCTCTCTGCAAAGTGAAAAAGTAAAATCCTGAGGCAATAAATAAATAAATACATAAATAGTAAATATATAAAAGAGAGGGCATGATTTCCTATTGGAATCTAGGTCATTTGTGCGGGGCAGCTCAGGGTTCCCCCATGGGGAGAGTTTGGGAACCAGGCCTTTGAGGACAGAAGACTGAGCACATGACTTGGGCTTCGCATTATGCTAAGGCTGAAGGTCATTGCTATAGGGTATGCTTTCCAGAACACCTGTGTACCTCATTGGATGTGACCTCTTGCCTCGGCCCAGGTCAAGATCCCAGGGAAGAGGAATCTAGTTTGACACGGGGCCCTCCCCACTGCAGGGAGCCTTATTCCCCCTTCCTTCGGACAAAAACACAGCCTACTTGTGATCTCAGTCTGTCCAACGAATAAATAAAATCATTATAAAAAAATAAATAAATATATTCAGGCATGTTTTATATAGTGATCAAGTGCAATTCTGCAGTGTGGCTCAGGGTTCTTCCGTCGGGAGATTTTGGGAACCAGGCCTCTGAGGTTGGAAGGCTGAGCAGCCGACCACGGCTTCATGTGAGGTATACGGTTAGGGTTAAGGTTAGGGTTAGGGTTATGTTTAGGTGAGGGTTAGAGTAAGGGTTAGGGTTATGTCTTAGGAACAAGGCAATCGGAACTGGCCACTATACTGGCACACCAAGGGCTGAGTTGAGGGTGGGACTCAGCAGAATCCTCAGGCGATGGAATTTTGGACGGGACAGGCCAAGAGGGTGGAATGCCCTCAGGGGAGCATGCTGGTTTCTATATAGCTGAAGGTACTGGATAGCACAGAAGGAAAGGGTCAGTTTCTGCCTGAGAGGCTGAGTCCTTCCTACAGACTGACTTTCCCATCCACAGGAGGACCTGGGTTCAGTCCTCCGGTGTCCAGAGTCTGATCCCGTAACCTAGGCTTAGCCTTTGGCTCTGGGAGAATGGCTGACCTGATTTGTCAGGGCAGAATTAGGCTTTCCACGGGACTCAGTTGAGGACGTAGCCCTGGCGGACCATCCTATTCCCGGATTGTGGTGTGGGGGTCCTAGGAAGTTGTTGGTAGAATGATCGGACAGGCAGATTTCTCCCTCCCCGAGGGTCTTCCACAGGGCTAAACTTCCCATTTGCCTAGTGGGCGGCACCCAGAGGCCTGCGATGTGAAGAAGGAATCCCCTACCTAGAGGGCTACCAGGGCAGGCAACCGGGGATAGAAGTCTGAAGAAGCACCCTTGGGTTAGGGTTAGGCCGATGCACATGGGAGGCCCTACCGGCCCTTGCTGAGGGATCATCAAACTCCTGGTTCCCGCTTCAGGTGGGCGCTCCTTGGAGCTGTGTCCCAAGGGGTGCATGCAGATTTCACCTGTTCTACGGATTCAGCTCATTTCTAAAGGGCAAACGTTCCCATTGGGATCTATGGACATTGTGCGGTGCACCTCAGGGTTCCCGCATCTGCAGAGTTCATGGACCAGGCTACTGAGGACAGAAGCCTGAGCATGGGACAGGGGCTTTGCATCAGGATTACCGTGAAGGTTATTTCGCAAGTGAATGCTGTTGGTAACACCTGGGTGAGTCAGTGGGTTAGGCCACTGCCTTCAGCTCAGGACATGATCCCAGAGTCCTGGGATGGAGCCCCACATCGGGCTGTCTCCTCAGCAGGGAGCCTTCTTTCCCTTCTCTGGGCGTGCACACTGCCTACATCTTTTCGCTCCCTGCAAAGTGAAAAAGTAAAATCTTGAAGCAATAAATAAATAAATACATAAATAATAAATATATAAAAGAGAGGGCATGATTTCCTATTGGAATCTAGGTCATTTGTGCGGGGCAGCTCAGGGTTCCCCCATGGGGAGAGTTTGGGAACCAGGCCTTTGAGGACAGAAGACTGAGCACATGACTTGGGCTTCGCATTATGATAAGGCTGAAGGTCATTGCTATAGGGTATGCTTTCCAGAACACCTGTGTACCTCATTGGATGTGACCTCTTGCCTCGGCCCAGGTCAAGATCCCAGGGAAGAGGAATCTAGTTTGACACGGGGCCCTCCCCACTGCAGGGAGCCTTATTCCCCCTTCCTTCGGACAAAAACACAGCCTACTTGTGATCTCAGTCTGTCCAACAAATAAATAAAATCATTATAAATAAATAAATAAATATATTCAGGCATGTTTTATATAGTGATCAAGTGCAATTCTGCAGTGTGGCTCAGGGTTCTTCCATCGGGAGATTTTGGGAACCAGGCCTCTGAGGTTGGAAGGCTGAGCAGCCGACCACGGCTTCTTGTGAGGTATACGGTTAGGGTTAGGGTTAGGGTTAGGGTTATGTTTAGGTGAGGGTTAGAGTAAGGGTTAGGGTTATGTCTTAGGAACAAGGCATGTCGGAACTGGCCACTATACTGGCACAACAAGGGCTGAGTTGAGGGTGGGACTCAGCAGAATCCTCAGGCGATGGAATTTTGGACGGGACAGGCCAAGAGGGTGGAATGCCCTCAGGGGAGCATGCTGGTTTCTATATAGCTGAAGGTACTGGATAGCACAGAAGGAAAGGGTCAGTTTCTGCCTGAGAGGCTGAGTCCTTCCTACAGACTGACTTTCCCATCCACAGGAGGACCTGGGTTCAGTCCTCCGGTGTCCAGAGTCTGATCCCGTAACCTAGGCTTAGCCTTTGGCTCTGGGAGAATGGCTGACCTGATTTGTCAGGGCAGAATTAGGCTTTCCACGGGACTCAGTTGAGGACCTAGCCCTGGCGGACCATCCTATTCCCGGATTGTGGTGTGGGGGTCCTAGGAAGGTGTTGGTAGAATGATCGGACAGGCAGATTTCTCCCTCCCCGAGGGTCTTCCACAGGGCTAAACTTCCCATTTGCCTAGTGGGCGGCACCCAGAGGCCTGCGATTTGAAGAAGGAATCCCCTACCTAGAGGGCTACCAGGGGAGGCAACCGGGGATAGAAGTCTGAAGAAGCACCCTTGGGTTAGGGTTAGGCCGATGCACATGGGATGCCCTACCGGCCCTTGCTGAGGGATCATCAAACTCCTGGTTCCCGCTTCAGGTGGGCGCTCCTTGGAGCTGTGTCCCAAGGGGTGCATGCAGATTTCACCTGTTCTACGGATTCAGCTCATTTCTAAAGGGCAAACGTTCCCATTGGGATCTATGGACATTGTGCGGTGCACCTCAGGGTTCCCGCGTCTGCAGAGTTCATGGACCAGGCTACTGAGGACAGAAGCCTGAGCATGGGACAGGGGCTTTGCATCAGGATTACCGTGAAGGTTATTTCACAAGTGAATGCTGTTGGTAACACCTGGGTGAGTCAGTGGGTTAGGCCACTGCCTTCAGCTCAGGACATGATCCCAGAGTCCTGGGATGGAGCCCCACATCTGGCTGTCTCCTCAGCAGGGAGCCTTCTTTCCCTTCTCTGGGCGTGCAACACTGCCTACATCTTTTCGCTCCCTGCAAAGTGAAAAAGTAAAATCTTGAAGCAATAAATAAATAAATACATAAATAATAAATATATAAAAGAGAGCGCATGATTTCCTATTGGAATCTAGGTCATTTGTGCGGGGCAGCTCAGGGTTCCCCCATGGGGAGAGTTTGGGAACCAGGCCTTTGAGGACAGAAGACTGAGCACATGACTTGGGCTTCGCATTATGCTAAGGCTGAAGGTCATTGCTATAGGGTATGCTTTCCAGAACACCTGTGTACCTCATTGGATGTGAACTCTTGCCTCGGCCCAGGTCAAGATCCCAGGGAAGAGGAATCTAGTTTGACACGGGGCCCTCCCCACTGCAGGGAGCCTTATTCCCCCTTCCTTCGGACAAAAACACAGCCTACTTGTGATCTCAGTCTGTCCAACAAATAAATAAAATCATTATAAAAAAATAAATAAATATATTCAGGCATGTTTTATATAGTGATCAAGTGCAATTCTGCAGTGTGGCTCTGGGTTCTTCCATCGGGAGATTTTGGGAACCAGGCCTCTGAGGTTGGAAGGCTGAGCAGCCGACCACGGCTTCATGTGAGGTATACGGTTAGGGTTAGGGTTAGGGTTAGGGTTAGGGTTATGTTTAGGTGAGGGTTAGAGTAAGGGTTAGGGTTATGTCTTAGGAACAAGGCATGTCGGAACTGGCCACTATACTGGCACACCAAGGGCTGAGTTGAGGGTGGGACTCAGCAGAATCCTCAGGCGATGGAATTTTGGACGGGACAGGCCAAGAGGGTGGAATGCCCTCAGGGTAGCATGCTGGTTTCTATATAGCTGAAGGTACTGGATAGCACAGAAGGAAAGGGTCAGTTTCTGCCTGAGAGGCTGAGTCCTTCCTACAGACTGACTTTCCCATCCACAGGAGGACCTGGGTTCAGTCCTCCGGTGTCCAGAGTCTGATCCCGTAACCTAGGCTTAGCCTTTGGCTCTGGGAGAATGGCTGACCTGATTTGTCAGGGCAGAATTAGGCTTTCCACGGGACTCAGTTGAGGACGTAGCCCTGGCGGACCATCCTATTCCCGGATTGTGGTGTGGGGGTCCTAGGAAGGTGTTGGTAGAATGATCGGACAGGCAGATTTCTCCCTCCCCGAGGGTCTTCCACAGGGCTAAACTTCCCATTTGCCTAGTGGGCGGCACCCAGAGGACTGCGATGTGAAGAAGGAATCCCCTACCTAGAGGGCTACCAGGGCAGGCAACCGGAAATAGAAGTCTGAAGAAGCACCCTCGGGTTAGGGTTAGGCCGATGCACATGGGATGCCCTACCGGCCCTTGCTGAGGGATCATCAAACTCCTGGTTCCCGCTTCAGGTGGGCGCTCCTTGGAGCTGTGTCCCAAGGGGTGCATGCAGATTTCACCTGTTCTACGGATTCAGCTCATTTCTAAAGGGCAAACGTTCCCATTGGGATCTATGGACATTGTGCGGTGCACCTCAGGGTTCCCGCATCTGCAGAGTTCATGGACCAGGCTACTGAGGACAGAAGCCTGAGCATGGGACAGGGGCTTTGCATCAGGATTACCGTGAAGGTTATTTCACAAGTGAATGCTGTTGGTAACACCTGGGTGAGTCAGTGGGTTAGGCCACTGCCTTCAGCTCAGGACATGATCCCAGAGTCCTGGGATGGAGCCCCACATCTGGCTGTCTCCTCAGCAGGGAGCCTTCTTTCCCTTCTCTGGGCGTGCAACACTGCCTACATCTTTTCGCTCCCTGCAAAGTGAAAAAGTAAAATCTTGAAGCAATAAATAAATAAATACATAAATAATAAATATATAAAAGAGAGGGCATGATTTCCTATTGGAATCTAGGTCATTTGTGCGGGGCAGCTCAGGGTTCCCCCATGGGAAGATTTGGGAACCAGACCTTTGAGGACAGAAGACTGAGCACATGACTTGGGCTTCGCATTATGATAAGGCTGAAGGTCATTGCTATAGGGTATGCTTTCCAGAACACCTGTGTACCTCATTGGATGTGACCTCTTGCCTTGGCCCAGGTCAAGATCCCAGGGAAGAGGAATCTAGTTTGACACGGGGCCCTCCCCACTGCAGGGAGCCTTATTCCCCCTTCCTTCGGACAAAAACACAGCCTACTTGTGATCTCAGTCTGTCCAACAAATAAATAAAATCATTATAAAAAAATAAATAAATATATTCAGGCATGTTTTATATAGTGATCAAGTGCAATTCTGCAGTGTGGCTCTGGGTTCTTCCATCGGGAGATTTTGGGAACCAGGCCTCTGAGGTTGGAAGGCTGAGCAGCCGACCACGGCTTCATGTGAGGTATACGGTTAGGGTTAGGGTTAGGGTTAGGGTTAGGGTTAGGGTTAGGGTTATGTTTAGGTGAGGGTTAGAGTAAGGGTTAGGGTTATGTCTTAGGAACAAGGCATGTCGGAACTGGCCACACAATACTGGCACACCAAGGGCTGAGTTGAGGGTGGGACTCAGCAGAATCCTCAGGCGATGGAATTTTGGACGGGACAGGCCAAGAGGGTGGAATGCCCTCAGGGGAGCATGCTGGTTTCTATATATCTGAAGGTACTGGATAGCACAGAAGGAAAGGGTCAGTTTCTGCCTGAGAGGCTGAGTCCTTCCTACAGACTGACTTTCCCATCCACAGGAGGACCTGGGTTCAGTCCTCCGGTGTCCAGAGTCTGATCCCGTAACCTAGGCTTAGCCTTTGGCTCTGGGAGAATGGCTGACCTGATTTGTCAGGGCAGAATTAGGCTTTCCACGGGACTCAGTTGAGGACGTAACCCTGGCGGACCATCCTATTCCCGGATTGTGGTGTGGGGGTCCTAGGAATGTGTTGGTAGAATGATCGGACAGACAGATTTCTCCCTCCCCGAGGGTCTTCCACAGGGCTAAACTTCCCATTTGCCTAGTGGGCGGCACCCAGAGGCCTGCGATGTGAAGAAGGAATCCCCTACCTAGAGGGCTACCAGGGCAGGCAACCGGGGATAGAAGTCTGAAGAAGCACCCTCGGGTTAGGGTTAGGCCGATGCACATGGGAGGCCCTACCGGCCCTTGCTGAGGGATCATCAAACTCCTGGTTCCCGCTTCAGGTGGGCACTCCTTGGAGCTGTGTCCCAAGGGGTGCATGCAGATTTCACCTGTTCTACGGATTCAGCTCATTTCTAAAGGGCAAACGTTCCCATTGGGATCTATGGACATTGTGCGGTGCACCTCAGGGTTCCCGCGTCTGCAGAGTTCATGGACCAGGCTACTGAGGACAGAAGCCTGAGCATGGGACAGGGGCTTTGCATCAGGATTACCGTGAAGGTTATTTCACAAGTGAATGCTGTTGGTAACACCTGGGTGAGTCAGTGGGTTAGGCCACTGCCTTCAGCTCAGGACATGATCCCAGAGTCCTGGGATGGAGCCCCACATCTGGCTGTCTCCTCAGCAGGGAGCCTTCTTTCCCTTCTCTGGGCGTGCAACACTGCCTACATCTTTTCGCTCCCTGCAAAGTGAAAAAGTAAAATCTTGAAGCAATAAATAAATAAATACATAAATAATAAATATATAAAAGAGAGGGCATGATTTCCTATTGGAATCTAGGTCATTTGTGCGGGGCAGCTCAGGGTTCCCCCATGGGGAGAGTTTGGGAACCAGGCCTTTGAGGACAGAAGACTGAGCACATGACTTGGGCTTCGCATTATGCTAAGGCTGAAGGTCATTGCTATAGGGTATGCTTTCCAGAACACCTGTGTACCTCATTGGATGTGACCTCTTGCCTCGGCCCAGGTCAAGATCCCAGGGAAGAGGAATCTAGTTTGACACGGGGCCCTCCCCACTGCAGGGAGCCTTATTCCCCCTTCCTTCGGACAAAAACACAGCCTACTTGTGATCTCAGTCTGTCCAACGAATAAATAAAATCATTATAAAAAAATAAATAAATATATTCAGGCATGTTTTATATAGTGATCAAGTGCAATTCTGCAGTGTGGCTCAGGGTTCTTCCATCGGGAGATTTTGGGAACCAGGCCTCTGAGATTGGAAGGCTGAGCAGCCGACCACGGCTTCATGTGAGGTATACGGTTAGGGTTAGGGTTAGGGTTAGGGTTAGGGTTATGTTTAGGTGAGGGTTAGAGTAAGGGTTAGGGTTATGTCTTAGGAACAAGGCATGTCGGAACTGGCCACTATACTGGCACACCAAGGGCTGAGTTGAGGGTGGGACTCAGCAGAATCCTCAGGCGATGGAATTTTGGACGGGACAGGCCAAGAGGGTGGAATGCCCTCAGGGTAGCATGCTGGTTTCTATATATCTGAAGGTACTGGATAGCACAGAAGGAAAGGGTCAGTTTCTGCCTGAGAGGCTGAGTCCTTCCTACAGACTGACTTTCCCATCCACAGGAGGACCTGGGTTCAGTCCTCCGGTGTCCAGAGTCTGATCCCGTAACCTAGGCTTAGCCTTTGGCTCTGGGAGAATGGCGGACCTGATTTGTCAGGGCAGAATTAGGCTTTCCACGGGACTCAGTTGAGGACGTAGCCCTGGCGGACCATCCTATTCCCGGATTGTGGTGTGGGGGTCCTAGGAAGGTGTTGGTAGAATGATCGGACAGGCAGATTTCTCCCTCCCCGAGGGTCTTCCACAGGGCTAAACTTCCCATTTGCCTAGTGGGCGGCACCCAGAGGCCTGCGATGTGAAGAAGGAATCCCCTACCTAGAGGGCTACCAGGGCAGGCAACCGGAAATAGAAGTCTGAAGAAGCACCCTCGGGTTAGGGTTAGGCCGATGCACATGGGAGGCCCTACCGGCCCTTGCTGAGGGATCATCAAACTCCTGGTTCCCGCTTCAGGTGGGCGCTCCTTGGAGCTGTGTCCCAAGGGGTGCATGCAGATTTCACCTGTTCTACGGATTCAGCTCATTTCTAAAGGGCAAACGTTCCCATTGGGATCTATGGACATTGTGCGGTACACCTCAGGGTTCCCGCATCTGCAGAGTTCATGGACCAGGCTACTGAGGACAGAAGCCTGAGCATGGGACAGGGGCTTTGCATCACGATTACCGTGAAGGTTATTTCACAAGTGAATGCTGTTGGTAACACCTGGGTGAGTCAGTGGGTTAGGCCACTGCCTTCAGCTCAGGACATGATCCCAGAGTCCTGGGATGGAGCCCCACATCGGGCTGTCTCCTCACAGGGAGCCTTCTTTCCCTTCTCTGGGCGTGCAACACTGCCTACATCTTTTCGCTCTCTGCAAAGTGAAAAAGTAAAATCCTGAGGCAATAAATAAATAAATACATAAATAGTAAATATATAAAAGAGAGGGCATGATTTCCTATTGGAATCTAGGTCATTTGTGCGGGGCAGCTCAGGGTTCCCCCATGGGGAGAGTTTGGGAACCAGGCCTTTGAGGACAGAAGACTGAGCACATGACTTGGGCTTCGCATTATGCTAAGGCTGAAGGTCATTGCTATAGGGTATGCTTTCCAGAACACCTGTGTACCTCATTGGATGTGACCTCTTGCCTCGGCCCAGGTCAAGATCCCAGGGAAGAGGAATCTAGTTTGACACGGGGCCCTCCCCACTGCAGGGAGCCTTATTCCCCCTTCCTTCGGACAAAAACACAGCCTACTTGTGATCTCAGTCTGTCCAACGAATAAATAAAATCATTATAAAAAAATAAATAAATATATTCAGGCATGTTTTATATAGTGATCAAGTGCAATTCTGCAGTGTGGCTCAGGGTTCTTCCATCGGGAGATTTTGGGAACCAGGCCTCTGAGATTGGAAGGCTAAGCAGCCGACCACGGCTTCATGTGAGGTATACGGTTAGGGTTAGGGTTAGGGTTAGGGTTATGTTTAGGTGAGGGTTAGAGTAAGGGTTAGGGTTATGTCTTAGGAACAAGGCATGTCGGAACTGGCCACTATACTGGCACACCAAGGGCTGAGTTGAGGGTGGGACTCAGCAGAATCCTCAGGCGATGGAATTTTGGACGGGACAGGCCAAGAGGGTGGAATGCCCTCAGGGTAGCATGCTGGTTTCTATATATCTGAAGGTACTGGATAGCACAGAAGGAAAGGGTCAGTTTCTGCCTGAGAGGCTGAGTCCTTCCTACAGACTGACTTTCCCATCCACAGGAGGACCTGGGTTCAGTCCTCCGGTGTCCAGAGTCAGATCACGTAACCTAGGCTTAGGGTTTGGCTCTGGGAGAATGGCTGACCTGATTTGTCAGGGCAGAATTAGGCTTTCCACGGGACTCAGTTGAGGACGTAGCCCTGGCGGACCATCCTATTCCCGGATTGTGGTGTGGGGGTCCTAGGAAGGTGTTGGTAGAATGATCGGACAGGCAGATTTCTCCCTCCCCGAGGGTCTTCCACAGGGCTAAACTTCCCATTTGCCTAGTGGGCGGCACCCAGAGGCCTGCGATGTGAAGAAGGAATCCCCTACCTAGAGGGCTACCAGGGCAGGCAACCGGAAATAGAAGTCTGAAGAAGCACCCTCGGGTTAGGGTTAGGCCGATGCACATGGGAGGCCCTACCGGCCCTTGCTGAGGGATCATCAAACTCCTGGTTCCCGCTTCAGGTGGGCGCTCCTTGGAGCTGTGTCCCAAGGGGTGCATGCAGATTTCACCTGTTCTACGGATTCAGCTCATTTCTAAAGGGCAAACGTTCCCATTGGGATCTATGGACATTGTGCGGTACACCTCAGGGTTCCCGCATCTGCAGAGTTCATGGACCAGGCTACTGAGGACAGAAGCCTGAGCATGGGACAGGGGCTTTGCATCACGATTACCGTGAAGGTTATTTCACAAGTGAATGCTGTTGGTAACACCTGGGTGAGTCAGTGGGTTAGGCCACTGCCTTCAGCTCAGGACATGATCCCAGAGTCCTGGGATGGAGCCCCACATCGGGCTGTCTCCTCAGCAGGGAGCCTTCTTTCCCTTCTCTGGGCGTGCAACACTGCCTACATCTTTTCGCTCCCTGCAAAGTGAAAAAGTAAAATCTTGAAGCAATAAATAAATAAATACATAAATAATAAATATATAAAAGAGAGGGCATGATTTCCTATTGGAATCTAGGTCATTTGTGCGGGGCAGCTCAGGGTTCCCCCATGGGGAGAGTTTGGGAACCAGGCCTTTGAGGACAGAAGTCTGAGCACATGACTTGGGCTTCGCATTATGATAAGGCTGAAGGTCATTGCTATAGGGTATGCTTTCCAGAACACCTGTGTACCTCATTGGATGTGACCTCTTGCCTCGGCCCAGGTCAAGATCCCAGGGAAGAGGAATCTACTTTGACACGGGGCCCTCCCCACTGCAGGGAGCCTTATTCCCCCTTCCTTCGGACAAAATCACAGCCTACTTGTGATCTCAGTCTGTCCAACAAATAAATAAAATCATTATAAATAAATAAATAAATATATTCAGGCATGTTTTATATAGTGATCAAGTGCAATTCTGCAGTGTGGCTCAGGGTTCTTCCATCGGGAGATTTTGGGAACCAGGCCTCTGAGGTTGGAAGGCTGAGCAGCCGACCACGGCTTCATGTGAGGTATACGGTTAGGGTTAGGGTTAGGGTTAGGGTTATGTTTAGGTGAGGGTTAGAGTAAGGGTTAGGGTTATGTCTTAGGAACAAGGCATGTCGGAACTGGCCACTATACTGGCACAACAAGGGCTGAGTTGAGGGTGGGACTCAGCAGAATCCTCAGGCGATGGAATTTTGGACGGGACAGGCCAAGAGGGTGGAATGCCCTCAGGGGAGCATGCTGGTTTCTATATAGCTGAAGGTACTGGATAGCACAGAAGGAAAGGGTCAGTTTCTGCCTGAGAGGCTGAGTCCTTCCTACAGACTGACTTTCCCATCCACAGGAGGACCTGGGTTCAGTCCTCCGGTGTCCAGAGTCTGATCCCGTAACCTAGGCTTAGCCTTTGGCTCTGGGAGAATGGCTGACCTGATTTGTCAGGGCAGAATTAGGCTTTCCACGGGACTCAGTTGAGGACCTAGCCCTGGCGGACCATCCTATTCCCGGATTGTGGTGTGGGGGTCCTAGGAAGGTGTTGGTAGAATGATCGGACAGGCAGATTTCTCCCTCCCCGAGGGTCTTCCACAGGGCTAAACTTCCCATTTGCCTAGTGGGCGGCACCCAGAGGCCTGCGATTTGAAGAAGGAATCCCCTACCTAGAGGGCTACCAGGGCAGGCAACCGGGGATAGAAGTCTGAAGAAGCACCCTTGGGTTAGGGTTAGGCCGATGCACATGGGATGCCCTACCGGCCCTTGCTGAGGGATCATCAAACTCCTGGTTCCCGCTTCAGGTGGGCGCTCCTTGGAGCTGTGTCCCAAGGGGTACATGCAGATTTCACCTGTTCTACGGATTCAGCTCATTTCTAAAGGGCAAACGTTCCCATTGGGATCTATGGACATTGTGCGGTGCACCTCAGGGTTCCCGCGTCTGCAGAGTTCATGGACCAGGCTACTGAGGACAGAAGCTTGAGCATGGGACAGGGGCTTTGCATCAGGATTACCGTGAAGGTTATTTCACAAGTGAATGCTGTTGGTAACACCTGGGTGAGTCAGTGGGTTAGGCCACTGCCTTCAGCTCAGGACATGATCCCAGAGTCCTGGGATGGAGCCCCACATCTGGCTGTCTCCTCAGCAGGGAGCCTTCTTTCCCTTCTCTGGGCGTGCAACACTGCCTACATCTTTTCGCTCCCTGCAAAGTAAAAAAGTAAAATCTTGAAGCAATAAATAAATAAATACATAAATAATAAATATATAAAAGAGAGGGCATGATTTCCTATTGGAATCTAGGTCATTTGTGCGGGGCAGCTCAGGGTTCCCCCATGGGGAGAGTTTGGGAACCAGGCCTTTGAGGACAGAAGACTGAGCACATGACTTGGGCTTCGCATTATGCTAAGGCTGAAGGTCATTGCTATAGGGTATGCTTTCCAGAACACCTGTGTACCTCATTGGATGTGAACTCTTGCCTCGGCCCAGGTCAAGATCCCAGGGAAGAGGAATCTAGTTTGACACGGGGCCCTCCCCACTGCAGGGAGCCTTATTCCCCCTTCCTTCGGACAAAAACACAGCCTACTTGTGATCTCAGTCTGTCCAACGAATAAATAAAATCATTATAAAAAAATAAATAAATATATTCAGGCATGTTTTATATAGTGATCAAGTGCAATTCTGCAGTGTGGCTCTGGGTTCTTCCATCGGGAGATTTTGGGAACCAGGCCTCTGAGGTTGGAAGGCTGAGCAGCCGACCACGGCTTCATGTGAGGTATACGGTTAGGGTTAGGGTTAGGGTTAGGGTTAGGGTTATGTTTAGGTGAGGGTTAGAGTAAGGGTTAGGGTTATGTCTTAGGAACAAGGCATGTCGGAACTGGCCACTATACTGGCACACCAAGGGCTGAGTTGAGGGTGGGACTCAGCAGAATCCTCAGGCGATGGAATTTTGGACGGGACAGGCCAAGAGGGTGGAATGCCCTCAGGGTAGCATCCTGGTTTCTATATAGCTGAAGGTACTGGATAGCACAGAAGGAAAGGGTCAGTTTCTGCCTGAGAGGCTGAGTCCTTCCTACAGACTGACTTTCCCATCCACAGGAGGACCTGGGTTCAGTCCTCCGGTGTCCAGAGTCTGATCCCGTAACCTAGGCTTAGCCTTTGGCTCTGGGAGAATGGCTGACCTGATTTGTCAGGGCAGAATTAGGCTTTCCACGGGACTCAGTTGAGGACGTAGCCCTGGCGGACCATCCTATTCCCGGATTGTGGTGTGGGGGTCCTAGGAAGGTGTTGGTAGAATGATCGGACAGGCAGATTTCTCCCTCCCCGAGGGTCTTCCACAGGGCTAAACTTCCCATTTGCCTAGTGGGCGGCACCCAGAGGACTGCGATGTGAAGAAGGAATCCCCTACCTAGAGGGCTACCAGGGCAGGCAACCGGAAATAGAAGTCTGAAGAAGCACCCTCGGGTTAGGGTTAGGCCGATGCACATGGGAGGCCCTACCGGCCCTTGCTGAGGGATCATCAAACTCCTGGTTCCCGCTTCAGGTGGGCGCTCCTTGGAGCTGTGTCCCAAGGGGTGCATGCAGATTTCACCTGTTCTACGGATTCAGCTCATTTCTAAAGGGCAAACGTTCCCATTGGGATCTATGGACATTGTGCGGTGCACCTCAGGGTTCCCGAGTCTGCAGAGTTCATGGACCAGGCTACTGAGGACAGAAGCCTGAGCATGGGACAGGGGCTTTGCATCAGGATTACCGTGAAGGTTATTTCACAAGTGAATGCTGTTGGTAACACCTGGGTGAGTCAGTGGGTTAGGCCACTGCCTTCAGCTCAGGACATGATCCCAGAGTCCTGGGATGGAGCCCCACATCTGGCTGTCTCCTCAGCAGGGAGCCTTCTTTCCCTTCTCTGGGCGTGCAACACTGCCTACATCTTTTCGCTCCCTGCAAAGTGAAAAAGTAAAATCTTGAAGCAATAAATAAATAAATACATAAATAATAAATATATAAAAGAGAGGGCATGATTTCCTATTGGAATCTAGGTCATTTGTGCGGGGGCAGCTCAGGGTTCCCCCATGGGAAGAGTTTGGGAACCAGACCTTTGAGGACAGAAGACTGAGCACATGACTTGGGCTTCGCATTATGATAAGGCTGAAGGTCATTGCTATAGGGTATGCTTTCCAGAACACCTGTGTACCTCATTGGATGTGACCTCTTGCCTCGGCCCAGGTCAAGATCCCAGGGAAGAGGAATCTAGTTTGACACGGGGCCCTCCCCACTGCAGGGAGCCTTATTCCCCCTTCCTTCGGACAAAAACACAGCCTACTTGTGATCTCAGTCTGTCCAACAAATAAATAAAATCATTATAAAAAAATAAATAAATATATTCAGGCATGTTTTATATAGTGATCAAGTGCAATTCTGCAGTGTGGCTCAGGGTTCTTCCATCGGGAGATTTTGGGAACCAGGCCTCTGAGGTTGGAAGGCTGAGCAGCCGACCACGGCTTCATGTGAGGTATACGGTTAGGGTTAGGGTTAGGGTTAGGGTTAGGGTTAGGGTTATGTTTAGGTGAGGGTTAGAGTAAGGGTTAGGGTTATGTCTTAGGAACAAGGCATGTCGGAACTGGCCACACAATACTGGCACACCAAGGGCTGAGTTGAGGGTGGGACTCAGCAGAATCCTCAGGCGATGGAATTTTGGACGGGACAGGCCAAGAGGGTGGAATGCCCTCAGGGGAGCATGCTGGTTTCTATATATCTGAAGGTACTGGATAGCACAGAAGGAAAGGGTCAGTTTCTGCCTGAGAGGCTGAGTCCTTCCTACAGACTGACTTTCCCATCCACAGGAGGACCTGGGTTCAGTCCTCCGGTGTCCAGAGTCTGATCCCGTAACCTAGGCTTAGCCTTTGGCTCTGGGAGAATGGCTGACCTGATTTGTCAGGGCAGAATTAGGCTTTCCACGGGACTCAGTTGAGGACGTAACCCTGGCGGACCATCCTATTCCCGGATTGTGGTGTGGGGGTCCTAGGAATGTGTTGGTAGAATGATCGGACAGGCAGATTTCTCCCTCCCCGAGGGTCTTCCACAGGGCTAAACTTCCCATTTGCCTAGTGGGCGGCACCCAGAGGCCTGCGATGTGAAGAAGGAATCCCCTACCTAGAGGGCTACCAGGGCAGGCAACCGGGGATAGAAGTCTGAAGAAGCACCCTCGGGTTAGGGTTAGGCCGATGCACATGGGAGGCCCTACCGGCCCTTGCTGAGGGATCATCAAACTCCTGGTTCCCGCTTCAGGTGGGCACTCCTTGGAGCTGTGTCCCAAGGGGTGCATGCAGATTTCACCTGTTCTACGGATTCAGCTCATTTCTAAAGGGCAAACGTTCCCATTGGGATCTATGGACATTGTGCGGTGCACCTCAGGGTTCCCGCGTCTGCAGAGTTCATGGACCAGGCTACTGAGGACAGAAGCCTGAGCATGGGACAGGGGCTTTGCATCAGGATTACCGTGAAGGTTATTTCACAAGTGAATGCTGTTGGTAACACCTGGGTGAGTCAGTGGGTTAGGCCACTGCCTTCAGCTCAGGACATGATCCCAGAGTCCTGGGATGGAGCCCCACATCTGGCTGTCTCCTCAGCAGGGAGCCTTCTTTCCCTTCTCTGGGCGTGCAACACTGCCTACATCTTTTCGCTCCCTGCAAAGTGAAAAAGTAAAATCTTGAAGCAATAAATAAATAAATACATAAATAATAAATATATAAAAGAGAGGGCATGATTTCCTATTGGAATCTAGGTCATTTGTGCGGGGCAGCTCAGGGTTCCCCCATGGGGAGAGTTTGGGAACCAGGCCTTTGAGGACAGAAGACTGAGCACATGACTTGGGCTTCGCATTATGCTAAGGCTGAAGGTCATTGCTATAGGGTATGCTTTCCAGAACACCTGTGTACCTCATTGGATGTGACCTCTTGCCTCGGCCCAGGTCAAGATCCCAGGGAAGAGGAATCTAGTTTGACACGGGGCCCTCCCCACTGCAGGGAGCCTTATTCCCCCTTCCTTCGGACAAAAACACAGCCTACTTGTGATCTCAGTCTGTCCAACGAATAAATAAAATCCTTATAAAAAAATAAATAAATATATTCAGGCATGTTTTATATAGTGATCAAGTGCAATTCTGCAGTGTGGCTCAGGGTTCTTCCATCGGGAGATTTTGGGAACCAGGCCTCTGAGATTGGAAGGCTGAGCAGCCGACCACGGCTTCATGTGAGGTATAGGGTTAGGGTTAGGGTTAGGGTTAGGGTTAGGGTTATGTTTAGGTGAGGGTTAGAGTAAGGGTTAGGGTTATGTCTTAGGAACAAGGCATGTCGGAACTGCCACTATACTGGCACACCAAGGGCTGAGTTGAGGGTGGGACTCAGCAGAATCCTCAGGCGATGGAATTTTGGACGGGACAGGCCAAGAGGGTGGAATGCCCTCAGGGTAGCATGCTGGTTTCTATATATCTGAAGGTACTGGATAGCACAGAAGGAAAGGGTCAGTTTCTGCCTGAGAGGCTGAGTCCTTCCTACAGACTGACTTTCCCATCCACAGGAGGACCTGGGTTCAGTCCTCCGGTGTCCAGAGTCTGATCCCGTAACCTAGGCTTAGCCTTTGGCTCTGGGAGAATGGCTGACCTGATTTGTCAGGGCAGAATTAGGCTTTCCACGGGACTCAGTTGAGGACGTAGCCCTGGCGGACCATCCTATTCCCGGATTGTGGTGTGGGGGTCCTAGGAAGGTGTTGGTAGAATGATCGGACAGGCAGATTTCTCCCTCCCCGAGGGTCTTCCACAGGGCTAAACTTCCCATTTGCCTAGTGGGCGGCACCCAGAGGCCTGCGATGTGAAGAAGGAATCCCCTACCTAGAGGGCTACCAGGGCAGGCAACCGGGGATAGAAGTCTGAAGAAGCACCCTCGGGTTAGGGTTAGGCCGATGCACATGGGAGGCCCTACCGGCCCTTGCTGAGGGATCATCAAACTCCTGGTTCCCGCTTCAGGTGGGCGCTCCTTGGAGCTGTGTCCCAAGGGGTGCATGCAGATTTCACCTGTTCTACGGATTCAGCTCATTTCTAAAGGGCAAACGTTCCCATTGGGATCTATGGACATTGTGCGGTACACCTCAGGGTTCCCGCATCTGCAGAGTTCATGGACCAGGCTACTGAGGACAGAAGCCTGAGCATGGGACAGGGGCTTTGCATCACGATTACCGTGAAGGTTATTTCACAAGTGAATGCTGTTGGTAACACCTGGGTGAGTCAGTGGGTTAGGCCACTGCCTTCAGCTCAGGACATGATCCCAGAGTCCTGGGATGGAGCCCCACATCGGGCTGTCTCCTCACAGGGAGCCTTCTTTCCCTTCTCTGGGCGTGCAACACTGCCTACATCTTTTCGCTCTCTGCAAAGTGAAAAAGTAAAATCTTGAAGCAATAAATAAATAAATACATAAATAATAAATATATAAAAGAGAGGGCATGATTTCCTATTGGAATCTAGGTCATTTGTGCGGGGCAGCCTAGGGTTCCCCCATGGGGAGAGTTTGGGAACCAGGCCTTTGAGGACAGAAGACTGAGCACATGACTTGGGCTTCGCATTATGCTAAGGCTGAAGGTCATTGCTATAGGGTATGCTTTCCAGAACACCTGTGTACCTCATTGGATGTGACCTCTTGCCTCGGCCCAGGTCAAGATCCCAGGGAAGAGGAATCTAGTTTGACACGGGGCCCTCCCCACTGCAGGGAGCCTTATTCCCCCTTCCTTCGGACAAAAACACAGCCTACTTGTGATCTCAGTCTGTCCAACAAATAAATAAAATCATTATAAATAAATAAATAAATATATTCAGGCATGTTTTATATAGTGATCAAGTGCAATTCTGCAGTGTGGCTCAGGGTTCTTCCATCGGGAGATTTTGGGAACCAGGCCTCTGAGGTTGGAAGGCTGAGCAGCCGACCACGGCTTCATGTGAGGTATACGGTTAGGGTTAGGGTTAGGGTTAGGGTTAGGGTTATGTTTAGGTGACGGTTAGAGTAAGGGTTAGGGTTATGTCTTAGGAACAAGGCATGTCGGAACTGGCCACACAATACTGGCACACCAAGGGCTGAGTTGAGGGTGGGACTCAGCAGAATCCTCAGGCGATGGAATTTTGGACGGGACAGGCCAAGAGGGTGGAATGCCCTCAGGGGAGCATGCTGGTTTCTATATATCTGAAGGTACTGGATAGCACAGAAGGAAAGGTTCAGTTTCTGCCTGAGAGGCTGAGTCCTTCCTACAGACTGACTTTCCCATCCACAGGAGGACCTGGGTTCAGTCCTCCGGTGTCCAGAGTGTGATCCCGTAACCTAGGCTTAGCCTTTGGCTCTGGGAGAATGGCTGACCTGATTTGTCAGGGCAGAATTAGGCTTTCCACGGGACTCAGTTGAGGACGTAACCCTGGCGGACCATCCTATTCCCGGATTGTGGTGTGGGGGTCCTAGGAAGGTGTTGGTAGAATGATCGGACAGGCAGATTTCTCCCTCCCCGAGGGTCTTCCACAGGGCTAAACTTCCCATTTGCCTAGTGGGCGGCACCCAGAGGCCTGCGATGTGAAGAAGGAATCCCCTACCTAGAGGGCTACCAGGGCAGGCAACCGGGGATAGAAGTCTGAAGAAGCACCCTCGGGTTAGGGTTAGGCCGATGCACATGGGAGGCCCTACCGGCCCTTGCTGAGGGATCATCAAACTCCTGGTTCCCGCTTCAGGTGAGCGCTCCTTGGAGCTGTGTCCCAAGGGGTGCATGCAGATTTCACCTGTTCTACGGATTCAGCTCATTTCTAAAGGGCAAACGTTCCCATTGGGATCTATGGACATTGTGCGGTGCACCTCAGGGTTCCCGCGTCTGCAGAGTTCATGGACCAGGCTACTGAGGACAGAAGCCTGAGCATGGGACAGGGGCTTTGCATCAGGATTACCGTGAAGGTTATTTCACAAGTGAATGCTGTTGGTAACACCTGGGTGAGTCAGTGGGTTAGGCCACTGCCTTCAGCTCAGGACATGATCCCAGAGTCCTGGGATGGAGCCCCACATCTGGCTGTCTCCTCAGCAGGGAGCCTTCTTTCCCTTCTCTGGGCGTGCAACACTGCCTACATCTTTTCGCTCCCTGCAAAGTGAAAAAGTAAAATCTTGAAGCAATAAATAAATAAATACATAAATAATAAATATATAAAAGAGAGGGCATGATTTCCTATTGGAATCTAGGTCATTTGTGCGGGGCAGCTCAGGGTTCCCCCATGGGGAGAGTTTGGGAACCAGGCCTTTGAGGACAGAAGACTGAGCACATGACTTGGGCTTCGCATTATGCTAAGGCTGAAGGTCATTGCTATAGGGTATGCTTTCCAGAACACCTGTGTACCTCATTGGATGTGACCTCTTGCCTCGGCCCAGGTCAAGATCCCAGGGAAGAGGAATCTAGTTTGACACGGGGCCCTCCCCACTGCAGGGAGCCTTATTCCCCCTTCCTTCGGACAAAAACACAGCCTACTTGTGATCTCAGTCTGTCCAACAAATAAATAAAATCATTATAAATAAATAAATAAATATATTCAGGCATGTTTTATATAGTGCTCAAGTGCAATTCTGCAGTGTGGCTCAGGGTTCTTCCATCGGGAGATTTTGGGAACCAGGCCTCTGAGGTTGGAAGGCTGAGCAGCCGACCACGGCTTCATGTGAGGTATACGGTTAGGGTTAGGGTTAGGGTTAGGGTTAGGGTTATGTTTAGGTGAGGGTTAGAGTAAGGGTTAGGGTTATGTCTTAGGAACAAGGCATGTCGGAACTGGCCACACAATACTGGCACACCAAGGGCTGAGTTGAGGGTGGGACTCAGCAGAATCCTCAGGCGATGGAATTTTGGACGGGACAGGCCAAGAGGGTGGAATGCCCTCAGGGGAGCATGCTGGTTTCTATATATCTGAAGGTACTGGATAGCACAGAAGGAAAGGGTCAGTTTCTGCCTGAGAGGCTGAGTCCTTCCTACAGACTGACTTTCCCATCCACAGGAGGACCTGGGTTCAGTCCTCCGGTGTCCAGAGTCTGATCACGTAACCTAGGCTTAGCCTTTGGCTCTGGGAGAATGGCTGACCTGATTTGTCAGGGCAGAATTAGGCTTTCCACGGGACTCAGTTGAGGACGTAACCCTGGCGGACCATCCTATTCCCGGATTGTGGTGTGGGGGTCCTAGGAAGGTGTTGGTAGATTGATCGGACAGGCAGATTTCTCCCTCCCCGAGGGTCTTCCACAGGGCTAAACTTCCCATTTGCCTAGTGGGCGGCACCCAGAGGCCTGCGATGTGAAGAAGGAATCCCCTACCTAGAGGGCTACCAGGGCAGGCAACCGGGGATAGAAGTCTGAAGAAGCACCCTCGGGTTAGGTTTAGGCCGATGCACATGGGAGGCCCAACCGGCCCTTGCTGAGGGATCATCAAACTCCTGGTTCCCGCTTCAGGTGGGCGCTCCTTGGAGCTGTGTCCCAAGGGGTGCATGCAGATTTCACCTGTTCTACGGATTCAGCTCATTTCTAAAGGGCAAACGTTCCCATTGGGATCTATGGACATTGTGCGGTGCACCTCAGGGTTCCCGCGTCTGCAGAGTTCATGGACCAGGCTACTGAGGACAGAAGCCTGAGCATGGGACAGGGGCTTTGCATCAGGATTACCGTGAAGGTTATTTCACAAGTGAATGCTGTTGGTAACACCTGGGTGAGTCAGTGGGTTAGGCCACTGCCTTCAGCTCAGGACATGATCCCAGAGTCCTGGGATGGAGCCCCACATCTGGCTGTCTCCTCAGCAGGGAGCCTTCTTTCCCTTCTCTGGGCGTGCAACACTGCCTACATCTTTTCGCTCCCTGCAAAGTGAAAAAGTAAAATCTTGAAGCAATAAATAAATAAATACATAAATAATAAATATATAAAAGAGAGGGCATGATTTCCTATTGGAATCTAGGTCATTTGTGCGGGGCAGCTCAGGGTTCCCCCATGGGGAGAGTTTGGGAACCAGGCCTTTGAGGACAGAAGACTGAGCACATGACTTGGGCTTCGCATTATGCTAAGGCTGAAGGTCATTGCTATAGGGTATGCTTTCCAGAACACCTGTGTACCTCATTGGATGTGACCTCTTGCCTCGGCCCAGGTCAAGATCCCAGGGAAGAGGAATCTAGTTTGACACGGGGCCCTCCCCACTGCAGGGAGCCTTATTCCCCCTTCCTTCGGACAAAAACACAGCCTACTTGTGATCTCAGTCTGTCCAACAAATAAATAAAATCATTATAAATAAATAAATAAATATATTCAGGCATGTTTTATATAGTGATCAAGTGCAATTCTGCAGTGTGGCTCAGGGTTCTTCCATCGGGAGATTTTGGGAACCAGGCCTCTGAGGTTGGAAGGCTGAGCAGCCGACCACGGCTTCATGTGAGGTATACAGTTAGGGTTAGGGTTAGGGTTAGGGTTAGGGTTAGGGTTATGTTTAGGTGAGGGTTAGAGTAAGGGTTAGGGTTATGTCTTAGGAACAAGGCATGTCGGAACTGGCCACACAATACTGGCACACCAAGGGCTGAGTTGAGGGTGGGACTCAGCAGAATCCTCCAGCGATGGAATTTTGGACGGGACAGGCGAAGAGGGTGGAATGCCCTCAGGGGAGCATGCTGGTTTCTATATATCTGAAGGTACTGGATAGCACAGAAGGAAAGGGTCAGTTTCTGCCTGAGAGGCTGAGTCCTCCTACAGACTGACTTTCCCATCCACAGGAGGACCTGGGTTCAGTCCTCCGGTGTCCAGAGTCTGATCCCGTAACCTAGGCTTAGCCTTTGGCTCTGGGAGAATGGCTGACCTGATTTGTCAGGGCAGAATTAGGCTTTCCACGGGACTCAGTTGAGGACGTAACCCTGGCGGACCATCCTATTCCCGGATTGTGGTGTGGGGGTCCTAGGAAGGTGTTGGTAGAATGATCGGACAGGCAGATTTCTCCCTCCCCGAGGGCCTTCCACAGGGCTAAACTTCCCATTTGCCTAGTGGGCGGCACCCAGAGGCCTGCGATGTGAAGAAGGAATCCCCTACATAGAGGGCTACCAGGGCAGGCAACCGGGGATAGAAGTCTGAAGAAGCACCCTCGGGTTAGGTTTAGGCCGATGCACATGGGAGGCCCAACCGGCCCTTGCTGAGGGATCATCAAACTCCTGGTTCCCGCTTCAGGTGGGCGCTCCTTGGAGCTGTGTCCCAAGGGGTGCATGCAGATTTCACCTGTTCTACGGATTCAGCTCATTTCTAAAGGGCAAACGTTCCCATTGGGATCTATGGACATTGTGCGGTGCACCTCAGGGTTCCCGCGTCTGCAGAGTTCATGGACCAGGCTACTGAGGACAGAAGCCTGAGCATGGGACAGGGGCTTTGCATCAGGATTACCGTGAAGGTTATTTCACAAGTGAATGCTGTTGGTAACACCTGGGTGAGTCAGTGGGTTAGGCCACTGCCTTCAGCTCAGGACATGATCCCAGAGTCCTGGGATGGAGCCCCACATCTGGCTGTCTCCTCAGCAGGGAGCCTTCTTTCCCTTCTCTGGGCGTGCAACACTGCCTACATCTTTTCGCTCCCTGCAAAGTGAAAAAGTAAAATCTTGAAGCAATAAATAAATAAATACATAAATAATAAATATATAAAAGAGAGGGCATGATTTCCTATTGGAATCTAGGTCATTTGTGCGGGGCAGCTCAGGGTTCCCCCATGGGGAGAGTTTGGGAACCAGGCCTTTGAGGACAGAAGACTGAGCACATGACTTGGGCTTCGCATTATGCTAAGGCTGAAGGTCATTGCTATAGGGTATGCTTTCCAGAACACCTGTGTACCTCATTGGATGTGACCTCTTGCCTCGGCCCAGGTCAAGATCCCAGGGAAGAGGAATCTAGTTTGACACGGGGCCCTCCCCACTGCAGGGAGCCTTATTCCCCCTTCCTTCGGACAAAAACACAGCCTACTTGTGATCTCAGTCTGTCCAACGAATAAATAAAATCATTATAAATAAATAAATAAATATATTCAGGCATGTTTTATATAGTGATCAAGTGCAATTCTGCAGTGTGGCTCAGGGTTCTTCCATCGGGAGATTTTGGGAACCAGGCCTCTGAGGTTGGAAGGCTGAGCAGCCGACCACGGCTTCATGTGAGGTGTATGGTTAGGGTTAGGGTTAGGGTTAGGGTTAGGGTTATGTTTAGGTGAGGGTTAGAGTAAGGGTTAGGGTTATGTCTTAGGAACAAGGCATGTCGGAACTGGCCACACAATACTGGCACACCAAGGGCTGAGTTGAGGGTGGGACTCAGCAGAATCCTCAGGCGATGGAATTTTGGACGGGACAGGCGAAGAGGGTGGAATGCCCTCAGGGGAGCATGCTGGTTTCTATATATCTGAAGGTACTGGATAGCACAGAAGGAAAGGGTCAGTTTCTGCCTGAGAGGCTGAGTCCTTCCTACAGACTGACTTTCCCATCCACAGGAGGACCTGGGTTCAGTCCTCCGGTGTCCAGAGTCTGATCCCGTAACCTAGGCTTAGCCTTTGGCTCTGGGAGAATGGCTGACCTGATTTGTCAGGGCAGAATTAGGCTTTCCACGGGACTCAGTTGAGGACGTAACCCTGGCGGACCATCCTATTCCCGGATTGTGGTGTGGGGGTCCTAGGAAGGTGTTGGTAGAATGATCGGACAGGCAGATTTCTCCCTCCCCGAGGGTCTTCCACAGGGCTAAACTTCCCATTTGCCTAGTGGGCGGCACCCAGAGGCCTGCGATGTGAAGAAGGAATCCCCTACCTAGAGGGCTACCAGGGCAGGCAACCGGGGATAGAAGTCTGAAGAAGCACCCTCGGGTTAGGTTTAGGCCGATGCACATGGGAGGCCCAACCGGCCCTTGCTGAGGGATCATCAAACTCCTGGTTCCCGCTTCAGGTGGGCGCTCCTTGGAGCTGTGTCCCAAGGGGTGCATGCAGATTTCACCTGTTCTACGGATTCAGCTCATTTCTAAAGGGCAAACGTTCCCATTGGGATCTATGGACATTGTGCGGTGCACCTCAGGGTTCCCGCGTCTGCAGAGTTCATGGACCAGGCTACTGAGGACAGAAGCCTGAGCATGGGACAGGGGCTTTGCATCAGGATTACCGTGAAGGTTATTTCACAAGTGAATGCTGTTGGTAACACCTGGGTGAGTCAGTGGGTTAGGCCACTGCCTTCAGCTCAGGACATGATCCCAGAGTCATGGGATGGAGCCCCACATCTGGCTGTCTCCTCAGCAGGGAGCCTTCTTTCCCTTCTCTGGGCGTGCAACACTGCCTACATCTTTTCGCTCCCTGCAAAGTGAAAAAGTAAAATCTTGAAGCAATAAATAAATAAATACATAAATAATAAATATATAAAAGAGAGGGCATGATTTCCTATTGGAATCTAGGTCATTTGTGCGGGGCAGCTCAGGGTTCCCCCATGGGGAGAGTTTGGGAACCAGGCCTTTGAGGACAGAAGACTGAGCACATGACTTGGGCTTCGCATTATGCTAAGGCTGAAGGTCATTGCTATAGGGTATGCTTTCCAGAACACCTGTGTACCTCATTGGATGTGACCTCTTGCCTCGGCCCAGGTCAAGATCCCAGGGAAGAGGAATCTAGTTTGACACGGGGCCCTCCCCACTGCAGGGAGCCTTATTCCCCCTTCCTTCGGACAAAAACACAGCCTACTTGTGATCTCAGTCTGTCCAACAAATAAATAAAATCATCATAAATAAATAAATAAATATATTCAGGCATGTTTTATATAGTGATCAAGTGCAATTCTGCAGTGTGGCTCAGGGTTCTTCCATCGGGAGATTTTGGGAACCAGGCCTCTGAGGTTGGAAGGCTGAGCAGCCGACCACGGCTTCATGTGAGGTGTATGGTTAGGGTTAGGGTTAGGGTTAGGGTTAGGGTTAGGGTTATGTTTAGGTGAGGGTTAGAGTAAGGGTTAGGGTTATGTCTTAGGAACAAGGCATGTCGGAACTGGCCACACAATACTGGCACACCAAGGGCTGAGTTGAGGGTGGGACTCAGCAGAATCCTCAGGCGATGGAATTTTGGACGGGACAGGCGAAGAGGGTGGAATGCCCTCAGGGGAGCATGCTGGTTTCTATATATCTGAAGGTACTGGATAGCACAGAAGGAAAGGGTCAGTTTCTGCCTGAGAGGCTGAGTCCTTCCTACAGACTGACTTTCCCATCCACAGGAGGACCTGGGTTCAGTCCTCCGGTGTCCAGAGTCTGATCCCGTAACCTAGGCTTAGCCTTTGGCTCTGGGAGAATGGCTGACCTGATTTGTCAGGGCAGAATTAGGCTTTCCACGGGACTCAGTTGAGGACGTAACCCTGGCGGACCATCCTATTCCCGGATTGTGGTGTGGGGGTCCTAGGAAGGTGTTGGTAGAATGATCGGACAGGCAGATTTCTCCCTCCCCGAGGGTCTTCCACAGGGCTAAACTTCCCATTTGCCTAGTGGGCGGCACCCAGAAGCCTGCGATGTGAAGAAGGAATCCCCTACCTAGAGGGCTACCAGGGCAGGCAACCGGGGATAGAAGTCTGAAGAAGCACCCTCGGGTTAGGTTTAGGCCGATGCACATGGGAGGCCCTACCGGCCCTTGCTGAGGGATCATCAAACTCCTGGTTCCCGCTTCAGGTGGGCGCTCCTTGGAGCTGTGTCCCAAGGGGTGCATGCAGATTTCACCTGTTCTACGGATTCAGCTCATTTCTAAAGGGCAAACGTTCCCATTGGGATCTATGGACATTGTGCGGTGCACCTCAGGGTTCCCGCGTCTGCAGAGTTCATGGACCAGGCTACTGAGGACAGAAGCCTGAGCATGGGACAGGGGCTTTGCATCAGGATTCCCGTGAAGGTTATTTCACAAGTGAATGCTGTTGGTAACACCTGGGTGAGTCAGTGGGTTAGGCCACTGCCTTCAGCTCAGGACATGATCCCAGAGTCATGGGATGGAGCCCCACATCTGGCTGTCTCCTCAGAAGGGAGCCTTCTTTCCCTTCTCTGGGCGTGCAACACTGCCTACATCTTTTCGCTCCCTGCAAAGTGAAAAAGTAAAATCTTGAAGCAATAAATAAATAAATACATAAATAATAAATATATAAAAGAGAGGGCATGATTTCCTATTGGAATCTAGGTCATTTGTGCGGGGCAGCTCAGGGTTCCCCCATGGGGAGAGTTTGGGAACCAGGCCTTTGAGGACAGAAGACTGAGCACATGACTTGGGCTTCGCATTATGCTAAGGCTGAAGGTCATTGCTATAGGGTATGCTTTCCAGAACACCTGTGTACCTCATTGGATGTGACCTCTTGCCTCGGCCCAGGTCAAGATCCCAGGGAAGAGGAATCTAGTTTGACACGGGGCCCTCCCCACTGCAGGGAGCCTTATTCCCCCTTCCTTCGGACAAAAACACAGCCTACTTGTGATCTCAGTCTGTCCAACAAATAAATAAAATCATCATAAATAAATAAATAAATATATTCAGGCATGTTTTATATAGTGATCAAGTGCAATTCTGCAGTGTGGCTCAGGGTTCTTCCATCGGGAGATTTTGGGAACCAGGCCTCTGAGGTTGGAAGGCTGAGCAGCCGACCACGGCTTCATGTGAGGTATATGGTTAGGGTTAGGGTTAGGGTTAGGGTTAGGGTTAGGGTTATGTTTAGGTGAGGGTTAGAGTAAGGGTTAGGGTTATGTCTTAGGAACAAGGCATGTCGGAACTGGCCACACAATACTGGCACACCAAGGGCTGAGTTGAGGGTGGGACTCAGCAGAATCCTCAGGCGATGGAATTTTGGACGGGACAGGCGAAGAGGGTGGAATGCCCTCAGGGGAGCATGCTGGTTTCTATATATCTGAAGGTACTGGATAGCACAGAAGGAAAGGGTCAGTTTCTGCCTGAGAGGCTGAGTCCTTCCTACAGACTGACTTTCCCATCCACAGGAGGACCTGGGTTCAGTCCTCCGGTGTCCAGAGTCTGATCCCGTAACCTAGGCTTAGCCTTTGGCTCTGGGAGAATGGCTGACCTGATTTGTCAGGGCAGAATTAGGCTTTCCACGGGACTCAGTTGAGGACGTAACCCTGGCGGACCATCCTATTCCCGGATTGTGGTGTGGGGGTCCTAGGAAGGTGTTGGTAGAATGATCGGACAGGCAGATTTCTCCCTCCCCGAGGGTCTTCCACAGGGCTAAACTTCCCATTTGCCTAGTGGGCGGCACCCAGAAGCCTGCGATGTGAAGAAGGAATCCCCTACCTAGAGGGCTACCAGGGCAGGCAACCGGGGATAGAAGTCTGAAGAAGCACCCTCGGGTTAGGTTTAGGCCGATGCACATGGGAGGCCCTACCGGCCCTTGCTGAGGGATCATCAAACTCCTGGTTCCCGCTTCAGGTGGGCGCTCCTTGGAGCTGTGTCCCAAGGGGTGCATGCAGATTTCACCTGTTCTACGGATTCAGCTCATTTCTAAAGGGCAAACGTTCCCATTGGGATCTATGGACATTGTGCGGTGCACCTCAGGGTTCCCGCGTCTGCAGAGTTCATGGACCAGGCTACTGAGGACAGAAGCCTGAGCATGGGACAGGGGCTTTGCATCAGGATTCCCGTGAAGGTTATTTCACAAGTGAATGCTGTTGGTAACACCTGGGTGAGTTAGTGGGTTAGGCCACTGCCTTCAGCTCAGGACATGATCCCAGAGTCATGGGATGGAGCCCCACATCTGGCTGTCTCCTCAGCAGGGAGCCTTCTTTCCCTTCTCTGGGCGTGCAACACTGCCTACATCTTTTCGCTCCCTGCAAAGTGAAAAAGTAAAATCTTGAAGCAATAAATAAATAAATACATAAATAATAAATATATAAAAGAGAGGGCATGATTTCCTATTGGAATCTAGGTCATTTGTGCGGGGCAGCTCAGGGTTCCCCCATGGGGAGAGTTTGGGAACCAGGCCTTTGAGGACAGAAGACTGAGCACATGACTTGGGCTTCGCATTATGCTAAGGCTGAAGGTCATTGCTATAGGGTATGCTTTCCAGAACACCTGTGTACCTCATTGGATGTGACCTCTTGCCTCGGCCCAGGTCAAGATCCCAGGGAAGAGGAATCTAGTTTGACACGGGGCCCTCCCCACTGCAGGGAGCCTTATTCCCCCTTCCTTCGGACAAAAACACAGCCTACTTGTGATCTCAGTCTGTCCAACGAATAAATAAAATCATTATAAAAAAATAAATAAATATATTCAGGCATGTTTTATATAGTGATCAAGTGCAATTCTGCAGTGTGGCTCAGGGTTCTTCCATCGGGAGATTTTGGGAACCAGGCCTCTGAGGTTGGAAGGCTGAGCAGCCGACCACGGCTTCATGTGAGGTATAGGGTTAGGGTTAGGGTTAGGGTTAGGGTTACGGTTAGGGTTAGGGTTATGTTTAGGTGAGGGTTAGAGTAATGGTTAGGGTTATGTCTTAGGAACAAGGCATGTCGGAACTGGCCACACAATACTGGCACACCAAGGGCTGAGTTGAGGGTGGGACTCAGCAGAATCCTCAGGCGATGGAATTTTGGACGGGACAGGCCAAGAGGGTGGAATGCCCTCAGGGGAGCATGCTGGTTTCTATATATCTGATGGTACTGGATAGCAAAGAAGGAAAGGGTCAGTTTCTGCCTGAGAGGCTGAGTCCTTCCTACAGACTGACTTTCCCATCCACAGGAGGACCTGGGTTCAGTCCTCCAGTGTCCAGAGTCTGAACACGTAACCTAGGCTTAGGGTTTGGCTCTGGGAGAATGGCTGACCTGATTTGTCAGGGCAGAATTAGGCTTTCCACGGGACTCAGTTGAGGACGTACCCTGGCGGACCATCCTATTCCCGGATTGTGCTGTGTGGGTCCTAGGAAGGTGTTGGTAGAATGATTGGACAGGCAGATTTCTCCCGCCCCGAGGGTCTTCCACAGGGCTAAATTTCCCATTATCATAGTGGGCGGCACCCAGAAGCCTGCGATGTGAAGATGGAATCCCCTACCTAGAGGGCTACCAGGTCAAGCAACCAGGGATAGAAGTCTGAAGAAGCACCCTCGGGTTAGGGTTAGGCCGATGCACATGGGAGGCCATACCGGCCCTTGCTGAGGGATCATCAAACTCCTGGTTCCCGCTTCAGGTGGGCACTCCTTGGAGCTGTGTCCCAAGGGGTGCATGCAGATTTCACCTGTTCTACGGATTCAGCTCATTTCTAAAGGGCAAACGTTCCCATTGGGATCTATGGACATTGTGCGGTGCACCTCAGGGTTCCCGCATCTGCAGAGTTCATGGACCAGGCTACTGAGGACAGAAGCCTGAGCATGGGACAGGGGCTTTGCATCAGGATTACCGTGAAGGTTATTTCACAAGTGAATGCTGTTGGTAACACCTGGGTGAATCAGTGGGTTAGGCCACTGCCTTCAGCTCAGGACATGATCCCAGAGTCCTGGGATGGAGCCCCACATCGGGCTGTCTCCTCAGCAGGGAGCCTTCTTTCCTTTCTCTGGGCGTGCAACACTGCCTACATCTTTTCGCTCCCTGCAAAGTGAAAAAGTAAAATCTTGAAGAATAAATAAATAAATACGTAAATAATAAATATATAAAAGGGAGGGCATGATTTCCTATTGGAATCTAGGTCATTTGTGCGGGGCAGCTCAGGGTTCCCCCATGGGGAGAGTTTGGGAACCAGGCCTTTGAGGACAGAAGACTGAGCACATGACTTGGGCTTCGCATTATGCTAAGGCTGAAGGTCATTGCTATAGGGTATGCTTTCCAGAACACCTGTGTACCTCATTGGATGTGACCTCTTGCCTCGGCCCAGGTCAAGATCCCAGGGAAGAGGAATCTAGTTTGACACCGGGCCCTCCCCACTGCAGGGAGCCTTATTCCCCCTTCCTTCAGACAAAAACACAGCCTACTTGTGATCTCAGTCTGTCCAACGAATAAATAAAATCATTATAAAAAAATAAATAAATATATTCAGGCATGTTTTATATAGTGATCAAGTGCAATTCTGCAGTGTGGCTCAGGGTTCTTCCATCGGGAGATTTTGGGAACCAGGCCTCTGAGGTTGGAAGGCTGAGCAGCCGACCACGGCTTCATGTGAGGTATAGGGTTAGGGTTAGGGTTAGGGTTAGGGTTAGGGTTACGGTTAGGGTTAGGGTTATGTTTAGGTGAGGGTTAGAGTAATGGTTAGGGTTATGTCTTAGGAACAAGGCATGTCGGAACTGGCCACACAATACTGGCACACCAAGGGCTGAGTTGAGGGTGGGACTCAGCAGAATCCTCAGGCGATGGAATTTTGGAAGGGACAGGCCAAGAGGGTGGAATGCCCTCAGGGGAGCATGCTGGTTTCTATATATCTGATGGTACTGGATAGCACAGAAGGAAAGGGTCAGTTTCTGCCTGAGAGGCTGAGTCCTTCCTACAGACTGACTTTCCCATCCACAGGAGGACCTGGGTTCAGTCCTCCAGTGTCCAGAGTCTGAACACGTAACCTAGGCTTAGGGTTTGGCTCTGGGAGAATGGCTGACCTGATTTGTCAGGGCAGAATTAGGCTTTCCACGGGACTCAGTTGAGGACGTACCCTGGCGGACCATCCTATTCCCGGATTGTGCTGTGTGGGTCCTAGGAAGGTGTTGGTAGAATGATTGGACAGGCAGATTTATCCCGCCCCGAGGGTCTTCCACAGGGCTAAATTTCCCATTATCATAGTGGGCGGCACCCAGAAGCCTGCGATGTGAAGATGGAATCCCCTACCTAGAGGGCTACCAGGTCAAGCAACCAGGGATAGAAGTCTGAAGAAGCACCCTCGGGTTAGGGTTAGGCCGATGCACATGGTAGGCCCTACCGGCCCTTGCTGAGGGATCATCAAACTCCTGGTTCACGCTTCAGGTGGGCACTCCTTGGAGCTGTGTCCCAAGGGGTGCATGCAGATTTCACCTGTTCTACGGATTCAGCTCATTTCTAAAGGGCAAACATTCCCATTGGGATCTATGGACATTGTGCGGTGCACCTCAGGGTTCCCGCATCTGCAGAGTTCATGGACCAGGCTACTGAGGACAGAAGCCTGAGCATGGGACAGGGGCTTTGCATCAGGAATACCGTGAAGGTTATTTCACAAGTGAATGCTGTTGGTAACACCTGGGTGAATCAGTGGGTTAGGCCACTGCCTTCAGCTCAGGACATGATCCCAGAGTCCTGGGATGGAGCCCCACATCGGGCTGTCTCCTCAGCAGGGAGCCTTCTTTCCTTTCTCTGGGCGTGCAACACTGCCTACATCTATTCGCTCCCTGCAAAGTGAAAAAGTAAAATCTTGAAGCAATAAATAAATAAATACGTAAATAATAAATATATAAAAGGGAGGGCATGATTTCCTATTGGAATCTAGGTCATTTGTGCGGGGCAGCTCAGGGTTCCCCCATGGGGAGAGTTTGGGAACCAGGCCTTTGAGGACAGAAGACTGAGCACATGACTTGGGCTTCGCATTATGCTAAGGCTGAAGGTCATTGCTATAGGGTATGCTTTCCAGAACACCTGTGTACCTCATTGGATGTGACCTCTTGCCTCGGCCCAGGTCAAGATCCCAGGGAAGAGGAATCTAGTTTGACACCGGGCCCTCCCCACTGCAGGGAGTCTTATTCCCCCTTCCTTCAGACAAAAACACAGCCTACTTGTGATCTCAGTCTGTCCAACAAATAAATAAAATCATTATAAATAAATAAATAAATATATTCAGGCATGTTTTATATAGTGATCAAGTGCAATTCTGCAGTGTGGCTCAGGGTTCTTCCATCGGGAGATTTTGGGAACCAGGTTCTGAGGTTGGAAGGCTGAGCAGCCGACCACGGCTTCATGTGAGGTATAGGGTTAGGGTTAGGGTTAGGGTTAGGGTTAGGGTTAGGGTTACGGTTAGGGTTAGGGTTATTTTTAGGTAGGGTTAGAGTAATGGTTAGGGTTATGTCTTAGGAACAAGACATGTCGGAACTGGCCACACAATACTGGCACACCAAGGGCTGAGTTGAGGGTGGGACTCAGCAGAATCCTCAGGCGATGGAATTTTGGACGGGACAGGCTAAGAGGGTGGAATGCCCTCAGGGGAGCATGCTGGTTTCTATATATCTGATGGTACTGGATAGCACAGAAGGAAAGGGTCAGTTTCTGCCTGAGAGGCTGAGTCCTTCCTACAGACTGACTTTCCCATCCACAGGAGGACCTGGGTTCAGTCCTCCGGTGTCCAGAGTCTGAACACGTAACCTAGGCTTAGGGTTTGGCTCTGGGAGAATGATTGACCTGATTTGTCAGGGCAGAATTAGGCTTTCCACGGGACTCAGTTGAGGACGTAGCCCTGGCGGACCATCCTATTCCCTGATTGTGCTGTGGGGGTCCTAGGAAGGTGTTGGTAGAATGATCGGACAGGCAGATTTCTCCCGCCCCGAGGGTCTTCCACAGGGCTAAATTTCCCATTATCATAGTGGGCGGCACCCAGAAGCCTGCGATGTGAAGATGGAATCCCCTACCTAGAGGGCTATCAGGGCAAGCAACCAGGGATAGAAGTCTGAAGAAGCCCCCTCGGGTTAGGGTTAGGCCGATGCACATGTGAGGCCCTACCGGCCCTTGCTGGGGGATCATCAAACTCCTGGTTCCCGCTTCAGGTGGGCACTCCTTGGAGCTGTGTCCCAAGGGGTGCATGCAGATTTCACCTGTTCTACGGATTCAGCTCATTTCTAAAGGGCAAACGTTCCCATTGGGATCTATGGACATTGTGCGGTGCACCTCAGGGTTCCCGCATCTGCAGAGTTCATGGACCAGGCTACTGAGGACAGAAGCCTGAGCATGGGACAGGGGCTTTGCATCAGGATTACCGTGAAGGTTATTTCACAAGTGAATGCTGTTGGTAACACCTGGGTGAGTCAGTGGGTTAGGCCATTGCCTTCAGCTCAGGACATGATCCCAGAGTCCTGGGATGGAGCCCCACATCGGGCTGTCTCCTCAGCAGGGAGCCTTCTTTCCCTTCTCTGGGCGTGCAACACTGCCTACATCTTTTCGCTCCCTGCAAAGTGAAAAAGTAAAATCGTGAAGCAATAAATAAATAAATACATAAATAATAAATATATAAAAGAGAGGGCATGATTTCCTATTGGAATCTAGGTCATTTGTGCGGGGCAGCTCAGGGTTCCCCCATGGGGAGAGTTTTGGACCAGGCCTTTGAGGACAGAAGTCTGAGCACATGACTTGGGCTTCGCATTATGCTAAGGCTGAAGGTCATTGCTATAGGGTATGCTTTCCAGAACACCTGTGTACCTCATTGGATGTGACCTCTTGCCTCGGCCCAGGTCAAGATCCCAGGGAAGAGGAATCTAGTTTGACACCGGGCGCTCCCCACTGCAGGGAGCCTTATTCCCCCTTCCTTCAGACAAAAACACAGCCTACTTGTGATCTCAGTCTGTCCAACAAATAAATAAAATCATTATAAAAAAATAAATAAATATATTCAGGCATGTTTTATATAGTGATCAAGTGCAATTCTGCAGTGTGGCTCAGGGTTCTTCCATCGGGAGATTTTGGGAACCAGGCCTCTGAGGATGGAAGGCTGAGCAGCCGACCACGGCTTCATGTGAGGTATAGGGTTAGGGTTAGGTTTAGGGTTAGGGTTATGTTTAGGTGAGGGTTAGAGTAAGGGTTTCGGTTATATATTAGGAACAAGGCATGTCGGAACTGGCCACACAATACTGGCACACCAAGGGCTGAGTTGAGGGTGGGACTCAGCAGAATCCTCAGGCGATGGAATTTTGGACGGGACAGGCCAAGAGGGTGGAATGCCCTCAGGGGAGCATGCTGGTTTCTATATATCTGAAGGTACTGGATAGCACAGAAGGAAAGGGTCAGTTTCTGCCTTAGAGGCTGAGTCCTTCCTACCGACTGACTTTCCCATCCACAGGAGGACCTGGGTTCAGTCCTCCGGTGTCCAGAGTCTGATCACGTAACCTAGGCTTAGCCTTTGGCTCTGGGAGAATGGCTGACCTGATTTGTCAGGGCAGAATTAGGCTTTCCACGGGACTCAGTTGAGGACGTAGCCCTGGCGGACCATCCTATTCCCGGATTGTGGTGTGGGGGTCCTAGGAAGGTGTTGGTAGAATGATCGGAGAGGCAGATTTCTCCCGCCCCGAGGGTCTTCCACAGGGCTAAATTTTCCATTATCATGGTGGGCGGCACCCAGAAGCCTGCGATGTGAAGATGGAATCCCCTACCTAGAGGGCTACCAGGTCAAGCAACCAGGGATAGAAGTCTGAAGAAGCACCCTCGGGTTAGGGTTAGGCCGATGCACATGGGAGGCCCTACCGGCCCTTGCTGAGGGATCATCAAACTCCTGGTTTCCGCTTCAGGTGGGCGCTCCTTGGAGCTGTGTCCCAAGGGGTGCATGCAGATTTCACCTGTTCTACGGATTCAGCTCATTTCTAAAGGGCAAACGTTCCCATTGGGATCTATGGACATTGTGCGGTGCACCTCAGGGTTCCCGCATCTGCAGAATTCATGGACCAGGCTACTGAGGACAGAAGCCTGAGCATGGGACAGGGGCTTTGCATCAGGATTACCGTGAAGGTTATTTCACAAGTGAATGCTGTTGGTAACACCTGGGTGAGTCAGTGGGTTAGGCCATTGCCTTCAGCTCAGGACATGATCCCAGAGTCCTGGGATGGAGCCCCACATCGGGCTGTCTCCTCAGCAGGGAGCCTTCTTTCCCTTCTCTGGGCGTGCAACACTGCCTACATCTTTTCGCTCCCTGCAAAGTGAAAAAGTAAAATCGTGAAGCAATAAATAAATAAATACATAAATAATAAATATATAAAAGAGAGGGCATGATTTCCTATTGGAATCTAGGTCATTTGTGCGGGGCAGCTCAGGGTTCCCCCATGGGGAGAGTTTGGGACCAGGCCTTTGAGGACAGAAGTCTGAGCACATGACTTGGGCTTCGCATTATGCTAAGGCTGAAGGTCATTGCTATAGGGTATGCTTTCCAGAACAGCTGTGTACCTCATTGGATGTGACCTCTTGCCTCGGCCCAGGTCAAGATCCCAGGGAAGAGGAATCTAGTTTGACACCGGGCCCTCCCCACTGCAGGGAGCCTTATTCCCCCTTCCTTCAGACAAAAACACAGCCTACTTGTGATCTCAGTCTGTCCAACAAATAAATAAAATCATTATAAATAAATAAATAAATATATTCAGGCATGTTTTATATAGTGATCAAGTGCAATTCTGCAGTGTGGCTCAGGGTTCTTCCATCGGGAGATTTTGGGAACCAGGCCTCTGAGGTTGGAAGGCTGAGCAGCCGACCACGGCTTCATGTGAGGTATAGGGTTAGGGTTAGGGTTAGGGTTAGGGTTAGGGTTACGGTTAGGGTTAGGGTTATGTTTAGGTGAGGGTTAGAGTAATGGTTAGGGTTATGTCTTAGGAACAAGGCATGTCGGAACTGGCCACACAATACTGGCACACCAAGGGCTGAGTTGAGGGTGGGACTCAGCAGAATCCTCAGGCGATGGAATTTTGGACGGGACAGGCCAAGAGGGTGGAATGCCCTCAGGGGAGCATGCTGGTTTCTATATATCTGATGGTACTGGATAGCACAGAAGGAAAGGGTCAGTTTCTGCCTGAGAGGCTGAGTCCTTCCTGCAGACTGACTTTCCCATCCACAGGAGGACCTGGGTTCAGTCCTCCGGTGTCCAGAGTCTGAACACGTAACCTAGGCTTAGCCTTTGGCTCTGGGAGAATGGCTGACCTGATTTGTCAGGGCAGAATTAGGCTTTCCACGGGACTCATTGAGGACGTAGCCCTGGCGGACCATCCTATTCCCGGATTGTGCTGTGTGGGTCCTAGGAAGGTGTTGGTAGAATGATCGGACAGGCAGATTACTCCCGCCCCGAGGGTCTTCCACAGGGCTAAATTTCCCATTATCATAGTGGGCGGCACCCAGAAGCCTGCGATGTGAAGATGGAATCCCCTACCTAGAGGGCTACCAGGTCAAGCAACCAGGGATAGAAGTCTGAAGAAGCCCCCTCGGGTTAGGGTTAGGCCGATGCACATGTGAGGCCCTACCAGCCCTTGCTGAGGGATCATCAAACTCCTGGTTCCCGCTTCAGGTGGGCACTCCTTGAAGCTGTGTCCCAAGGGGTGCATGCAGATTTCACCTGTTCTACGGATTCAGCTCATTTCTAAAGGGCAAACGTTCCCATTGGGATCTATGGACATTGTGCGGTGCACCTCAGGGTTCCCGCATCTGCAGAGTTCATGGACCAGGCTACTGAGGACAGAAGCCTGAGCATGGGACAGGGGCTTTGCATCAGGATTACCGTGAAGGTTATTTCACAAGTGAATGCTGTCGGTAACACCTGGGTGAGTCAGTGGGTTAGGCCATTGCCTTCAGCTCAGGACATGATCCCAGAGTCCTGGGATGGAGCCCCACATCGGGCTGTCTCCTCAGCAGGGAGCCTTCTTTCCCTTCTCTGGGCGTGCAACACTGCCTACATCTTTTCGCTCCCTGCAAAGTGAAAAAGTAAAATCATGAAGCAATAAATAAATAAATACATAAATAATAAATATATAAAAGAGAGGGCATGATTTCCTATTGGAATCTAGGTCATTTGTGCGGGGCAGCTCAGGGTTCCCCCATGGGGAGAGTTTTGGACCAGGCCTTTGAGGACAGAAGTCTGAGCACATGACTTGGGCTTCGCATTATGCTAAGGCTGAAGGTCATTGCTATAGGGTATGCTTTCCAGAACACCTGTGTACCTCATTGGATGTGACCTCTTGCCTGGGCCCAGGTCAAGATCCCAGGGAAGAGGAATCTAGTTTGACACCGGGCCCTCCCCACTGCAGGGAGCCTTATTCCCCCTTCCTTCAGACAAAAACACAGCTTACTTGTGATCTCAGTCTGTCCAACAAATAAATAAAATCATTATAAAAAAATAAATAAATATATTCAGGCATGTTTTATATAGTGATCAAGTGCAATTCTGCAGTGTGGCTCAGGGTTCTTCCATCGGGAGATTTTGGGAACCAGGCCTCTGAGGTTGGAAGGCTGAGCAGCCGACCACGGCTTCATGTGAGGTATAGGGTTAGGGTTAGGTTTAGGGTTAGGGTTAGGTTTATGTTTAGGTGAGGGTTAGAGTAAGGGTTAGGATTATGTCTTAGAAACAAGGCATGTTGGAACTGGCCACACAATACTGGCACACCAAGGGCTGAGTTGAGGGTGGGACTCAGCAGAATCCTCAGGCGATGGAATTTTGGACAGGACAGGCCAAGAGGGTGGAATGCCCTCAGGGGAGCATGCTGGTTTCTATATATCTGAAGGTACTGGATAGCACAGAAGGAAAGGGTCAGTTTCTGCCTGAGAGGCTGAGTCCTTCCTACCGACTGACTTTCCCATCCACAGGAGGACCTGGGTTCAGTCCTCAGGTGTCCAGAGTCTGATCACGTAACCTAGGCTTAGCCTTTGGCTCTGGGAGAATGGCTGACCTGATTTGTCAGGTCAGAATTAGGCTTTCCACGGGACTCAGTTGAGGACATAGCCCTGGCGGACCATCCTATTCCCGGATTGTGGTGTGGGGGTCCTAGGAAGGTGTTGGTAGAATGATCGGAGAGGCAGATTTCTCCCGCCCGAGGGTCTTCCACAGGGCTAAATTTCCCATTATCATAGTGGGCGGCACCCAGAAGCCTGCGATGTGAAGATGGAATCCCCTACCAAGAGGGCTACCAGGGCAAGCAACCAGGGATAGAAGTCTGAAGAAGCACCCTCAGGTTAGGGTTAGGCCGATGCACATGGGAGGCCCTACCGGCCCTTGCTGAGGGATCATCAAACTCCTGGTTCCCGCTTCAGGTGGGCACTCCTTGGAGCTGTGTCCCAAGGGGTGCATGCAGATTTCACCTGTTCTACGGATTCAGCTCATTTCTAAAGGGCAAACGTTCCCATTGGGATCTATGGACATTGTGCGGTGCACCTCAGGGTTCCCGCATCTGCAGAGTTCATGGACCAGGCTACTGAGGACAGAAGCCTGAGCATGGGACAGGGGCTTTGCATCAGGATTACCGTGAAGGTTATTTCACAAGTGAATGCTGTTGGTAACACCTGGGTGATTCAGTGGGTTAGGCCATTGCCTTCAGCTCAGGACATGATCCCAGAGTCCTGGGATGGAGCCCCACATCGGGCTGTCTCCTCAGCAGGGAGCCTTCTTTCCCTTCTCTGGGCGTGCAACACTGCCTACATCTTTTCGCACCCTGCAAAGTGAAAAAGTAAAATCGTGAAGCAATAAATAAATAAATACATAAATAATAAATATATAAAAGAGAGGGCATGATTTCCTATTGGAATCTAGGTCATTTGTGCGGGGCAGCTCAGGGTTCCCCCATGGGGAGAGTTTGGGACCAGGCCTTTGAGGACAGAAGTCTGAGCACATGACTTGGGCTTCGCATTATGCTAAGGCTGAAGGTCATTGCTATAGGGTATGCTTTCCAGAACACCTGTGTACCTCATTGGATGTGACCTCTTGCCTCGGCCCAGGTCAAAATCCCAGGGAAGAGGAATCTAGTTTGACACCGGGCGCTCCCCACTGCAGGGAGCCTTATTCCCCCTTCCTTCAGACAAAAACACAGCCTACTTGTGATCTCAGTCTGTCCAACAAATAAATAAAATCATTATAAAAAAATAAATAAATATATTCAGGCATGTTTATATAGTGATCAAGTGCAATTCTGCAGTGTGGCTCAGGGTTCTTCCATCGGGAGATTTTGGGAACCAGGCCTCTGAGGATGGAAGGCTGAGCAGCCGACCACGGCTTCATGTGAGGTATAGGGTTAGGGTTAGGGTTAGGGTTAGGGTTAGGGTTATGTTTAGGTGAGGGTTAGAGTAAGGGTTAGGGTTATGTCTTAGGAACAAGGCATGTCGGAACTGGCCACACAATACTGGCACAACAAGGGCTGAGTTGAGGGGGGGACTCAGCAGAATCCTCAGGCGATGGAATTTTGGAAGGGACAGGCCAAGAGGGTGGAATGCCCTCAGGGGAGCATGCTGGTTTCTATATATCTGAAGGTACTGGATAGCACAGAAGGAAAGGGTCAGTTTCTGCCTTAGAGGCTGAGTCCTTCCTACCGACTGACTTTCCCATCCACAGGAGGACCTGGGTTCAGTCCTCCGGTGTCCAGAGTCTGATCACGTAACCTAGGCTTAGCCTTTGGCTTTGGGAGAATGGCTGACCTGATTTGTCAGGGCAGAATTAGGCTTTCCACGGGACTCAGTTGAGGACGTAGCCCTGGCGGACCATCTTATTCCCGGATTGTGGTGTGGGGGTCCTAGGAAGGTGTTGGTAGAATGATCGGAGAGGCAGATTTCTCCCGCCCCGAGGGTCTTCCACAGGGCTAAATTTTCCATTATCATGGTGGGCGGCACCCAGAAGCCTGCGATGTGAAGATGGAATCCCCTACCTAGAGGGCTACCAGGTCAAGCAACCAGGGATAGAAGTCTGAAGAAGCACCCTCGGGTTAGGGTTAGGCCGATGCACATGGGAGGCCCTACCGGCCCTTGCTGAGGGATCATCAAACTCCTGGTTCCCGCTTCAGGTGGGCGCTCCTTGGAGCTGTGTCCCAAGGGGTGCATGCAGATTTCACCTGTTCTACGGATTCAGCTCATTTTTAAAGGGCAAACGTTCCCATTGGGATCTATGGACATTGTGCGGTGCACCTCAGGGTTCCCGCATCTGCAGAGTTCATGGACCAGGCTACTGAGGACAGAAGCCTGAGCATGGGACAGGGGCTTTGCATCAGGATTACCGTGAAGGTTATTTCACAAGTGAATGCTGTTGGTAACACCTGGGTGAGTCAGTGGGTTAGGCCATTGCCTTCAGCTCAGGACATGATCCCAGAGTCCTGGGATGGAGCCCCACATCGGGCTGTCTCCTCAGCAGGGAGCCTTCTTTCCCTTCTCTGGGCGTGCAACACTGCCTACATCTTTTCGCTCCCTGCAAAGTCAAAAAGTAAAATCGTGAAGCAATAAATAAATAAATACATAAATAATAAATATATAAAAGAGAGGGCATGATTTCCTATTGGAATCTAGGTCATTTGTGCGGGGCAGCTCAGGGTTCCCCCATGGGGAGAGTTTGGGACCAGGCCTTTGAGGACAGAAGTCTGAGCACATGACTTGGGCTTCGCATTATGCTAAGGCTGAAGGTCATTGCTATAGGGTATGCTTTCCAGAACACCTGTGTACCTCATTGGATGTGACCTCTTGCCTCGGCCCAGGTCAAGATCCCAGGGAAGAGGAATCTAGTTTGACACCGGGCCCTCCCCACTGCAGGGATCCTTATTCCCCCTTCCTTCAGACAAAAACACAGCCTACTTGTGATCTCAGTCTGTCCAACAAATAAATAAAATCATTATAAAAAAATAAATAAATATATTCAGGCATGTTTTATATAGTGATCAAGTGCAATTCTGCAGTGTGGCTCAGGGTTCTTCCATCGGGAGATTTTGGGAACCAGGCCTCTGAGGTTGGAAGGCTGAGCAGCCGACGACGGCTTCATGTGAGGTATAGGGTTAGGGTTAGGGTTAGGGTTAGGGTTAGGGTTACGGTTAGGGTTAGGGTTATGTTTAGGTGAGGGTTAGAGTAATGGTTAGGGTTATGTCTTAGGAACAAGGCATGTCGGAACTGGCCACACAATACTGGCACACCAAGGGCTGAGTTGAGCGTGGGACTCAGCAGAATCCTCAGGCGATAGAATTTTGGACGGGACAGGCCAAGAGGGTGGAATGCCCTCAGGGGAGCATGCTGTTTACTATATATCTGATGGTACTGGATAGCACAGAAGGAAAGGGTCAGTTTCTGCCTGAGAGGCTGAGTCCTTCCTACAGACTGACTTTCCCATCCACAGGAGGACCTGGGTTCAGTCCTCCGGTGTCCAGAGTCTGAACACGTAACCTAGGCTTAGCCTTTAGCTCTGGGAGAATGGCTGACCTGATTTGTCAGGGCAGAATTAGGCTTTCCACGGGACTCAGTGAGGACGTAGCCCTGGCGGACCGTCCTATTCCCGGATTGTGCTGTGGGGGTCCTAGGAAGGTGTTGGTAGAATGATCGGACAGGCAGATTTCTCCCGCCCCGAGGGTCGTCCACAGGGCTAAATTTCCCATTATCATAGTGGGCGGCATCCAGAAGCCTGCGATGTGAAGAAGGAATCCCCTACCTAGAGGGCTACCAGGTCAAGCAACCAGGGATAGAAGTCTGAAGAAGCACCCTCGGGTTAGGGTTAGGCCGATGCACATGGGAGGCCCTACCGGCCCTTGCTGAGGGATCATCAAACTCCTGGTTCCCGCTTCAGGTGGGCACTCCTTGGAGCTGTGTCCCAAGGGGTGCATGCAGATTTCACCTGTTCTACGGATTCAGCTCATTTCTAAAGGGCAAACGTTCCCATTGGGATCTATGGACATTGTGCGGTGCACCTCAGGGTTCCCGCATCTGCAGAGTTCATGGACCAGGCTACTGAGGACAGAAGCCTGAGCATGGGACAGGGGCTTTGCATCAGGAATACCGTGAAGGTTATTTCACAAGTGAATGCTGTTGGTAACACCTGGGTGAGTCTGTGGGTTAGGCCACTGCCTTCAGCTCAGGACATGATCCCAGAGTCCTGGGATGGAGCCCCATATCGGGCTGTCTCCTCAGCAGGGAGCCTTCTTTCCTTTCTCTGGGCGTGCAACACTGCCTACATCTTTTCGCTCCCTGCAAAGTGAAAAAGTAAAATCTTGAAGCAATAAATAAATAAATACGTAAATAATAAATATATAAAAGGGAGGGCATGATTTCCTATTGGAATCTAGGTCATTTGTGCGGGGCAGCTCAGGGTTCCCCCATGGGGAGAGTTTGGGAACCAGGCCTTTGAGGACAAAAGACTGAGACATGACTTGGGCTTCGCATTATGCTAAGGCTGAAGGTCATTGCTATAGGGTATGCTTTCCAGAACACCTGTGTACCTCATTGGATGTGACCTCTTGCCTCGGCCCAGGTCAAGATCCCAGGGAAGAGGAATCTAGTTTGACACCGGGCCCTCCCCACTGCAGGGAGTCTTATTCCCCCTTCCTTCAGATAAAAACACAGCCTACTTGTGATCTCAGTCTGTCCAACAAATAAATAAAATCATTATAAATAAATAAATAAATATATTCAGGCATGTTTTATATAGTGATCAAGTGCAATTCTGCAGTGTGGCTCAGGGTTCTTCCATCGGGAGATTTTGGGAACCAGGCCTCTGAGGTTGGAAGGCTGAGCAGCCGACCACGGCTTCATGTGAGGTATAGGGTTAGGGTTAGGGTTAGGGTTAGGGTTAGGGTTACGGTTAGGGTTAGGGTTATTTTTAGGTAGGGTTAGAGTAATGGTTAGGGTTATGTCTTAGGAACAAGGCATGTCGGAACTGGCCACACAATACTGGCACACCAAGGGCTGAGTTGAGGGTGGGACTCAGCAGAATCCTCAGGCGATGGAATTTTGGACGGGACAGGCTAAGAGGGTGGAATGCCCTCAGGGGAGCATGCTGGTTTCTATATATCTGATGGTACTGGATAGCACAGAAGGAAAGGGTCAGTTTCTGCCTGAGAGGCTGAGTCCTTCCTACAGACTGACTTTCCCATCCACAGGAGGACCTGGGTTCAGTCCTCCGGTTTCCAGAGTCTGAACACGTAACCTAGGCTTAGGGTTTGGCTCTGGGAGAATGGCTGACCTGATTTGTCAGGGCAGAATTAGGCTTTCCACGGGACTCAATTGAGGACGTAGCCCTGGCGGACCATCCTATTCCCGGATTGTGCTGTGGGGGTCCTAGGAAGGTGTTGGTAGAATGATCGGACAGGCAGATTTCTCCCGCCCCGAGGGTCTTCCACAGGGCTAAAATTCCCATTATCATAGTGGGCGGCACCCAGAAGCCTGCGATGTGAAGATGGAATCCCCTACCTAGAGGGCTACCAGGGCAAGCAACCAGGGATAGAAGTCTGAAGAAGCACCCTCGGGTTAGGGTTAGGCCGATGCACATGTGAGGCCCTACCGGCCCTTGCTGAGGGATCATCAAACTCCTGGTTCCCGCTTCAGGTGGGCACTCCTTGGAGCTGTGTCCCAAGGGGTGCATGCAGATTTCACCTGTTCTACGGATTCAGCTCATTTCTAAAGGGCAAACGTTCCCATTGGGATCTATGGACATTGTGCGGTGCACCTCAGGGTTCCCGCATCTGCAGAGTTCATGGACCAGGCTACTGAGGACAGAAGCCTGAGCATGGGACAGGGGCTTTGCATCAGGATTACCGTGAAGGTTATTTCACAAGTGAATGCTGTCGGTAACACCTGGGTGAGTCAGTGGGTTAGGCCATTGCCTTCAGCTCAGGACATGATCCCAGAGTCCTGGGATGGAGCCCCACATCGGGCTGTCTCCTCAGCAGGGAGCCTTCTTTCCCTTCTCTGGGCGTGCAACACTGCCTACATCTTTTCGCTCCCTGCAAAGTGAAAAAGTAAAACCATGAAGCAATAAATAAATAAATACATAAATAATAAATATATAAAAGAGAGGGCATGATTTCCTATTGGAATCTAGGTCATTTGTGCGGGGCAGCTCAGGGTTTCCCCATGGGGAGAGTTTTGGACCAGGCCTTTGAGGACAGAAGTCTGAGCACATGACTTGGGCTTCGCATTATGCTAAGGCTGAAGGTCATTGCTATAGGGTATGCGTTCCAGAACACCTGTGTACCTCATTGGATGTGACCTCTTGCCTCGGCCCAGGTCAAGATCCCAGGGAAGAGGAATCTAGTTTGACACCGGGCCCTCCCCACTGCAGGGAGCCTTATTCCCCCTTCCTTCAGACAAAAACACAGCTTACTTGTGATCTCAGTCTGTCCAACAAATAAATAAAATCATTATAAAAAAATAAATAAATATATTCAGGCATGTTTTATATAGTGTTCAAGTGCAATTCTGCAGTGTGGCTCAGGGTTCTTCCATCGGGAGATTTTGGGAACCAGGCCTCTGAGGTTGGAAGGCTGAGCAGCCGACCACGGCTTCATGTGAGGTATAGGGTTAGGGTTAGGGTTAGGGTTAGGGTTATGTTTAGGTGAGGGTTAGAGTAAGGGTTAGGATTATGTCTTAGAAACAAGGCATGTTGGAACTGGCCACACAATACTGGCACACCAAGGGCTGAGTTGAGGGTGGGACTCAGCAGAATCCTCAGGCGATGGAATTTTGGACAGGACAGGCCAAGAGGGTGGAATGCCCTCAGGGGAGCATGCTGGTTTCTATATATCTGAAGGTACTGGATAGCACAGAAGGAAAGGGTCAGTTTCTGCCTTAGAGGCTGAGTCCTTCCTACCGACTGACTTTCCCATCCACAAGAGGACCTGGGTTCAGACCTTCGGTGTCCAGAGGCTGATCACGTAACCTAGGCTTAGCCTTTGGCTCTGGGAGAATGGCTGACCTGATTTGTCAGGGCAGAATTAGGCTTTCCACGGGACTCAGTGAGGACGTAGCCCTGGCGGACCATCCTATTCCCGGATTGTGCTGTGGGGGTCCTAGGAAGGTGTTGGTAGAATGATCGGACAGGCAGATTTCTCCCGCCCCGAGGGTCTTCCACAGGGCTAAATTTCCCATTATCATAGTGGGCGGCATCCAGAAGCCTCGATGTGAAGATGGAATCCCCTACCTAGAGGGCTACCAGGTCAAGCAACCAGGGATAGAAGTCTGAAGAAGCACCCTCGGGTTAGGGTTAGGCCGATGCACATGGGAGGCCCTACCGGCCCTTGCTGAGGGATCATCAAACTCCTGGTTCCCGCTTCAGGTGGGCACTCCTTGGAGCTGTGTCCCAAGGGGTGCATGCAGATTTCACCTGTTCTACGGATTCAGCTCATTTCTAAAGGGCAAACGTTCCCATTGGGATCTATGGACATTGTGCGGTGCACCTCAGGGTTCCCACATCTGCAGAGTTCATGGACCAGGCTACTGAGGACAGAAGCCTGAGCATGGGACAGGGGCTTTGCATCAGGAATACCGTGAAGGTTATTTCACAAGTGAATGCTGTTGGTAACACCTGGGTGAGTCAGTGGGTTAGGCCACTGCCTTCAGCTCAGGACATGATCCCAGAGTCCTAGGATGGAGCCCCATATCGGGCTGTCTCCTCAGCAGGGAGCCTTCTTTCCTTTCTCTGGGCGTGCAACACTGCCTACATCTTTTCGCTCCCTGCAAAGTGAAAAAGTAAAATCTTGAAGCAATAAATAAATAAATACGTAAATAATAAATATATAAAAGGGAGGGCATGATTTCCTATTGGAATCTTGGTCATTTGTGCGGGGCAGCTCAGGGTTCCCCCATGGGGAGAGTTTGGGAACCAGGCCTTTGAGGACAGAAGACTGAGCACATGACTTGGGCTTCGCATTATGCTAAGGCTGAAGGTCATTGCTATAGGGTATGCTTTCCAGAACACCTGTGTACCTCATTGGATGTGACCTCTTGCCTCGGCCCAGGTCAAGATCCCAGGGAAGAGGAATCTAGTTTGACACCGGGCCCTCCCCACTGCAGGGAGTCTTATTCCCCCTTCCTTCAGACAAAAACACAGCCTACTTGTGATCTCAGTCTGTCCAACAAATAAATAAAATCATTATAAATAAATAAATAAATATATTCAGGCATGTTTTATATAGTGATCAAGTGCAATTCTGCAGTGTGGCTCAGGGTTCTTCCATCGGGAGATTTTGGGAACCAGGCCTCTGAGGTTGGAAGGCTGAGCAGCCGACCACGGCTTCATGTGAGGTATAGGGTTAGGGTTAGGGTTAGGGTTAGGGTTAGGGTTAGGGTTACGGTTAGGGTTAGGGTTATTTTTAGGTAGGGTTAGAGTAATGGTTAGGGTTATGTCTTAGGAACAAGGCATGTCGGAACTGGCCACACAATACTGGCACACCAAGGGCTGAGTTGAGGGTGGGACTCAGGAGAATCCTCAGGCGATGGAATTTTGGACGGGACAGGCTAAGAGGGTGGAATGCCCTCAGGGGAGCATGCTGGTTTCTATATATCTGATGGTACTGGATAGCACAGAAGGAAAGGGTCAGTTTCTGCCTGAGAGGCTGAGTCCTTCCTACAGACTGACTTTCCCATCCACAGGAGGACCTGGGTTCAGTCCTCCGGTTTCCAGAGTCTGAACACGTAACCTAGGCTTAGGGTTTGGCTCTGGGAGAATGGCTGACCTGATTTGTCAGGGCAGAATTAGGCTTTCCACGGGACTCAATTGAGGACGTAGCCCTGGCGGACCATCCTATTCCCGGATTGTGCTGTGGGGGTCCTAGGAAGGTGTTGGTAGAATGATCGGACAGGCAGATTTCTCCCGCCCCGAGGGTCTTCCACAGGGCTAAATTTCCCATTATCATAGTGGGCGGCACCCAGAAGCCTGCGATGTGAAGATGGAATCCCCTACCTAGAGGGCTACCAGGGCAAGCAACCAGGGATAGAAGTCTGAAGAAGCACCCTCGGGTTAGGTTTAGGCCGATGCACATGTGAGGCCCTACCGGCCCTTGCTGAGGGATCATCAAACTCCTGGTTCCCGCTTCAGGTGGGCACTCCTTGGAGCTGTGTCCCAAGGGGTGCATGCAGATTTCACCTGTTCTACGGATTCAGCTCATTTCTAAAGGGCAAACGTTCCCATTGGGATCTATGGACATTGTGCGGTGCACCTCAGGGTTCCCGCATCTGCAGAGTTCATGGACCAGGCTACTGAGGACAGAAGCCTGAGCATGGGACAGGGGCTTTGCATCAGGATTACCGTGAAGGTTATTTCACAAGTGAATGCTGTCGGTAACACCTGGGTGAGTCAGTGGGTTAGGCCATTGCCTTCAGCTCAGGACATGATCCCAGAGTCCTGGGATGGAGCCCCACATCGGGCTGTCTCCTCAGCAGGGAGCCTTCTTTCCCTTCTTTGGGCGTGCAACACTGCCTACATCTTTTCGCTCCCTGCAAAGTGAAAATTAAAATCTTGAAGCAATAAATAAATAAATACATAAATAATAAATATATAAAATAGAGGGCATGATTTCCTATTGGAATCTAGGTCATTTGTGCGGGGCAGCTCAGGGTTCCCCCATGGGGAGAGTTTGGGAACCAGGCCTTTGAGGACAGAAGACTGAGCACATGACTTGGGCTTCGCATTATGCTAAGGCTGAAGGTCAATGCTATAGGGTATGCTTTCCAGAACACCTGTGTCCCTCATTGGATGTGACCTCTTGCCTCGGCCCAGGACAAGATCCCAGGGAAGAGGAATCTAGTTTGACACCGGGCCCTCCCCACTGCAGGGAGCCTTATTCCCCCTTCCTTCGGACAAAAACACAGCCTACTTGTGATCTCAGTCTGTCCTACAAATAAATAAAATCATTATAAAAAAATAAATAATTATATTCAGGCATGTTTTATATAGTGATCAAGTGCAATTCTGCAGTGTGGCTCAGGGACTTCCATCGGGAGATTTTGGGAACCAGGCCTCTGAGGTTGGAAGGCTGAGCAGCCGACCAGGCTTCATGTGATGTATAGGGTTAGGGTTAGGTTTAGGGTTAGGGTTATGGTTAGGGTTATGTTTAGGGTAGGGTTAGAGTAAGGGTTAGGGTTATGGCTTAGGAACAAGGCATGTCGGAACTGGCCACACAATACTGGCACACCAAGGGCTGAGTTGAGGGTGGGACTCAGCAGAATCCTCAGGCGATGGAATTTTGGACGGGACAGGCCAAGAGGGTGGAATGCCCTCAGGGGAGCATGCTGGTTACTATATATCTGAAGGTACTGGATAGCACAGAAGGAAAGGGTCAGTTTCTGCCTGAGAGGCTGAGTCCTTCCTACAGACTGACTTTCCCATCCACAGGAGGACCTGGGTTCAGTCCTCCGGTGTCCAGAGTCTGATCACGTAACCTAGGCTTAGCTTTTGGGTCTGGGAGAATGGCTGACCTGATTTGTCAGGGCAGAATTAGGCTTTCCACGGGACTCAGTTGAGGACATAGCCCTGGCGGACCATCCTATTCTTGGATTGTGGTGTGGGGGTCCTAGGAAGGTGTTGGTAGAATGATCGGACAGGCAGATTTCTCCCGCCCCGAGGGTCTTCCACAGGGCTAAAATTCCCATTATCATAGTGGGCGGCACCCAGAAGCCTGCAATGTGAAGAAGGAATCCCCTACCTAGAGGGCTACCAGGGCAGGCAACCGGGGATAGAAGTCTGAAGAAGCACCCTCGGGTTAGGGTTAGGCCGATGCACATGGGAGTCCCTACCGGCCCTTGCTGAGGGATCATCAAACTCTTGGTTCCCGCTTCAGGTGGGCGCTCCTTGGAGCTGTGTCCCAAGGGGTGCATGCAGATTTCACCTGTTCTACGGATTCAGCTCATTTCTAAAGGGCAAACGTTCCCATTGGGATCTATGGACATTGTGCGGTGCACCTCAGGGTTCCCGCATCTGCAGAGTTCATGGACCAGGCTACTGAGGACAGAAGCCTGAGCATGGGACAGGGGCTTTGCATCAGGATTACCGTGAAGTTTACTTCACAAGTGAAAGCTGTTGGTAACACCTGGGTGAGTCAGTGGGTTAGGCCTCTGCCTTCAGCTCAGGACATGATGCCAGAGTCCTGGGATGAAGCCCCACATCGGGCTGTCTCCTCAACAGGGAGCCTTCTTTCCCTTCTCTGGGCGTGCAACACTGCCTACATCTTTTCGCTCCCTGCAAAGTGAAAAAGTAAAATCTTGAAGCAATAAATAAATAAATACATAAATAATAAATATATAAAAGAGAGGGCATGATTTCCTATTGGAATCTAGGTCATTTGTGCGGGGCAGCTCAGGGTTCCCCCATGGGGAGAGTTTGGGAACCAGGCCTTTGAGGACAGAAGACTGAGCACATGACATGGGCTTCGCATTATGCTAAGGCTGAAGGTCATTGCTATAGGGTATGCTTTCCAGAACACCTGTGTACCTCATTGGATGTGACCTCTGGCCTCGGCCCAGGTCAAGATCCCAGGGAAGAGGAATCTAGTTTGACACCGGGCCCTCCCCACTGCAGGGAGCCTTATTCCCCCTTCCTTCAGACAAAAACACAGCCTACTTCTGATCTCAGTCTGTCCAACAAATAAATAAAATCATTATAAAAAAATAAATAAATATATTCAGGCATGTTTTATATAGTGATCAAGTGCAATTCTGCAGTGTGGCTCAGGGTTCTTCCATCGGGTGATTTTGGGAACAGGACTCTGAGGTTGGAAGGCTGAGCAGCCGACGACGGCTTCATGTGAGGTATAGGGTTAGGGTTAGGGTTAGGGTTAGGTTTAGGGTTAGGGTTAGGGTTAGGGTTATGTTTAGGTGAGGGTTAGAGTAAGGGTTAGGGTTATGTCTTAGGAACAAGGCATGTCGGAACTGGCCACACAATACTGGCACACCAAGGGCTGAGTTGAGGGTGGGACTCAGCAGAATCCTCAGGCGATGGAATTTTGGACGGGACAGGCCAAGAGTGTGGAATGCCCTCAGGGGAGCATGCTGGTTTCTATAATCTGAAGGTACTGGATAGCACAGAAGGAAAGGGTCAGTTTCTGCCTGAGAGGCTGAGTCCTTCTTACAGACTGACTTTCCCATCCACAGGAAGACCTGGGTTCAGTCCTACGGTGTCCAGAGTCTGATCACGTAACCTAGGCTTAGCCTTTGGGTCTGGGAGAATGGCTGACCTGATTTGTCAGGGCAGAATTAGGCTTTCCACGGGACTCAGTTGAGGACATAGCCCTGGCGGACCATCCTATTCTTGGATTGTGGTGTGGGGGTCCTAGGAAGGTGTTGGTAGAATGATCGGACAGGCAGATTTCTCCCGCCCCGAGGGTCTTCCACAGGGCTAAACTTCCCATTATCATAGTGGGCGGCACCCAGAAGCCTGCGATGTGAAGAAGGAATCCCCTACCTAGAGGGCTACCAGAGCAGGCAACCGGGGATAGAAGTCTTAAGAAGCACCCTCCGGTTAGGGATACGCCGATGCACATGGGAGGCCCTACCGGCCCTTGCTGAGGGATCATCAAACTCCTGGTTCCCACTTCAGGTGGGCACTCCTTGGAGCTGTGTCCCAAGGGGTGCATGCAGATTTCACCTGTTCTACGGATTCAGCTCATTTCTAAAGGGCAAACGTTCCCATTGGCATCTATGGACATTGTGCGGTGCACCTCAGGGTTCCCGCATCTGCAGAGTTTATGGACCAGGCTACTGAGGACAGAAGCCTGAGCATGGGACAGGGGCTTTGCATCAGGATTACCGTGAAGGTTATTTCACAAGTGAATGCTGTTGGTAACACCTGGGTGAGACAGTGGGTTAGGCCACTGCCTTCAACTCAGGACATGATCCCAGAGTCCTGGGATGGAGCCCCACATCGGGCTGTCTCCTCAGCAGGGAGCCTTCTTTCCCTTCTCTAGGCGTGCAACACTGCCTACATCTTTTCGCTCCCTGCAAAGTGAAAATTAAAATCTTGAAGCAATAAATAAATAAATACATAAATAATAAATATATAAAAGAGAGGGCATGATTTCCTATTGGAATCTAGGTCATTTGTGCGGGGCAGCTCAGGGTTCCCCCATGGGGAGAGTTTGGGAACCAGGCCTTTGAGGACAGAAGACTGAGCACATGACTTGGGCTTCGCATTATGCTAAGGCTGAAGGTCAATGCTATAGGGTATGCTTTCCAGAACACCTGTGTCCCTCATTGGATGTGACCTCTTGCCTCGGCCCAGGACAAGATCCCAGGGAAGAGGAATCTAGTTTGACACGGGGCCCTCCCCACTGCAGGGAGCCTTATTCCCCCTTCCTTCAGACAAAAACACAGCCTACTCGTGATCTCAGTCTGTCCAACAAATAAATAAAATCATTATGAAAAAATAAATAAATATATTCAGGCATGATTTATATAGTGATCAAGTACAATTCTGCAGTGTGGTTCAGGGTTCTTCCATCGGGAGATTTTGGGAAACAGGCCTCTGAGGTTGGAAGGCTGAGCAGCCGACCACGGCTTCATGTGAGGTATAGGGTTAGGGTTAGGGTTAGGGTTACGGTTAGGGTTAGGGTTATGTTTAGGTGAGGGTTAGAGTAAGGGTTAGGGTTATGTCTTAGGAACAAGGCATGTCGGAACTGGCCACACAATACTGGCACACCAAGGGCTGAGTTGAGGGTGGGACTCAGCAGAATCCTCAGGCGATGGAATTTTGGACGGGACAGGCCAAGAGGGTGGAATGCCCTCAGGGGAGCATGCTGGTTTCTATATATCTGAAGGTACTGGATAGCACAGAAGGAAAGGGTCAGTTTCTGCCTGAGAGGCTGAGTCCTTACTACAGACTGACTTTTCCATCCACAGAAGGACCTGGGTTCTGTCCTCAGGTGTCCAGAGTCTGTTCACGTAACCTAGGCTTAGCCTTTGGCTCTGGGAGAATGGCTGACCTGATTTGTCAGGGCAGAATTAGGCTTTCCACGGGACTCAGTTGAGGACGTAGCCCTGGCGGACCATCCTATTCCAGGATTGTGGTTTGGGGGTCCTAGGAAGGGGTTGGTAGAATGATCCGACAGGCAGATTTCTCCCGCCCCGAGGGTCATACACAGGGCTAAATTTCCCATTATCATAGTGGGCGGCACCCAGAAGCCTGCGATGTGAAGAAGGAATCCCCTACCTAGAGGGCTACCAGGGCAGGCAACCGGGGATAGAAGTCTGAAGAAGCACCCTCGGGTTAGGGTTAGGCCGATGCACATGGGAGGCCCTACCGGCCCTTGCTGAGGGATCATCAAACTCCTGGTTCCCGCTTCAGGTGGGCGCTCCTTGGAGCTGTGTCACAAGGGGTGCATGCAGATTTCACCTGTTCTACAGACTCAGCTCATTTCTAAAGGGCAAACGTTCCCATTGGGATCTATGGACATTGTGCGGTGCACCTCAGGGTTCCTGCATCTGCAGAGTTCATGGACCATGCTACTGAGGACAGAAGCCTGAGCATGGGACAGGGGCTTTGCATCAGGATTACCTTGAAGGTTATTTCACAAGTGAATGCTGTTGGTAACACCTGGGTGAGTCAGTGGGTTAGGCCACTGCCTTCAGCTCAGGACATGATCCCAGAGTCCTGGAATGGAGCCCCACATCGGGCTGTCTCCTCAGCAGGGAGCATTCTTTCCCTTCTCTGGGCGTGCAACACTGCCTACATCTTTTCGCTCCCTGCAAAGTGAAAAAGTAAAATCTTGAAACAATAAATAAATAAATACATAAATAATAAATATATAGAGAGAGGGCATGATTTCCTATTGGAATCTAGGTCATTTGTGCGGAGCAGCTCAGGGTTCCCCCATGGGGAGAGTTTGGGAACCAGGCCTTTGAGGACAGAAGACTGAGCACATGACTTGGGCTTCGCATTATGAGGAGGCTGAAGGTCATTGCTATAGGGTATGCTTTCCAGAACACCTGTGTACCTCATTGGATGTGACCTCTTGCCTCGGCCCAAGTCAAGAACCCAGGGAAGAGAAATCTAGTTTGACACCGGGCCCTCCCCACTGCAGGGAGCCTTATTCCACCTTCCTTCAGACAACAACACAACCTACTTGTGATCTCAGTCTGTCCAACAAATAAATAAAATCATTATAAAAAAATCTATATTCAGGCATGTTTTATATAGTGATCAAGTGCAATTCTGCAATGTGGCTCAGGGTTCTTCCATCGGGAGATTTTGGGAACCAGGCCACTGAGGTTGGAAGGCTGAGCATCCGGCCACGGCTTCATGTGAGGTATAGGGTTAGGGTTAGGGTTAGGGTTAGGGTTATGTTTAGGTGAGGGTTAGAGTAAGGGTTAGGGTTCTGTCTTAGGAACAAGGCATGTCGGAACTGGCCACACAATACTGGCACACCAAGGGCTGAGTTGAGGGTGGGACTCAGCAGAATCCTCAGGCGATGGAATTTTGGACGGGACAGGCCAAGAGGGTGGAATGCCCTCAGGGGAGCATGCTGGTTTCTATATATCTGAAGGTACTGGATAGCACTGAAGGAAAGGGTCAGTTTCTGCCTGAGAGGCTGAGTCCTTCCTACAGACTGACTTTCCCATCCACAGGAGGACCTGGGTTCAGTCCTCCGGTGTCCAGAGTCTGATCCCATAACCTAGGCTTAGCCTTTGGCTCTGGGAGAATGGCTGACCTGATTTTTCAGGGCAGAATTAGGCTTTCCACGGGACTCAGTTGAGGACGTAGCCCTGGCGGACCTCCTATTCCCGGATTGTGGTGTGGGGGTCCTAGGAAGGTGTTGGTAGAATGATCGGACAGGCAGATTTCTCCCGCCCCGAGGGTCTTCCACAGGGCTAAATTTCCCATTATCATAGTGGGCGGCACCCAGAAGCCTGCGATGTGAAGATGGAATCCCCTACCTAGAGGGCTACCAGGTCAAGCAACCAGGGATAGAAGTCTGAAGAAGCACCCTCGGGTTAGGGTTAGGACGATGCACATGGGAGGCCCTACCGGCCCTTGCTGAGGGATCATCAAACTCCTGGTTCCCGCTTCAGGTGGGCGCTCCTTGGAGCTGTGTCCCAAGGGGTGCATGCAGATTTCACCTGTTCTACGGATTCAGCTCATTTCTAAAGGGTAAACGTTCCCATTGGCATCTATGGACATTGTGCGGTGCACCTCAGGGTTCCCGCATCTGCAGAGTTCATGGACCAGGCTACTGAGGACAGAAGCCTGAGCATGGGACAGGGGCTTTGCATCAGGATTACCGTGAAGGTTATTTCACAAGTGAATGCTGTTGGTAACACCTGGGTGAGTCAGTGGGTTAGGCCACTGCCTTCAGCTCAGGACATGATCCCAGAGTCCTGGGATGGAGCCCCACATCGGGCTGTCTCCTCAGCAGGGAGCCTTCTTTCCCTTCTCTGGGCGTGCAATACTGCCTACATCTTTTCGCTCCCTGCAAAGTGAAAAAGTAAAATCTTGAGGCAATAAATAAATAAATACATAAATAATAAATATCTAAAAGAGAGGGCATGATTTCCTATTGGAATCTAGGTCATTTGTGCGGGGCAGCTCAGGGTTCCCCCATGGGGAGAGTTTGGGAACCAGGCCTTTGAGGACAGAAGACTGAGCACATGACTTGGGCTTCGCATTATGCTAAGGCTGAAGGTTATTGCTATAGGTTATGCTTTCCAGAACACCTGTGTACCTCATTGGATGTGACCTCTTGCCTCGGCCCAGGTCAAGATCCCAGGGAAGAGGAATCTAGTTTGACACCGGGCCCTCCGCACTGCATGGAGCCTTATTCCCCCTTCCTCAGACAAAAACACAGCCTACTTGTGATCTCAGTTTGTCCAACAAATAAATAAAATCATTATAAAAAAATAAATAAATATATTCAGGCATGATTTATATAGTGATCAAGTACAATTCTGCATTGTGGCTCAGGGTTCTTCCATCGGGAGATTTTGGGAAACAGGCCTCTGAGGTTGGAAGGCTGAGCAGCCGACCACGGCTTCATGTGAGGTATAGGGTTAGGGTTAGGGTTAGGGTTACGGTTAGGGATAGGGTTATGTTTAGGTGAGGGTTAGAGTAAGGGTTAGGGTTATGTCTTAGGAACAAGGCATGTCGGAACTGGCCACACAATACTGGCACACCAAGGGCTGAGTTGAGGGTGGGACTCAGCAGAATCCTCAGGCGATGGAATTTTGGACGGGACAGGCCAAGAGGGTGGAATGCCCTCAGGGGAGCATGCTGGTTTCTATATATCTGAAGGTACTGGATAGCACTGAAGGAAAGGGTCAGTTTCTGCCTGAGAGGCTGAGTCCTTCCTACAGACTGACTTTCTCAACCACAGGAGGCCCTGGGTTCAGTTTTCCGGTGTCCAGAGTCTGATCACGTAACCTAGGCTTAGGGTATGGCTATGGGAGAATGGCTGACCTGATTTGTCAGGGCAGAATTAGGCTTTCCACGGGACTCAGTTGAGGACGTAGCCCTGGCGGACCATCCTATTCCCGGATTGTGGTGTGGGGGACCTAGGAAGGTGTTGGTAGAATGATCAGACAGGCAGATTTCTCCCGCCCCGAGGGTCTTGCACAGGGCTAAACTTCCCATTTGCCTAGTGGGCGGCACCCAGAGGCCTGCGATGTGAAGAAGGAATCCCCTACCTAGAGGGCTACCAGGGCAGGCAACCGGGGATAGAAGTCTGAAGAAGCACCCTCGGGTTAGGGTTAGGCCGATGCACATGGGAGGCCCTACCGGCCCTTGCTGAGGGATCATCAAACTCCTGGTTCCCGCTTCAGGTGGGCGCTCCTTGGAGCTGTGTCCCAAGGGATGCATGCAGATTTCACCTGTACTACGGATTCAGCTCATTTCTAAAGGGTAAACGTTCCCATTGGGATCTATGGACATTGTGCGGTGCACCTCAGGGTTCCCGCATCTGCAGAGTTCATGGACCAGGCTACTGAGGATAGAAGCCTGAGCATGGGACAGGGGCTTTGCATCAGGATTACCGTGAAGGTTATTTCACAAGTGAATGCTGTTGGTAACACCTGGGTGAGTCAGTGGGTTAGGCCACTGCCTTCAGCTCAGGACATGATCCCAGAGTCCTGGGATGGAGCCCCACATCGGGCTGTCTCCTCAGCAGGGAGCCTTCTTTCCCTTCTCTGGGCGTGCAACACTGCCTACATCTTTTCGCTCCCTGCAAAGTGAAAAAGTAAAATCTTGAAGCAATAAATAAATAAATACGTAAATAATAAATATATAAAAGGGAGGGCATGATTTCCTATTGGAATCTAGGTCATTTGTGCGGGGCAGTCATGGTTCCCCCATGAGGAGAGTTTGGGAACTAGGCCTTTGAGGACAGAAGACTGAGCACATGACTTGGGCTTCGCATTATGCTAAGGCTGAAGGTCATTGCTATAGGGTATGCTTTCCAGAACACCTGTGTACCTCATTGGATGTGACCTCTTGCCTCGGCCTAGGTCAAGATCCCAGGGAAGAGGAATCTAGTTTGACACCGGGCCCTCCCCACTGCAGGGAGCCTTATTCCCCCTTCCTTCAGACTAAAACACAGCCTATTTGTGATCTCAGTCTGTCCAACAAATACATAAAATCATTATAAAAAAATAAATAAATATATTCAGGCACGTTTTATATAGTGATCAAGTGCAATTCTGCAGTGTGGCTCAGGGTTCTTCCATCGGGAGATTTTGGGAACCAGGCCTCTGAGGTTAGAAGGCTGAGCAGCCGACCACGGCTTCATGTGAGGTATAGGGTTAGAGTTAGGTTTAGGGTTAGGGTTAGGGTTAGGGTTATGTTTAGGTGAGGGTTAGAGTAAGGGTTAAGGTTATGTCTTAAGAACAAGGCATGTCGGAACTGGCCACACAATACTGGCACACCAAGGGCTGAGTTGAGGGTGGGACTCAGCAGAATCCTCAGGCGATGGAATTTTGGACGGGACAGGCCAAGAGGGTGGAATGCCCTCAGGGGAGCATGCTGGTTTCTATATATCTGAAGGTACTGAATAGCACAGAAGGAAAGGGTCAGTTTCTGCCTGAGAGGCTGAGTCCTTCCTACAGACTGACTTTCCCATCCACAGGAGGACCTGGGTTCAGTCCTCCGGTGTCCAGAGTCTGATCACGTAACCTAGGCTTAGGGTTTGACTCTGGGAGAATGGCTGACCTGATTTGTCAGGGCAGAATTAGGCTTTCCACGGGACTCAGTTGAGGACGTAGCCCTGGCGGACCATCCTATTCCCGGATTGTGGTGTGGGGGTCCTAGGAAGGTGTTGGTAGAATGATCGGACAGGCAGATTTCTCCCGCCCCGAGGGTCTTCCACAGGGCTAAACTTCCCATTTGCTTAGTGGGCGGCACCCAGAGGCCTGCGATGTGAAGATGGAATCCCCTACCTAGAGGGCTACCAGGGCAGGCAACCGGGGATAGAAGTCTGAAGAAGCACCCTCGGGTTAGGGTTAGGCCGATGCACATGGGAGGCCCACCGGCCCTTGCTGAGGGATCATCAAACTCCTGGTTCCCGCTTCAGGTGGGCGCTCCTTGGAGCTGTGTTCCAAGGGGTGCATGCAGATTTCACCTGTTCTACGGATTCAGCTCATTTCTAAAGTTCAAACGTTCCTATTGGGATCTATGGACATTGTGCGGTGCACCTCAGGGTTCCCGCATCTGCAGAGTTCATGGACCAGGCTACTGAGGACAGAAGCCTGAGCATGGGACAGGGGCTTTGCATCAGGATTACCGTGAAGGTTATTTCACAAGTGAATGCTGTTGGTAACACCTGGGTGACTCAGTGGGTTAGGCCACTGCCTTCAGCTCAGGACATGATCCCAGAGTCCTGGGATGGAGCCCCATATCGGGCTGTCTCCTCAGCAGGGAGCCTTCTTTCCCTTCTCTGGGCGTGCAACACTGCCTACATCTTTTCGCTCCCTGCAAAGTGAAAAAGTAAAATCTTGAAGCAATAAATAAATAAATACGTAAAAATAAATATATAAAAGGGAGGGCATGATTTCCTATTGGAATCTAGGTCATTTGTGCGGGGCAGCTCACGGTTCCCCCATGGGGAGAGTTTGGGAACCAGGCCTTTGAGGACAGAAGACTGAGCACATGACTTGGGCTTCACATTATGCTAAGGCTGAAGGTCATTGCTATAGGGTATGCTTTCCAGAACACCTGTGTACCTCATTGGATGTGACCTCTTGCCTCGGCCCAGGTCAAGATCCCAGGGAAGAGGTATCTAGTTTGACACCGGGCCCTCCCCACTGCAGGGAGCCTTATTCCCCCTTCCTTCAGACAAAAACACAGCCTATTTGTGATCTCAGTCTGTCCAACAAATAAATAAAATCATTATAAAAAAATAAATAAATATATTCAGGCATGTTTTATATAGTGATCAAGTGCAATTCTGCAGTGTGGCTCAGGGACTTCCATCGGGAGATTTTGGGAACCAGGCCTCTGAGGTTGGAAGGCTGAGCAGCCGACCACGGCTTCATGTGAGGTATAGGGTTAGGGTTAGGGTTAGGGTTAGGGTTATGTTTAGGGTAGGGTTAGAGTAAGGGTTAGGGTTATGGCTTAGGAACAAGGCATGTCGGAACTGGCCACACAATACTGGCACACCAAGGGCTGAGTTGAGGGTGGGACTCAGCAGAATCCTCAGGCGATGGAATTTTGGACGGGACAGGCCAAGAGGGTGGAATGCCCTCAGGGGAGCATGCTGGTTTCTATATATCTGAAGGTACTGGATAGCACAGAAGGAAAGGGTCAGTTTCTGCCTGAGAGGCTGAGTCCTTCCTACAGACTGACTTTCCCATCCACAGGAGGATCTGGGTTCAGTCCTCCGGTGTCCAGAGTCAGATCACGTGACCTAGGCTTAGGGTTTGGCTCTGGGGAATGGCTGACCTGATTTGTCAGGGCAGAATTAGGCTTTCCAAGAAACTCAGTTGAGGACGTAGCCCTGAGGACCATCCTATTCCCGGATTGTGGTGTGGGGGTCCTAGGAAGGTGTTGGTAGAATGATCGAACAGGCAGATTTCTCCCGCCCCGAGGGTCTTGCACAGGGCTAAACTTCCCATTTGCCTAGTGGGCGTCACCCAGAGGCCTGCGATGTGATGAAGGAATCCCCTACCTAGAGGGCTACCAGGGCAGAAAACCGGGGATAGAAGTCTGAAGAAGCACCCTCGGGTTAGGGTTAGGCCGATGCACATGGTAGGCCCTACCGGCCCTTGCTGAGGGATCATCAAACTCGTGGTTCCCGCTTCAGGTGGGCGCTCCTTGGAGCTGTGTCCCAAGGGGTGCATGCAGATTTCACCTGTTCTACGGATTCAGCTCATTTCTAAAGGACAAACGTTCCCATTGGCATCTATGGACATTGTGCGGTGCACCTCAGGGTTCCCGCATCTGCAGAGTTCATGGACCAAGCTACTGAGGACAGAAGCCTGAGCATGGGACAGGGGCTTTGCATCAGGATTCCCGTGAAGGTTATTTCACAAGTGAATGCTGTTGGTAACACCTGGGTGAGTCAGTGGGTTAGGCCACTGCCTTCAGCTCAGGACATGATCCCAGAGTCCTGGGATGGAGCCCCACATCGGGCTGTCTCCTCAGCAGGGAGCCTTCTTTCCCTTCTCTGGGGGTGCAACACTGCCTACATCTTTTCGCTCCCTGCAAAATGAAAAAGTAAAATCTTGAAGCAATAAAATATAAATACATAAATAATAAATATATAAAAGAGAGGGCATGATTTCCTATTGGAATCTAGGTCATTTGTGCGGGGCAGCTCAGGGTTCCCCCATGGGGAGAGTTTGGGAACCAGGCCTTTGAGGACAGAAGACTGAGCACATGACTTGGGCTTCGCATTAGGCTAAGGCTGAAGGTCATTGCTATAGGGTATGCTTTCCAGAACACCTGTGTACCTCATTGGATGTGACCTCTTGCCTCGGCCCAGGTGTAGATCCCAGGGAAGAGGAATCTAGTTTGACACGGGGCCCTCCCCACTGCAGGGAGCCTTATTCCCCCTTCCTTCAGACAAAAACACAGCCTACTTGTGATCTCAGTCTGTCCAACAAATAAATAAAATCATTATAAATAAATAAATAAATATATTCAGGCATGTTTTATATAGTGATCAAGTGCAATTCTGCAGTGTGGCTCAGGGTTCTTCCATCGGGAGATTTTGGGAACCAGGCCTCTGAGGTTGGAAGGCTGAGCAGCCGACCACGGCTTCATGTGAGGTATAGGGTTAGGGTTAGGGTTAGGGTTAGGGTTAGGGTTAGGGTTAGGGTTATGTTTAGGTGAGGGTTAGAGTAAGGGTTAGGGTTATGTTTTAGGAACAAGGCATGTCGGAACTGGCCACACAATACTGGCACACCAAGGGCTGAGTTGAGGGTGGGACTCAGCAGAATCCTCAGGCGATGGAATTTTGGACGGGACAGGCCAAGAGGGTGGAATGCCCTCAGGGGAGCATGCTGGTTTCTATATATCTGAAGGTACTGGATAGCACAGAAGGAAAGGGTCAGTTTCTGCCTGAGAGGCTGAGTCCTTCCTACAGACTGACTTTCCCATCCACAGGAGGACCTGGGTTCAGTCCTCCGGTGTCCAGAGTCTGATCACGTAACCTAGGCTTAGCCTTTGGCTCTGGGAGAATGGCTGACCTGATTCGTCAGGGCAGAATTAGTCTTTCCACGGGACTCAGTTGAGGACGTAGCCCTGGCGGACCATCCTATTCCCGGATTGTGGTGTGGGGGTCCTAGGAAGGTGTTGGTAGAATGATCGGACAGGCAGATTTCTCCCTCCCCGAGGGTCTTCCACAGGGCTAAACTTCCCATTTGCCTAGTGGGCGGCACCCAGAGGCCTGCGATGTGAAGAAGGAATCCCCTACCTAGAGGGCTACCAGGGCAGGCAACCGGGGATAGAAGTCTGAAGAAGCACCCTCGGGTTAGGGTTAGGCCGATGCACATGGGAGGCCCTACCGGCCCTTGCTGAGGGATCATCAAACTCCTGGTTCCCGCTTCAGGTGGGCGCTCCTTGGAGCTGTGTCCCAAGGGGTGCATGCAGATTTCACCTGTTCTACGGATTCAGCTCATTTCTAAAGGGCAAACGTTCCCATTGGGATCTATGGACATTGTGCGGTGCACCTCAGGGTTCCCGCATCTGCAGAGTTCATGGACCAGGCTACTGAGGACAGAAGCCTGAGCATGGGACAGGGGCTTTGCATCAGGATTACCGTGAAGGTTATTTCACAAGTGAATGCTGTTGGTAACACCTGGGTGAGTCAGTGGGTTAGGCCATTGCCTTCAGCTCAGGACATGATCCCAGAGTCCTGGGATGGAGCCCCACATCGGGCTGTCTCCTCAGCAGGGAGCCTTCTTTCCCTTCTCTGGGCGTGCAACACTGCCTACATCTTTTCGCGCCCTGCAAAGTGAAAAAGTAAAATCTTGAGGCAATAAATAAATAAATACATAAATAATAAATATATAAAAGAGAGGGCATGATTTCCTATTGGAATCTAGGTCATTTGTGCGGGGCAGCTCAGGGTTCCCCCATGGGGAGAGTTTGGGAACCAGGCCTTTAGGACAGCAGACTGAGCACATGACTTGGGCTTCGCATTAAGCTAAGGCTGAAGGTCATTGCTATAGGGTATGCTTTCCAGAACACCTGTGTACCTCATTGGATGTGACCTCTTGCCTCGGCCCAGGTCAAGATCCCAGGGAAGAGGAATCTAGTTTGACACGGGGCCCTCCCCACTGCAAGGAGCCTTATTCCTCCTTCCTTCAGACAAAAACACAGCCTACTTGTGATCTCAGTCTGTCCAACAAATAAATAAAATCATTATAAATAAATAAATAAATATATTCAGGCATGTTTTATATAGTGCTCAAGTGCAATTCTGCAGTGTGGCTCAGGGTTCTTCCATCGGGAGATTTTGGGAACCAGGCCTCTGAGGTTGGAAGGCTGAGCAGCCGACGACGGCTTCATGTGAGGTATAGGGTTAGAGTTAGGGTTAGGGTTAGGATTATGTTTAGGTGAGGGTTAGAGTAAGGGTTATGGTTATGTCTTAGGAACAAGGCATTTCGGAACTGGCCACACAATACTGGCACACCAAGGGCTGAGTTGAGGGTGGGACTCAGCAGAATCCTCAGGCGATGGAATTTTGGACGGGACAGGCCAAGAGGGTGGAATGCCCTCAGGGGAGCATGCTGGTTTCTATATATCTGAAGGTACTGGATAGCACAGAAGGAAAGGGTCAGTTTCTGCCTGAGAGGCTGAGTCCTTCCTACAGACTGACTTTCCCATCCACAGGAGGACCTGGGTTCAGTCCTCCGGTGTCCAGAGTCTGATCACGTAACCTAGGCTTAGCCTTTGGCTCTGGGAGAATGGCTGACCTGATTTCAGGGCAGAATTAGGCTTTCCACAGGACTCAGTTGAGGACATAGCCCTGGCGGACCATCCTATTCCCGGATTGTGGTGTGGGAGTCCTAGGAAGGTGTTGGTAGAATGATCGGACAGGCAGATTTCTCCCTCCCCTAGGGTCTTCCACAGGGCTAAACTTCCCATTTGCCTAGTAGGCGGCACCCAGGGGCCTGCGATGTGAAGAAGGAATCCCCTACCGAGAGGGCTACCAGCGCTGGCAACCGGGGATAGAAGTCTGAAGAAGCACCCTCGGGTTAGGGTTAGGCCGATGCACATGGGAGGCCCTACCGGCCCTTGCTGAGGGATCATCAAACTCCTGGTTCCCGCTTCAGGTGGGCGCTCCTTGGAGCTGTGTCCCAAGGGGTGCATGCAGATTTCACCTGTTCTACGGATTCAGCTCATTTCTAAAGGGCAAACGTTCCCATTGGGATCTATGGACATTGTGCGGTGCACCTCAGGGTTCCCGCATCTGCAGAGTTCATGGACCAGGCTACTGAGGACAGAAGCCTGAGCATGGGACAGGGGCTTTGCATCAGGATTACCGTGAAGGTTATTTCACAAGTGAATGCTGTTGGTAACACCTGGGTGAGTCAGTGGGTTAGGCCACTGCCTTCAGCTCAGGACATGATCCCAGAGTCCTGGGATGGAGCCCCACATCGGGCTGTCTCCTTAGCAGGGAGCCTTCTTTCCCTTCTCTGGGCGTGCAACACTGCCTACATCTTTTCGCTCCCTGCAAAGTGAAAAAGTAAAATCTTGAGGCAATAAATAAATAAATACATAAATAATAAATATATAAAAGAGAGGGCATGATTTCCTATTGGAATCTAGGTCATTTGTGCGGGGCAGCTCAGGGTTCCCCCATGGGGAGAGTTTGGGAACCAGGCCTTTGAGGACAGAAGACTGAGCACATGACTTGGGCTTCGCATTATGCTAAGGCAGAAGGTCATTGCTATAGGGTATGCTTTCCAGAACACCTGTGTACCTCATTGGATGTGACCTCTTGCCTCGGCCCAGGTCAAGATCCCAGGGAAGAGGAATCTAGTTTGACACGGGGCCCTCCCCACTGCAGGGAGCCTTATTCCCCCTTCCTTCAGACAAAAACACAGCCTACTTGTGATCTCAGTCTGTCCAACAAATAAATAAAATCATTATAAATAAATAAATAAATATATTCAGGCATGTTTTATATAGTGATCAAATGCAATTCTGCAGTGTGGCTCAGGGTTCTTCCATCGGGAGATTTTGGGAACCAGGCCTCTGAGGTTGGAAGGCTGAGCAGTCGACCACGGCTTCATGTGAGGTATAGGGTTAGGGTTAGGGTTAGTGTTAGGGTTAGGGTTATGTTTAGGTGAGGGTTAGAGTAAGGGTTAGGTTTATATCTTAGGAACAAGTCATGTCGGAACTGGCCACACAATACTGGCACACCAAGGGCTGAGTTGAGGGTGGGACTCAGCAGAATCCTCAGGCGATGGAATTTTGGACAGGACAGGCCAAGAGGGTGGAATGCCCTCAGGGGAGCATGCTGGTTTCTATATATCTGAAGGTACTGGATAGCACAGAAGGAAAGGGTCAGTTTCTGCCTGAGAGGCTGAGTCCTTCCTACAGACTGACTTTCCCATCCACAGGAGGACCTGGGTTCAGTCCTCCGGTGTCCAGAGTCTGATCACGTAACCTAGGCTTAGCCTTTGGCTCTGGGAGAATGGCTGACCTAATTTGTCAGGGCAGAATTAGGCTTTCCACGGGACTCAGTTTAGGACGTAGCCCGGGCGGACCATCCTATTCCCGGATTGTGGTGTGGGAGTCCTAGGAAGGTGTTGGTAGAATGATCGGACAGGCAGATTTCTCCCTCCCCGAGGGTCTTCCACAGGGTTAAACTTCCCATTTGCCTAGTGGGCGGCACCCAGAGGCCTGCGATGTGAAGAAGGAATCCCCTACCTAGAGGGCTACCAGGGCAGGCAACCGGGGATAGAAGTCTGAAGAAGCACCCTCGGGTTAGGGTTAGGCCGATGCACATGGGAGGCCCTACCGGCCCTTGCTGAGGGATCATCAAACTCCTGGTTCCCGCTTCAGGTGGGCGCTCCTTGGAGCTGTGTCCCAAGGGGTGCATGCAGATTTCACCTGTTCTACGGATTCAGCTCATTTCTAAAGGGCAAACGTTCCCATTGGGATCTATGGACATTGTGCGGTGCACCTCAGGGTTCCCGCATCTGCAGAGTTCATGGACCAGGCTACTGAGGACAGAAGCCTGAGCATGGGACAGGGGCTTTGCATCAGGATTACCGTGAAGGTTATTTCACAAGTGAATGCTGTTGGTAACACCTGGGTGAGTCAGTGGGTTAGGCCATTGCCTTCAGCTCAGGACATGATCCCAGAGTCCAGGGATAGAGCCCCACATCGGGCTGTCTCCTCAGCAGGGAGCCTTCTTTCCCTTCTCTGGGCGTGCAACACTGCCTACATCTTTTCGCTTCCTGCAAAGTGAAAAAGTAAAATCTTGAGGCAATAAATAAATAAATACATAAATAATAAATATATAAAAGAGAGGGCATGATTTCCTATTGGAATCTAGGTCATTTGTGCGGGGCAGCTCAGGGTTCCCCCATGGGGAGAGTTTGGGAACCAGGCCTTTGAGGACAGAAGACTGAGCACATGACTTGGGCTTCGCATTATGCTAAGGCAGAAGGTCATTGCTATAGGGTATGCTTTCCAGAACACCTGTGTACCTCATTGGATGTGACCTCTTTCCTCGGCCCAGGTCAAGATCCCAGGGAAGAGGAATCTAGTTTGACACGGGGCCCTCCCCACTGCAGGGAGCCTTATTCCCCCTTCCTTCAGACAAAAACACAGCCTACTTGTGATCTCAGTCTGTCCAACAAATAAATAAAATCATTATAAATAAATAAATAAATATATTCAGGCATGTTTTATATAGTGCTCAAGTGCAATTCTGCAGTGTGGCTCAGGGTTCTTCCATCGGGAGATTTTGGGAACCAGGCCTCTGAGGTTGGAAGGCTGAGCAGCCGACGACGGCTTCATGTGAGGTATAGGGTTAGAGTTAGGGTTAGGGTTAGGATTATGTTTAGGTGAGGGTTAGAGTAAGGGTTATGGTTATGTCTTAGGAACAAGGCATTTCGGAACTGGCCACACAATACTGGCACACCAAGGGCTGAGTTGAGGGTGGGACTCAGCAGAATCCTCAGGCGATGGAATTTTGGACGGGACAGGCCAAGAGGGTGGAATGCCCTCAGGGGAGCATGCTGGTTTCTATATATCTGAAGGTACTGGATAGCACAGAAGGAAAGGGTCAGTTTCTGCCTGAGAGGCTGAGTCCTTCCTACAGACTGACTTTCCCATCCACAGGAGGACCTGGGTTCAGTCCTCCGGTGTCCAGAGTCTGATCACGTAACCTAGGCTTAGCCTTTGGCTCTGGGAGAATGGCTGACCTGATTCGTCAGGGCAGAATTAGTCTTTCCACGGGACTCAGTTGAGGACGTAGCCCTGGCGGACCATCCTATTCCCGGATTGTGGTGTGGGGGTCCTAGGAAGGTGTTGGTAGAATGATCGGACAGGCAGATTTCTCCCTCCCCGAGGGTCTTCCACAGGGCTAAACTTCCCATTTGCCTAGTGGGCGGCACCCAGAGGCCTGCGATGTGAAGAAGGAATCCCCTACCTAGAGGGCTACCAGGGCAGGCAACCGGGGATAGAAGTCTGAAGAAGCACCCTCGGGTTAGGGTTAGGCCGATGCACATGGGAGGCCCTACCGGCCCTTGCTGAGGGATCATCAAACTCCTGGTTCCCGCTTCAGGTGGGCGCTCCTTGGAGCTGTGTCCCAAGGGGTGCATGCAGATTTCACCTGTTCTACGGATTCAGCTCATTTCTAAAGGGCAAACGTTCCCATTGGGATCTATGGACATTGTGCGGTGCACCTCAGGGTTCCCGCATCTGCAGAGTTCATGGACCAGGCTACTGAGGACAGAAGCCTGAGCATGGGACAGGGGCTTTGCATCAGGATTACCGTGAAGGTTATTTCACAAGTGAATGCTGTTGGTAACACCTGGGTGAGTCAGTGGGTTAGGCCATTGCCTTCAGCTCAGGACATGATCCCAGAGTCCTGGGATGGAGCCCCACATCGGGCTGTCTCCTCAGCAGGGAGCCTTCTTTCCCTTCTCTGGGCGTGCAACACTGCCTACATCTTTTCGCGCCCTGCAAAGTGAAAAAGTAAAATCTTGAGGCAATAAATAAATAAATACATAAATAATAAATATATAAAAGAGAGGGCATGATTTCCTATTGGAATCTAGGTCATTTGTGCGGGGCAGCTCAGGGTTCCCCCATGGGGAGAGTTTGGGAACCAGGCCTTTAGGACAGCAGACTGAGCACATGACTTGGGCTTCGCATTAAGCTAAGGCTGAAGGTCATTGCTATAGGGTATGCTTTCCAGAACACCTGTGTACCTCATTGGATGTGACCTCTTGCCTCGGCCCAGGTCAAGATCCCAGGGAAGAGGAATCTAGTTTGACACGGGGCCCTCCCCACTGCAAGGAGCCTTATTCCTCCTTCCTTCAGACAAAAACACAGCCTACTTGTGATCTCAGTCTGTCCAACAAATAAATAAAATCATTATAAATAAATAAATAAATATATTCAGGCATGTTTTATATAGTGCTCAAGTGCAATTCTGCAGTGTGGCTCAGGGTTCTTCCATCGGGAGATTTTGGGAACCAGGCCTCTGAGGTTGGAAGGCTGAGCAGCCGACGACGGCTTCATGTGAGGTATAGGGTTAGAGTTAGGGTTAGGGTTAGGATTATGTTTAGGTGAGGGTTAGAGTAAGGGTTATGGTTATGTCTTAGGAACAAGGCATTTCGGAACTGGCCACACAATACTGGCACACCAAGGGCTGAGTTGAGGGTGGGACTCAGCAGAATCCTCAGGCGATGGAATTTTGGACGGGACAGGCCAAGAGGGTGGAATGCCCTCAGGGGAGCATGCTGGTTTCTATATATCTGAAGGTACTGGATAGCACAGAAGGAAAGGGTCAGTTTCTGCCTGAGAGGCTGAGTCCTTCCTACAGACTGACTTTCCCATCCACAGGAGGACCTGGGTTCAGTCCTCCGGTGTCCAGAGTCTGATCACGTAACCTAGGCTTAGCCTTTGGCTCTGGGAGAATGGCTGACCTGATTTCAGGGCAGAATTAGGCTTTCCACAGGACTCAGTTGAGGACATAGCCCTGGCGGACCATCCTATTCCCGGATTGTGGTGTGGGAGTCCTAGGAAGGTGTTGGTAGAATGATCGGACAGGCAGATTTCTCCCTCCCCTAGGGTCTTCCACAGGGCTAAACTTCCCATTTGCCTAGTAGGCGGCACCCAGGGGCCTGCGATGTGAAGAAGGAATCCCCTACCGAGAGGGCTACCAGCGCTGGCAACCGGGGATAGAAGTCTGAAGAAGCACCCTCGGGTTAGGGTTAGGCCGATGCACATGGGAGGCCCTACCGGCCCTTGCTGAGGGATCATCAAACTCCTGGTTCCCGCTTCAGGTGGGCGCTCCTTGGAGCTGTGTCCCAAGGGGTGCATGCAGATTTCACCTGTTCTACGGATTCAGCTCATTTCTAAAGGGCAAACGTTCCCATTGGGATCTATGGACATTGTGCGGTGCACCTCAGGGTTCCCGCATCTGCAGAGTTCATGGACCAGGCTACTGAGGACAGAAGCCTGAGCATGGGACAGGGGCTTTGCATCAGGATTACCGTGAAGGTTATTTCACAAGTGAATGCTGTTGGTAACACCTGGGTGAGTCAGTGGGTTAGGCCACTGCCTTCAGCTCAGGACATGATCCCAGAGTCCTGGGATGGAGCCCCACATCGGGCTGTCTCCTTAGCAGGGAGCCTTCTTTCCCTTCTCTGGGCGTGCAACACTGCCTACATCTTTTCGCTCCCTGCAAAGTGAAAAAGTAAAATCTTGAGGCAATAAATAAATAAATACATAAATAATAAATATATAAAAGAGAGGGCATGATTTCCTATTGGAATCTAGGTCATTTGTGCGGGGCAGCTCAGGGTTCCCCCATGGGGAGAGTTTGGGAACCAGGCCTTTGAGGACAGAAGACTGAGCACATGACTTGGGCTTCGCATTATGCTAAGGCAGAAGGTCATTGCTATAGGGTATGCTTTCCAGAACACCTGTGTACCTCATTGGATGTGACCTCTTGCCTCGGCCCAGGTCAAGATCCCAGGGAAGAGGAATCTAGTTTGACACGGGGCCCTCCCCACTGCAGGGAGCCTTATTCCCCCTTCCTTCAGACAAAAACACAGCCTACTTGTGATCTCAGTCTGTCCAACAAATAAATAAAATCATTATAAATAAATAAATAAATATATTCAGGCATGTTTTATATAGTGATCAAATGCAATTCTGCAGTGTGGCTCAGGGTTCTTCCATCGGGAGATTTTGGGAACCAGGCCTCTGAGGTTGGAAGGCTGAGCAGTCGACCACGGCTTCATGTGAGGTATAGGGTTAGGGTTAGGGTTAGTGTTAGGGTTAGGGTTATGTTTAGGTGAGGGTTAGAGTAAGGGTTAGGTTTATATCTTAGGAACAAGTCATGTCGGAACTGGCCACACAATACTGGCACACCAAGGGCTGAGTTGAGGGTGGGACTCAGCAGAATCCTCAGGCGATGGAATTTTGGACAGGACAGGCCAAGAGGGTGGAATGCCCTCAGGGGAGCATGCTGGTTTCTATATATCTGAAGGTACTGGATAGCACAGAAGGAAAGGGTCAGTTTCTGCCTGAGAGGCTGAGTCCTTCCTACAGACTGACTTTCCCATCCACAGGAGGACCTGGGTTCAGTCCTCCGGTGTCCAGAGTCTGATCACGTAACCTAGGCTTAGCCTTTGGCTCTGGGAGAATGGCTGACCTAATTTGTCAGGGCAGAATTAGGCTTTCCACGGGACTCAGTTTAGGACGTAGCCCGGGCGGACCATCCTATTCCCGGATTGTGGTGTGGGAGTCCTAGGAAGGTGTTGGTAGAATGATCGGACAGGCAGATTTCTCCCTCCCCGAGGGTCTTCCACAGGGTTAAACTTCCCATTTGCCTAGTGGGCGGCACCCAGAGGCCTGCGATGTGAAGAAGGAATCCCCTACCTAGAGGGCTACCAGGGCAGGCAACCGGGGATAGAAGTCTGAAGAAGCACCCTCGGGTTAGGGTTAGGCCGATGCACATGGGAGGCCCTACCGGCCCTTGCTGAGGGATCATCAAACTCCTGGTTCCCGCTTCAGGTGGGCGCTCCTTGGAGCTGTGTCCCAAGGGGTGCATGCAGATTTCACCTGTTCTACGGATTCAGCTCATTTCTAAAGGGCAAACGTTCCCATTGGGATCTATGGACATTGTGCGGTGCACCTCAGGGTTCCCGCATCTGCAGAGTTCATGGACCAGGCTACTGAGGACAGAAGCCTGAGCATGGGACAGGGGCTTTGCATCAGGATTACCGTGAAGGTTATTTCACAAGTGAATGCTGTTGGTAACACCTGGGTGAGTCAGTGGGTTAGGCCATTGCCTTCAGCTCAGGACATGATCCCAGAGTCCAGGGATAGAGCCCCACATCGGGCTGTCTCCTCAGCAGGGAGCCTTCTTTCCCTTCTCTGGGCGTGCAACACTGCCTACATCTTTTCGCTTCCTGCAAAGTGAAAAAGTAAAATCTTGAGGCAATAAATAAATAAATACATAAATAATAAATATATAAAAGAGAGGGCATGATTTCCTATTGGAATCTAGGTCATTTGTGCGGGGCAGCTCAGGGTTCCCCCATGGGGAGAGTTTGGGAACCAGGCCTTTGAGGACAGAAGACTGAGCACATGACTTGGGCTTCGCATTATGCTAAGGCAGAAGGTCATTGCTATAGGGTATGCTTTCCAGAACACCTGTGTACCTCATTGGATGTGACCTCTTTCCTCGGCCCAGGTCAAGATCCCAGGGAAGAGGAATCTAGTTTGACACGGGGCCCTCCCCACTGCAGGGAGCCTTATTCCCCCTTCCTTCAGACAAAAACACAGCCTACTTGTGATCTCAGTCTGTCCAACAAATAAATAAAATCATTATAAATAAATAAATAAATATATTCAGGCATGTTTTATATAGTGCTCAAGTGCAATTCTGCAGTGTGGCTCAGGGTTCTTCCATCGGGAGATTTTGGGAACCAGGCCTCTGAGGTTGGAAGGCTGAGCAGCCGACGACGGCTTCATGTGAGGTATAGGGTTAGAGTTAGGGTTAGGGTTAGGATTATGTTTAGGTGAGGGTTAGAGTAAGGGTTATGGTTATGTCTTAGGAACAAGGCATTTCGGAACTGGCCACACAATACTGGCACACCAAGGGCTGAGTTGAGGGTGGGACTCAGCAGAATCCTCAGGCGATGGAATTTTGGACGGGACAGGCCAAGAGGGTGGAATGCCCTCAGGGGAGCATGCTGGTTTCTATATATCTGAAGGTACTGGATAGCACAGAAGGAAAGGGTCAGTTTCTGCCTGAGAGGCTGAGTCCTTCCTACAGACTGACTTTCCCATCCACAGGAGGACCTGGGTTCAGTCCTCCGGTGTCCAGAGTCTGATCACGTAACCTAGGCTTAGCCTTTGGCTCTGGGAGAATGGCTGACCTGATTTGTCAGGGCAGAATTAGGCTTTCCACAGGACTCAGTTGAGGACGTAGCCCTGGCGGACCATCCTATTCCCGGATTGTGGTGTGGGAGTCCTAGGAAGGTGTTGGTAGAATGATCGGACAGGCAGATTTCTCCCTCCCCGAGGGTCTTCCACAGGGCTAAACTTCCCATTTGCCTAGTAGGCGGCACCCAGGGGCCTGCGATGTGAAGAAGGAATCCCCTACCGAGAGGGCTACCAGCGCTGGCAACCGGGGATAGAAGTCTGAAGAAGCACCCTCGGGTTAGGGTTAGGCCGATGCACATGGGAGGCCCTACCGGCCCTTGCTGAGGGATCATCAAACTCCTGGTTCCCGCTTCAGGTGGGCGCTCCTTGGAGCTGTGTCCCAAGGGGTGCATGCAGATTTCACCTGTTCTACGGATTCAGCTCATTTCTAAAGGGCAAACGTTCCCATTGGGATCTATGGACATTGTGCGGTGCACCTCAGGGTTCCCGCATCTGCAGAGTTCATGGACCAGGCTACTGAGGACAGAAGCCTGAGCATGGGACAGGGGCTTTGCATCAGGATTACCGTGAAGGTTATTTCACAAGTGAATGCTGTTGGTAACACCTGGGTGAGTCAGTGGGTTAGGCCACTGCCTTCAGCTCAGGACATGATCCCAGAGTCCTGGGATGGAGCCCCACATCGGGCTGTCTCCTCAGCAGGGAGCCTTCTTTCCCTTCTCTGGGCGTGCAACACTGCCTACATCTTTTCGCTTCCTGCAAAGTGAAAAAGTAAAATCTTGAGGCAATAAATAAATAAATACATAAATAATAAATATATAAAAGAGAGGGCATGATTTCCTATTGGAATCTAGGTCATTTGTGCGGGGCAGCTCAGGGTTCCCCCATGGGGAGAGTTTGGGAACCAGGCCTTAGAGGACAGAAGACTGAGCACATGACTTGAGCTTCGCATTATGCTAAGGCTGAAGGTCATTGCTATAGGGTATGCTTTCCAGAACACCTGTGTACCTCATTGGATGTGACCTCTTGCCTCGGCCCACGTCAAGGTCCCAGGGAAGAGGAATCTAGTTTGACACGGGGCCCTCCCCACTGCAGGGAGCCTTATTCCCCCTTCCTTCAAACAAAAACACAGCCTACTTGTGATCTCAGTCTGTCCAACAAATAAATAAAATCATTATAAATAAATAAATAAATAAATATATTCAGGCATGTTTTATATAGTGATCAAGTGCAATTCTGCAGTGTGGCTCAGGGTTCTTCCATCGGGAGATTTGGGAACCAGGCCTCTGAGGTTGGAAGGCTGAGCAGCTGACCACGGCTTCATGTGAGGTATACGGTTAGGGTTAGGGTTAGGGTTAGGGTTAGGGTTAGGGTTATGTTTAGGTGAGGGTTAGAGTAAGGGTTAGGGTTATGTCTTAGGAACAAGGCATGTCGGAACTGGCTACACAATACTGGCACACCAAGGGCTGAGTTGAGGGTGGGACTCAGCAGAATCCTCAGGCGATGGAATTTTGGATGGGACAGGCCAAGAGGGTGGAATGCCCTCAGGGTAGCATGCTGGTTTCTATATATCTGAAGGTACTGGATAGCACAGAAGGAAAGGGTCAGTTTCTGCCTGAGAGGCTGAGTCCTTCCTACAGACTGACTTTCCCATCCACAGGAAGACCTGGGTTCAGTCCTCCGGTGTCCAGAGTCTGATAACATAACCTAGGCTTAGCCTTTGGCTCTGGGTGAATGGCTGACCTGATTTGTCAGGGCAGAATTAGGCTTTCCACGGGACTCAGTTGAGGACGTAGCCCTGGCGGACCATCCTATTCCCGGATTGTGGTGTGGGGGTCCTAGGAAGGTGATGGTAGAATGATCGGACAGGCAGATTTCTCCCTCCCCGAGGGTCTTCCACAGGGCTAAACTTCCCATTTGCCTAGTGGGCGGCACCCAGAGGCCTGCGATATGAAGAAGGAATCCCCTACCTAGAGGGCTACCATGGCAGGCAACCGGGGATAGAAGCCTGAAGAAGCACCCTCGGGTTAGGGTTAGGCCGATGCACATGGGAGGCCCTACCGGCCCTTGCTGAGGGATCATCAAACTCCTGGTTCCCGCTTCAGGTGGGCGCTCCTTGGAGCTGTGTCCCAAGGGGTGCATGCAGATTTCACCTGTTCTACGGATTCAGCTCATTTCTAAAGGGCAAACGTTCCCATTGGGATCTATGAACATTGTGCGGTGCACCTCAGGGTTCCCGCATCTGCAGAGTTCATGGACCAGGCTACTGAGGACAGAAGCCTGAGCATGGGACAGGGGCTTTGCATCAGGATTCCCGTGAAGGTTATTTCACAAGTGAATGCTGTTGGTAACACCTGGGTGAGTCAGTGGGTTAGGCCACTGCCTTCAGCTCAGGACATGATCCCAGAGTCCTGGGATGGAGCCCCACATTGGGCTGTCTCCTCAGCAGGGAGCCTTCTTTCCCCTCTCTGGGCGTGCAACACTGCCTACATCTTTTCGCTCCCTGCAAAGTGAAAAAGTAAAATCTTGAGGCAATAAATAAATAAATACATAAATAATAAATATATAAAAGAGAGGGCATGATTTCCTATTGGTATCTAGGTCATTTGTGCGGGGCAGCTCAGGGTTCCCCCATGGGGAGAGTTTGGGAACCAGGCCTTTGAGGACAGAAGACTGAGCACATGACTTGGGCTTCGCATTATGCTAAGGCTGAAGGTTATTGCTATAGGGTATGTTTTCCAGAACACCTGTGTACCTCATTGGATGTGACCTCTTGCCTCGGCCCAGGTCAAGATCCCAGGGAAGAGGAATCTAGTTTGACACCGGGCCCTCCCCACTGCAGGGAGCCTTATTCCCCCTTCCTTCAGACAAAAACACAGCCTACTTGTGATCACAGTCTGTCCAACAAATAAATAAAATCATTATAAATAAATAAATAAATATATTCAGGCATGTTTTATATAGTGATCAACTGCAATTCTGCAGTGTGGCTCAGGGTTCTTCCATCGAGAGATTTTGGGAACCAGGCCTCTGAGGTTGGAAGGCTGAGCAACCGACCACGGCTTCATGTGAGGTATAGGGTTAGGGTTAGGGTTAGGGTTAGGGTTAGGGTTATGTTTAGGTGAGGGTTAGAGTAAGGGTTAGGGTTATGTTTTAGGAACAAGGCATGTCGGAACTGGCCACACAATACTGGCACACCAAGGGCTGAGTTGAGGGTGGGACTCAGCAGAATCCTCAGGCGATGGAATTTTGGACGGGACAGGCCAAGAGGGTGGAATGCCCTCAGGGTAGCATGCTGGTTTCTATATATCTGAAGGTACTGGATAGCACAGAAGGAAAGGGTCAGTTTCTGCCTGAGAGGCTGAGTCCTTCCTACAGACTGAATTTCCCATCCACAGGAGGACCTGGGTTCAGTCCTCCGGTGTCCAGAGTCTGATCACGTAACCTAGGCTTAGCCTTTGGCTTTGGGAGAATGGCTGACCTGATTCGTCAGGGCAGAATTAGGCTTTCCACGGGACTCAGTTGAGGACGTAGCCCTGGCGGACCATCCTATTCCCGGATTGTGGTGTGGGGGTCCTAGGAAGGTGTTGGTAGAATGATCGGACAGGCAGATTTCTCCCTCCCCGAGGGTCTTCCACAGGGCTAAACTTCCCATTTGCCTAGTGGGCGGCACCCAGAGGCCTGCGATGTGAAGAAGGAATCCCCTACCTAGAGGGCTACCAGGGCAGGCAACCGGGGATAGAAGTCTGAAGAAGCACCCTCGGGTTAGGGTTAGGCCGATGCACATGGGAGGCCCTACCGGCCCTTGCTGAGGGATCATCAAACTCCTGGTTCCCGCTTCAGGTGGGCGCTCCTTGGAGCTGTGTCCCAAGGGGTGCATGCAGATTTCACCTGTTCTACGGATTCAGCTCATTTCTAAAGGGCAAACGTTCCCATTGGGATCTATGGACATTGTGCGGTGCACCTCAGGGTTCCCGCATCTGCAGAGTTCATGGACCAGGCTACTGAGGACAGAAGCCTGAGCATGGGACAGGGGCTTTGCATCAGGATTACCGTGAAGGTTATTTCACAAGTGAATGCTGTTGGTAACACCTGGGTGAGTCAGTGGGTTAGGCCATTGCCTTCAGCTCAGGACATGATCCCAGAGTCCTGGGATGGAGCCCCACATCGGGCTGTCTCCTCAGCAGGGAGCCTTCTTTCCCTTCTCTGGGCGTGCAACACTGCCTACATCTTTTCGCGCCCTGCAAAGTGAAAAAGTAAAATCTTGAGGCAATAAATAAATAAATACATAAATAATAAATATATAAAAGAGAGGGCATGATTTCCTATTGGAATCTAGGTCATTTGTGCGGGGCAGCTCAGGGTTCCCCCATGGGGAGAGTTTGGGAACCAGGCCTTTGAGGACAGAAGACTGAGCACATGACTTGGGCTTCGCATTATGCTAAGGCTGAAGGTCATTGCTATAGGGTATGCTTTCCAGAACACCTGTGTACCCTATTGGATGTGACCTCTTTCCTCGGCCCAGGTCAAGATCCCAGGGAAGAGGAATCTAGTTTGACACGGGGCCCTCCCCACTGCAGGGAGCCTTATTCCCCCTTCCTTCAGACAAAAACACAGCCTACTTGTGATCTCAGTCTGTCCAAAAAATAAATAAAATCATTATAAATAAATAAATAAATATATTCAGGCATGTTTTATATAGTGCTCAAGTGCAATTCTGCAGTGTGGCTCAGGGTTCTTCCATCAGGAGATTTTGGGAACCAGGCCTCTGAGGTTGGAAGGCTGAGCAGCCGACGACGGCTTCATGTGAGGTATAGGGTTAGAGTTAGGGTTAGGGTTAGGATTATGTTTAGGTGAGGGTTAGAGTAAGGGTTATGGTTATGTCTTAGGAACAAGGCATTTCGGAACTGGCCACACAATACTAGCACACCAAGGGCTGAGTTGAGGGTGGGACTCAGCAGAATCCTCAGGCGATGGAATTTTGGACGGGACAGGCCAAGAGGGTGGAATGCCCTCAGGGGAGCATGCTGGATTCTATATATCTGAAGGTACTGGATAGCACAGAAGGAAAGGGTCAGTTTCTGCCTGAGAGGCTGAGTCCTTCCTACAGACTGAGTTTCCCATCCACAGGAGGTCCTGGGTTCAGTTTTCCGGTGTCCAGAGTCTGAACACGTAATCTAGGCTTAGCCTTTGGCTCTGGGAGAATGGCTGAACTGATTTGTCAGGGCAGAATTAGGCTTTCCACAGGACTCAGTTGAGGACGTAGCCCTGGCGGACCATCCTATTCCCGGATTGTGGTGTGGGAGTCCTAGGAAGGTGTTGGTAGAATGATCGGACAGGCAGATTTCTCCCTCCCCTAGGGTCTTCCACAGGGCTAAACTTCCCATTTGCCTAGTGGGCGGCACCCAGGGGCCTTCGATGTGAAGAAGGAATCCCCCACCTAGAGGGCTACCAGCGCTGGCAACCGGGGATAGAAGTCTGAAGAAGCACCCTCGGGTTAGGGTTAGGCCGATGCACATGGGAAGCCCTACCGGGCCTTGCTGAGGGATCATCAAACTCCTGATTCCCGCTTCAGGTGGGCACTCCTTGGAGCTGTGTCCCAAGGGGTGCATGCAGATTTCACCTGTTCTACGGATTCAGCTCATTTCTAAAGGGCAAACGTTCCCATTGGAATCTATCGACATTGTGCGGTGCACCTCAGGGTTCCCGCATCTGCAGAGTTCATGGACCAGGCTACTGAGGACAGAAGCCTGAGCATGGGACAGGGGCTTTGCATCAGGATTACCGTGAAGGTTATTTCACAAGTGAATGCTGTTGGTAACACCTGGGTGAGTCAGTGGGTTAGGCCACTGCCTTCAGCTCAGGACATGATCCCAGAGTCCTGGGATGGAGCCCCACATCGGGCTGTCTCCTCAGCAGGGAGCCTTCTTTCCCTTCTCTGGGCTTGCAACACTGCCTACATCTTTTCGCTCCCTGCAAAGTGAAAAAGTAAAATCTTGAGGCAATAAATAAATAAATACATAAATAATAAATATATAAAAGAGAGGGCATGATTTCCTATTGGAATCTAGGTCATTTGTGCGGGGCATCTCAGGGTTCCCCCATGGGGAGAGTTTGGGAACCAGGCCTTTGAGGACAGAAGACTGAGCACATGACTTGGGCTTCGCATTATGCTAAGGCTGAAGGTCATTGCTATAGGGTATGCTTTCCAGAACACCTGTGTACCTCATTGGATGTGACCTCTTGCCTCGGCCCAGGTCAAGGTCCCAGGGAAGAGGAATCTAGTTTGACACGGGGCCCTCCCCACTGCATGGAGCCTTATTCCCCCTTCCTTCGGACAAAAACACAGCCTACTTGTGATCTCAGTCTGTCCAACAAATAAATAAAATCATTATAAATAAATAAATAAATATATTCAGGCATGTTTTATATAGTGATCAAGTGCAATTCTGCAGTGTGGCTCAGGGTTCTTCCATCGGGAGATTTTGGGAACCAGGCCTCTGAGGTTGGAAGGCTGAGCAGCCGACCACGGCTTCATGTGAGGTATAGGGTTAGGTTTAGGGTTAGTGTTAGGGTTAGGGTTATGTTTAGGTGAGGGTTAGAGTAAGGGTTAGGGTTATGTTTTAGGAACAAGGCATGTCGGAACTGGCCACACAATACTGGCACACCAAGGGCTGAGTTGAGGGTGGGACTCAGCAGAATCCTCAGGCGATGGAATTTTGGACGGGACAGGCCAAGAGGTGGAATGCCCTCAGGGGAGCATGCTGGTCTATATATCTGAAGGTACTGGATAGCACAGAAGGAAAGGGTCAGTTTCTGCCTGAGAGGCTGAGTCCTTCCTACAGACTGACTTTCCCATCCACAGGAGGACCTGGGTTCAGTCCTCCGGTGTCCAGAGTCTGATCACGTAACCTAGGCTTAGCCTTTGGCTCTGGGAGAATGGCTGACCTGATTTGTCAGGGCAGAATTAGGCTTTCCACGGGACTCAGTTGAGGACGTAGCCCTGGCGGACCATCCTATTCCCGGATTGTGGTGTGGGGGTCCTAGGAAGGTGTTGGTAGAATGATCGGACAGGCAGATTTCTCCCTCCCCTAGGGTCTTCCACAGGGCTAAACTTCCCATTTGCCTAGTGGGCGGCACCCAGGGGCCTGCGATGTGAAGAAGGAATCCCCTACCTAGAGGGCTACCAGGGCAGGCAACCGGGGATAGAAGTCTGAAGAAGCACCCTCGGGTTAGGGTTAGGCCGATGCACATGGGAGGCCCTACCGGCCCTTGCTGAGGGATCATCAAACTCCTGGTTCCCGCTTCAGGTGGGCGCTCCTTGGAGCTGTGTCCCAAGGGGTGCATGCAGATTTCACCTGTTCTACGGATTCAGCTCATTTCTAAAGGGCAAACGTTCCCATTGGGATCTATGGACATTGTGCGGTGCACCTCAGGGTTCCCGCATCTGCAGAGTTCATGGACCAGGCTACTGAGGACAGAAGCCTGAGCATGGGACAGGGGCTTTGCATCAGGATTACCGTGAAGGTTATTTCACAAGTGAATGCTGTTGGTAACACCTGGGTGAGTCAGTGTGTTAGGCCATTGCCTTCAGCTCAGGACATGATCCCAGAGTCCTGGGATGGAGCCCCACATCGGGCTGTCTCCTCAGCAGGGAGCCTTCTTTCCCTTCTCTGGGCGTGCAACACTGCCTACATCTTTTCGCTCCCTGCAAAGTGAAAAAGTAAAATCTTGAGGCAATAAATAAATAAATACATAAATAATAAATATATAAAAGAGAGGGCGTGATTTCCTATTGGAATCTAGGTCATTTGTGCGGGGCAGCTCAGGGTTCCCCCATGGGGAGAGTTTGGGAACCAGGCCTTTGAGGACAGAAGACTGAGCACATGACTTGGGCTTCGCATTATGCTAAGGCTGAAGGTCATTGCTATAGGGTATGCTTTCCAGAACACCTGTGTACCTCATTGGATGTGACCTCTTGCCTCGGCCCAGGGCAAGATCCCAGGGAAGAGGAATCTAGTTTGACACGGGGCCCTCCCCACTGCAGGGAGCCTTATTCCCCCTTCCTTCAGACAAAAACACAGCCTACTTGTGATCTCAGTCTGTCCAACAAATAAATAAAATCATTATAAATAAATAAATAAATATATTCAGGCATGTTTTATATAGTGATCAAATGCAATTCTGCAGTGTGGCTCAGGGTTCTTCCATCGGGAGATTTTGGGAACCAGGCCTCTGAGGTTGGAAGGCTGAGCAGCCGACGACGGCTTCATGTGAGGTATAGGGTTAGAGTTAGGGTTAGGGTTAGGATTATGTTTAGGTGAGGGTTAGAGTAAGGGTTATGGTTATGTCTTAGGAACAAGGCATTTCGGAACTGGCCACACAATACTAGCACAACAAGGGCTGAGTTGAGGGTGGGACTCAGCAGAATCCTCAGGCGATGGAATTTTGGACGGGACAGGCCAAGAGGGTGGAATGCCCTCAGGGGAGCATGCTGGTTTCTATATATCTGAAGGTACTGGATAGCACAGAAGGAAAGGGTCAGTTTCTGCCTGAGAGGCTGAGTCCTTCCTACAGACTGACTTTCCCATCCACAGGAGGACCTGGGTTCAGTCCTCCGGTGTCCAGAGTCTGATCACGTAACCTAGGCTTAGCCTTTGGCTCTGGGAGAATGGCTGACCTGATTTGTCAGGGCAGAATTAGGCTTTCCACGGGACTCAGTTGAGGACGTAGCCCTGGCGGACCATCCTATTCCCGGATTGTGGTGTGGGGGTCCTAGGAAGGTGTTGGTAGAATGATCGGACAGGCAGATTTCTCCCTCCCCGAGGGTCTTCCACAGGGCTAAACTTCCCATTTGCCTAGTGGGCGGCACCCAGAGGCCTGTGATGTGAAGAAGGAATCCCCTACCTAGAGGGCTACCAGGGCAGGCATCCGGGGATAGAAGTCTGAAGAAGCACCCTCGGGTTAGGGTTAGGCCGATGCACATGGGATGCCCTACCGGCCCTTGCTGAGGGATCATCAAACTCCTGGTTCCCGCTTCAGGTGGGCGCTCCTTGGAGCTGTGTCCCAAGGGGTGCATGCAGATTTCACCTGTTCTACGGATTCAGCTCATTTCTAAAGGGCAAACGTTCCCATTGGGATCTATGGACATTGTGCGGTGCACCTCAGGGTTCCCGCATCTGCAGAGTTCATGGACCAGGCTACTGAGGACAGAAGCCTGAGCATGGGACAGGGGCTTTGCATCAGGATTACCGTGAAGGTTATTTCACAAGTGAATGCTGTTGGTAACACCTGGGTGAGTCAGTGGGTTAGGCCATTGCCTTCAGCTCAGGACATGATCCCAGAGTCCTGGGATGGAGCCCCACGTCGGGCTGTCTCCTCAGCAGGGAGCCTTCTTTCCCTTCTCTGGGCGTGCAACACTGCCTACATCTTTTCGCTTCCTGCAAAGTGAAAAAGTAAAATCTTGAGGCAATAAATAAATAAATACATAAATAATAAATATATAAAAGAGAGGGCATGATTTCCTATTGGAATCTAGGTCATTTGTGCGGGGCAGCTCAGGGTTCCCCCATGGGGAGAGTTTGGGAACCAGGCCTTTGAGGACAGAAGACTGAGCACATGACTTGGGCTTCGCATTATGCTAAGGCTGAAGGTCATTGCTATAGGGTATGCTTTCCAGAACACCTGTGTACCTCATTGGATGTGACCTCTTGCCTCGGCCCAGGTCAAGATCCCAGGGAAGAGGAATCTAGTTTGACACGGGGCCCTCCCCACTGCAGGGAGCCTTATTCCCCCTTCCTTCAGACAAAAACACAGCCTACTTGTGATCTCAGTCTGTCCAACAAATAAATAAAATCATTATAAATAAATAAATAAATATATTCAGGCATGTTTTATATAGTGCTCAAGTGCAATTCTGCAGTGTGGCTCAGGGTTCTTCCATCGGGAGATTTTGGGAACCAGGCCTCTGAGGTTGGAAGGCTGAGCAGCCGACCACGGCTTCATGTGAGGTATACGGTTAGGGTTAGGGTTAGGGTTAGGGTTATGTTTAGGTGAGGGTTAGAGTAAGGGTTAGGGTTATGTCTTAGGAACAAGGCATGTCGGAACTGGCCACACAATACTGGCACACCAAGGGCTGAGTTGAGGGTGGGACTCAGCAGAATCCTCAGGCGATGGAATTTTGGACGGGACAGGCCAAGAGGGTGGATGCCCTCAGGGGAGCATGCTGGTTTCTATATATCTGAAGGTACTGGATAGCACAGAAGGAAAGGGTCAGTTTCTGCCTGAGAGGCTGAGTCCTTCCTACAGACTGACTTTCCCATCCACAGGAAGACCTGGGTTCAGTACTCCGGTGTCCAGAGTCTGATAACATAACCTAGGCTTAGCCTTTGGCTCTGGGTGAATGGCTGACCTGATTTGTCAGGGCAGAATTAGGCTTTCCACGGGACTCAGTTGAGGACGTAGCCCTGGCGGACCATCCTATTCCCGGATTGTGGTGTGGGGGTCCTAGGAAGGTGTTGGTAGAATGATCGGACAGGCAGATTTCTCCCTCCCCGAGGGTCTTCCACAGGGCTAAACTTCCCATTTGCCTAGTGGGCGGCACCCAGAGGCCTGCGATATGAAGAAGGATTCCCCTACCTAGAGGGCTACCATGGCAGGCAACCGGGGATAGAAGTCTGAAGAAGCACCCTCGGGTTAGGGTTAGGCCGATGCACATGGGAGGCCCTACCGGCCCTTGCAGAGGGATCATCAAACTCCTGGTTCCCGCTTCAGGTGGGCGCTCCTTGGAGCTGTGTCCCAAGGGGTGCATGCAGATTTCACCTGTTCTATGGATTCAGCTCATTTCTAAAGGGCAAACGTTCCCATTGGGATCTATGAACATTGTGCGGTGCACCTCAGGGTTCCCGAATCTGCAGAGTTCATGGACCAGGCTACTGAGGACAGAAGCCTGAGCATGGGACAGGGGCTTTGCATCAGGATTACCGTGAAGGTTATTTCACAAGTGAATGCTGTTGGTAACACCTGGGTGAGTCAGTGGGTTAGGCCACTGCCTTCAGCTCAGGACATGATCCCAGAGTCCTGGGATGGAGCCCCACATTGGGCTGTCTCCTCAGCAGGGAGCCTTCTTTCCCTTCTCTGGGCGTGCAACACTGCCTACATCTTTTCGCTCCCTGCAAAGTGAAAAAGTAAAATATTGAGGCAATAAATAAATAAATACATAAATAATAAATATATAAAAGAGAGGGCATGATTTCCTATTGGAATCTAGGTCATTTGTTCGGGGCAGCTCAGGGTTCCCCCATGGGGAGAGTTTGGGAACCAGGCCTTTGAGGACAGAAGACTGAGCACATGACTTGGGCTTCGCATTAGGCTAAGGCTGAAGGTCATTGCTATAGGGTATGCTTTCCAGAACACCTGTGTACCTCATTGGATGTGACCTCTTGCCTCGGCCCAGGTCAAGATCCCAGGGAAGAGGAATCTAGTTTGACACCGGGCCCTCCCCACTGCAGGGAGCCTAATTCCCCCTTCCTTCAGACAAAAATACAGCCTACTTGTGATCACAGTCTGTCCAAAAAATAAATAAAATCATTATAAATAAATAAATAAATATATTCAGGCATGTTTTATATAGTGATCAAATGCAATTCTGCAGTGTGGCTCAGGGTTCTTCCATCGGGAGATTTTGGGAACCAGGCCTCTGAGGTTGGAAGGCTGAGCAGCCGACCACGGCTTCATGTGAGGTATAGGGTTAGGGTTAGGGTTAGGGTTAGGGTTAGGGTTATGTTTAGGTGAGGGTTAGAGTAAGGGTTAGGGTTATGTTTTAGGAACAAGGCATGTCGGAACTGGCCACACAATACTGGCACACCAAGGGCTGAGTTGAGGGTGGGACTCAGCAGAATCCTCAGGCGATGGAATTTTGGACGGGACAGGCCAAGAGGGTGGAATGCCCTCAGGGGAGCATGCTGGTTTCTATATATCTGAAGGTACTGGATAGCACAGAAGGAAAGGGTCAGTTTCTGCCTGAGAGGCTGAGTCCTTCCTACAGACTGACTTTCCCATCCACAGGAGGACCTGGGTTCAGTCCTCCGGTGTCCAGAGTCTGATCACGTAACCTAGGCTTAGCCTTTGGCTCTGGGAGAATGCCTGACCTGATTCGTCAGGGCAGAATTAGGCTTTCCACAGGACTCAGTTGAGGACGTAGCCCTGGCGGACCATCCTATTCCCGGATTGTGGTGTGGGGGTCCTAGGAAGGTGTTGGTAGAATGATCGGACAGGCAGATTTCTCCCTCCCCGAGGGTCTTCCACAGGGCTAAACTTCCCATTTGCCTAGTGGGCGGCACCCAGAGGCCTGCGATGTGAAGAAGGAATCCCCTACCTAGAGGGCTACCAGGGCAGGCAACCGGGGATAGAAGTCTGAAGAAGCACCCTCGGGTTAGGGTTAGGCCGATGCACATGGGAGGCCCTACCGGCCCTTGCTGAGGGATCATCAAACTCCTGGTTCCCGCTTCAGGTGGGCGCTCCTTGGAGCTGTGTCCCAAGGGGTGCATGCAGATTTCACCTGTTCTACGGATTCAGCTCATTTCTAAAAGGCAAACGTTCCCATTGGGATCTATGGACATTGTGCGGTGCACCTCAGGGTTCCCGCATCTGCAGAGTTCATGGACCAGGCTACTGAGGACAGAAGCCTGAGCATGGGACAGGGGCTTTGCATCAGGATTAAAGTGAAGGTTATTTCACAAGTGAATGCTGCTGGTAACACCTGGGTGAGTCAGTGGGTTAGGCCATTGCCTTCAGCTCAGGATAAGATCCCAGAGTCCTGGGATGGAGCCCCACATCGGGCTGTCTCCTCAGCAGGGAGTCTTCTTTCCCTTCTCTGGGGGTGCAACACTGCCTACATCTTTTCGCTCCCTGCAAAATGAAAAAGTAAAATCTTGAAGCAATAAAATATAAATACATAAATAATAAATATATAAAAGAGAGGGCATGATTTCCTATTGGAATCTAGGTCATTTGTGCGGGGCAGCTCAGGGTTCCCCCATGGGGAGAGTTTGGGAACCAGGCCTTTGAGGACAGAAGACTGAGCACATGACTTGGGCTTCGCATTAGGCTAAGGCTGAAGGTCATTGCTATAGGGTATGCTTTCCAGAACACCTGTGTACCTCATTGGATGTGACCTCTTGCCTCGGCCCAGGTGTAGATCCCAGGGAAGAGGAATCTAGTTTGACACGGGGCCCTCCCCACTGCAGGTAGCCTTATTCCCCCTTCCTTCAGACAAAAACACAGCCTACTTGTGATCTCAGTCTGTCCAACAAATAAATAAAATCATTATAAATAAATAAATAAATATATTCAGGCATGTTTTATATAGTGATCAAGTGCAATTCTGCAGTGTGGCTCAGGGTTCTTCCATCGGGAGATTTTGGGAACCAGGCCTCTGAGGTTGGAAGGCTGAGCAGCCGACCACGGCTTCATGTGAGGTATAGGGTTAGGGTTAGGGTTAGGGTTAGGGTTAGGGTTAGGGTTAGGGTTATGTTTAGGTGAGGGTTAGAGTAAGGGTTAGGGTTATGTTTTAGGAACAAGGCATGTCGGAACTGGCCACACAATACTGGCACACCAAGGGCTGAGTTGAGGGTGGGACTCAGCAGAATCCTCAGGCGATGGAATTTTGGACGGGACAGGCCAAGAGGGTGGAATGCCCTCAGGGGAGCATGCTGGTTTCTATATATCTGAAGGTACTGGATAGCACAGAAGGAAAGGGTCAGTTTCTGCCTGAGAGGCTGAGTCCTTCCTACAGACTGACTTTCCCATCCACAGGAGGACCTGGGTTCAGTCCTCCGGTGTCCAGAGTCTGATCACGTAACCTAGGCTTAGCCTTTGGCTCTGGGAGAATGGCTGACCTGATTCGTCAGGGCAGAATTAGGCTTTCCACGGGACTCAGTTGAGGACGTAGCCCTGGCGGACCATCCTATTCCCGGATTGTGGTGTGGGGGTCCTAGGAAGGTGTTGGTAGAATGATCGGACAGGCAGATTTCTCCCTCCCCGAGGGTCTTCCACAGGGCTAAACTTCCCATTTGCCTAGTGGGCGGCACCCAGAGGCCTGCGATGTGAAGAAGGAATCCCCTACCTAGAGGGCTACCAGGGCAGGCAACCGGGGATAGAAGTCTGAAGAAGCACCCTCGGGTTAGGGTTAGGCCGATGCACATGGGAGGCCCTACCGGCCCTTGCTGAGGGATCATCAAACTCCTGGTTCCCGCTTCAGGTGGGCGCTCCTTGGAGCTGTGTCCCAAGGGGTGCATGCAGATTTCACCTGTTCTACGGATTCAGCTCATTTCTAAAGGGCAAACGTTCCCATTGGGATCTATGGACATTGTGCGGTGCACCTCAGGGTTCCCGCATCTGCAGAGTTCATGGACCAGGCTACTGAGGACAGAAGCCTGAGCATGGGACAGGGGCTTTGCATCAGGATTACCGTGAAGGTTATTTCACAAGTGAATGCTGTTGGTAACACCTGGGTGAGTCAGTGGGTTAGGCCATTGCCTTCAGCTCAGGACATGATCCCAGAGTCCTGGGATGGAGCCCCACATCGGGCTGTCTCCTCAGCAGGGAGCCTTCTTTCCCTTCTCTGGGCGTGCAACACTGCCTACATCTTTTCGCGCCCTGCAAAGTGAAAAAGTAAAATCTTGAGGCAATAAATAAATAAATACATAAATAATAAATATATAAAAGAGAGGGCATGATTTCCTATTGGAATCTAGGTCATTTGTGCGGGGCAGCTCAGGGTTCCCCCATGGGGAGAGTTTGGGAACCAGGCCTTTAGGACAGAAGACTGAGCACATGACTTGGGCTTCGCATTAAGCTAAGGCTGAAGGTCATTGCTATAGGGTATGCTTTCCAGAACACCTGTGTACCTCATTGGATGTGACCTCTTGCCTCGGCCCAGGTCAAGATCCCAGGGAAGAGGAATCTAGTTTGACACGGGGCCCTCCCCACTGCAAGGAGCCTTATTCCTCCTTCCTTCAGACAAAAACACAGCCTACTTGTGATCTCATTCTGTCCAACAAATAAATAAAATCATTATAAATAAATAAATAAATATATTCAGGCATGTTTTATATAGTGCTCAAGTGCAATTCTGCAGTGTGGCTCAGGGTTCTTCCATCGGGAGATTTTGGGAACCAGGCCTCTGAGGTTGGAAGGCTGAGCAGCCGACGACGGCTTCATGTGAGGTATAGGGTTAGAGTTAGGGTTAGGGTTAGGATTATGTTTAGGTGAGGGTTAGAGTAAGGGTTATGGTTATGTCTTAGGAACAAGGCATTTCGGAACTGGCCACACAATACTGGCACACCAAGGGCTGAGTTGAGGGTGGGACTCAGCAGAATCCTCAGGCGATGGAATTTTGGACGGGACAGGCCAAGAGGGTGGAATGCCCTCAGGGGAGCATGCTGGTTTCTATATATCTGAAGGTACTGGATAGCACAGAAGGAAAGGGTCAGTTTCTGCCTGAGAGGCTGAGTCCTTCCTACAGACTGACTTTCCCATCCACAGGAGGACCTGGGTTCAGTCCTCCGGTGTCCAGAGTCTGATCACGTAACCTAGGCTTAGCCTTTGGCTCTGGGAGAATGGCTGACCTGATTCGTCAGGGCAGAATTAGGCTTTCCACGGGACTCAGTTGAGGACGTAGCCCTGGCGGACCATCCTATTCCCGGATTGTGGTGTGGGGGTCCTAGGAAGGTGTTGGTAGAATGATCGGACAGGCAGATTTCTCCCTCCCCTAGGGTCTTCCACAGGGCTAAACTTCCCATTTGCCTAGTGGGCGGCACCCAGGGGCCTGCGATGTGAAGAAGGAATCCCCTACCTAGAGGGCTACCAGCGCTGGCAACCGGGGATAGAAGTCTGAAGAAGCACCCTCGGGTTAGGGTTAGGCCGATGCACATGGGAGGCCCTACCGGCCCTTGCTGAGGGATCATCAAACTCCTGGTTCCCGCTTCAGGTGGCGCTCCTTGGAGCTTTGTCCCAAGGGGTGCATGCAGATTTCACCTGTTCTACGGATTCAGCTCATTTCTAAAGGGCAAACTTTCCCATTGGGATCTATGGACATTGTGCGGTGCACCTCAGGGTTCCCACATCTGCAGAGTTCATGGACCAGGCTACTGAGGACAGAAGCCTGAGCATGGGACAGGGGCTTTGCATCAGGATTACCGTGAAGGTTATTTCACAAGTGAATGCTGTTGGTAACACCTGGGTGAGTCAGTGGGTTAGGCCACAGCCTTCAGCTCAGGACATGATCCCAGAGTCCTGGGATGGAGCCCCACATCGGGCTGTCTCCTTAGCAGGGAGCCTTCTTTCCCTTCTCTGGGCGTGCAACACTGCCTACATCTTTTCGCTCCCTGCAAAGTGAAAAAGTAAAATCTTGAGGCAATAAATAAATAAATACATAAATAATAAATATATAAAAGAGAGGGCATGATTTCCTATTGGAATCTAGGTCATTTGTGCGGGGCAGCTCAGGGTTCCCCCATGGGGAGAGTTTGGGGACCAGGCCTTTGAGGACAGAAGACTGAGCACATGACTTGGGCTTCGCATTATGCTAAGGCAGAAGGTCATTGCTATAGGGTATGCTTTCCAGAACACCTGTGTACCTCATTGGATGTGACCTCTTGCCTCGGCCCAGGTCAAGATCCCAGGGAAGAGGAATCTAGTTTGACACGGGGCCCTCCCCACTGCAGGGAGCCTTATTCCCCCTTCCTTCAGACGAAAACACAGCCTACTTGTGATCTCAGTCTGTCCAACAAATAAATAAAATCATTATAAATAAATAAATAAATATATTCAGGCATGTTTTATATAGTGATCAAATGCAATTCTGCAGTGTGGCTCAGGGTTCTTCCATCGGGAGATTTTGGGAACCAGGCCTCTGAGGTTGGAAGGCTGAGCAGTCGACCACGGCTTCATGTGAGGTATAGGGTTAGGGTTAGGGTTAGTGTTAGGGTTAGGGTTATGTTTAGGTGAGGGTTAGAGTAAGGGTTAGGGTTATATCTTAGGAACAAGGCATGTCGGAACTGGCCACACAATACTGGCACACCAAGGGCTGAGTTGAGGGTGGGACTCAGCAGAATCCTCAGGCGATGGAATTTTGGACAGGACAGGCCAAGAGGGTGGAATGCCCTCAGGGGAGCATGCTGGTTTCTATATATCTGAAGGTACTGGATAGCACAGAAGGAAAGGGTCAGTTTCTGCCTGAGAGGCTGAGTCCTTCCTACAGACTGACTTTCCCATCCACAGGAAGACCTGGGTTCAGTCCTCCGGTGTCCAGAGTCTGATCACGTAACCTAGGCTTAGCCTTTGGCTCTGGGAGAATGGCTGACCTGATTTGTCAGGGCAGAATTAGGCTTTCCATGGGACTCAGTTTAGGACGTAGCCCGGGCGGACCATCCTATTCCCGGATTGTGGTGTGGGAGTCCTAGGAAGGTGTTGGTAGAATGATCGGACAGGCAGATTTCTCCCTCCCCGAGGGTCTTCCACAGGGTTAAACTTCCCATTTGCCTAGTGGGCGGCACCCAGAGGCCTGCGATGTGAAGAAGGAATCCCCTACCTAGAGGGCTACAAGGGCAGGCAACCGGGGATAGAAGTCTGAAGAAGCACCCTCGGGTTAGGGTTAGGCCGATGCACATGGGAGGCCCTACCGGCCCTTGCTGAGGGATCATCAAACTCCTGGTTCCCGCTTCAGGTGGGCGCTCCTTGGAGCTGTGTCCCAAGGGGTGCATGCAGATTTCACCTGTTCTACGGATTCAGCTCATTTCTAAAGGGCAAACGTTCCCATTGGAATCTATGGACATTGTGCGGTGCACCTCAGGGTTCCCGCATCTGCAGAGTTCATGGACCAGGCTACTGAGGACAGAAGCCTGAGCATGGGACAGGGGCTTTGCATCAGGATTACCGTGAAGGTTATTTCACAAGTGAATGCTGTTGGTAACACCTGGGTGAGTCAGTGGGTTAGGCCATTGCCTTCAGCTCAGGACATGATCCCAGAGTCCAGGGATAGAGCCCCACATCGGGCTGTCTCCTCAGCAGGGAGCCTTCTTTCCCTTCTCTGGGCGTGCAACACTGCCTACATCTTTTCGCTTCCTGCAAAGTGAAAAAGTAAAATCTTGAGGCAATAAATAAATAAATACATAAATAATAAATATATAAAAGAGAGGGCATGATTTCCTATTGGAATCTAGGTCATTTGTGCGGGGCAGCTCAGGGTTCCCCCATGGGGAGAGTTTGGGAACCAGGCCTTTGAGGACAGAAGACTGAGCACATGACTTGGGCTTCGCATTATGCTAAGGCGGAAGGTCATTGCTATAGGGTATGCTTTCCAGAACACCTGTGTACCTCATTGGATGTGACCTCTTGCCTCGGCCCAGGTCAAGATCCCAGGGAAGAGGAATCTAGTTTGACACGGGGCCCTCCCCACTGCAGGGAGCCTTATTCCCCCTTCCTTCAGACAAAAACACAGCCTACTTGTGATCTCAGTCTGTCCAACAAATAAATAAAATCATTATAAATAAATAAATAAATATATTCAGGCATGTTTTATATAGTGCTCAAGTGCAATTCTGCAGTGTGGCTCAGGGTTCTTCCATCGGGAGATTTTGGGAACCAGGCCTCTGAGGTTGGAAGGCTGAGCAGCCGACGACGGCTTCATGTGAGGTATAGGGTTAGAGTTAGGGTTAGGGTTAGGATTATGTTTAGGTGAGGGTTAGAGTAAGGGTTATGGTTATGTGTTAGGAACAAGGCATTTCGGAACTGGCCACACAATACTGGCACACCAAGGGCTGAGTTGAGGGTGGGACTCAGCAGAATCCTCAGGCGATGGAATTTTGGACGGGACAGGCCAAGAGGGTGGAATGCCCTCAGGGGAGCATGCTGGTTTCTATATATCTGAAGGTACTGGATAGCACAGAAGGTAAGGGTCAGTTTCTGCCTGAGAGGCTGAGTCCTTCCTACAGACTGACTTTCCCATCCACAGGAGGACCTGGGTTCAGTCCTCCGGTGTCCAGAGTCTGATCACGTAACCTAGGCTTAGCCTTTGGCTCTGGGAGAATGGCTGACCTGATTTGTCAGGGCAGAATTAGGCTTTCCACAGGACTCAGTTGAGGACGTAGCCCTGGCGGACCATCCTATTCCCGGATTGTGGTGTGGGAGTCCTAGGAAGGTGTTGGTAGAATGATCGGACAGGCAGATTTCTCCCTCCCCGAGGGTCTTCCACAGGGCTAAACTTCCCATTTGCCTAGTGGGCGGCACCCAGGGGCCTGCGATGTGAAGAAGGAATCCCCTACCTAGAGGGCTACCAGCGCTGGCAACCGGGGATAGAAGTCTGAAGAAGCACCCTCGGGTTAGGGTTAGGCCGATGCACATGGGAGGCCCTACCGGCCCTTGCTGAGGGATCATCAAACTCCTGGTTCCCGCTTCAGGTGGGCGCTCCTTGGAGCTGTGTCCCAAGGGGTGCATGCAGATTTCACCTGTTCTACGGATTCAGCTCATTTCTAAAGGGCAAACGTTCCCATTGGGATCTATGGACATTGTGCGGTGCACCTCAGGGTTCCCGCATCTGCAGAGTTCATGGACCAGGCTACTGAGGACAGAAGCCTGAGCATGGGACAGGGGCTTTGCATCAGGATTCCCGTGAAGGTTATTTCACAAGTGAATGCTGTTGGTAACACCTGGGTGAGTCAGTGGGTTAGGCCACTGCCTTCAGCTCAGGACATGATCCCAGAGTCCTGGGATGGAGCCCCACATCGGGCTGTCTCCTCAGCAGGGAGCCTTCTTTCCCTTCTCTGGGCGTGCAACACTGCCTACATCTTTTCGCTTCCTGCAAAGTGAAAAAGTAAAATCTTGAGGCAATAAATAAATAAATACATAAATAATAAATATATAAAAGAGAGGGCATGATTTCCTATTGGAATCTAGGTCATTTGTGCGGGGCAGCTCAGGGTTCCCCCATGGGGAGAGTTTGGGAACCAGGCCTTTGAGGACAGAAGACTGAGCACATGACTTGAGCTTCGCATTATGCTAAGGCTGAAGGTCATTGCTATAGGGTATGCTTTCCAGAACACCTGTGTACCTCATTGGATGTGACCTCTTGCCTCGGCCCACGTCAAGGTCCCAGGGAAGAGGAATCTAGTTTGACACGGGGCCCTCCCCACTGCAGGGAGCCTTATTCCCCCTTCCTTCAGACAAAAACACAGCCTACTTGTGATCTCAGTCTGTCCAACAAATAAATAAAATCATTATAAATAAATAAATAAATAAATATATTCAGGCATGTTTTATATAGTGATCAAGTGCAATTCTGCAGTGTGGCTCAGGGTTCTTCCATCGGGAGATTTGGGAACCAGGCCTCTGAGGTTGGAAGGCTGAGCAGCTGACCACGGCTTCATGTGAGGTATACGGTTAGGGTTAGGGTTAGGGTTAGGGTTAGGGTTAGGGTTATGTTTAGGTGAGGGTTAGAGTAAGGGTTAGGGTTATGTCTTAGGAACAAGGCATGTCGGAACTGGCTACACAATACTGGCACACCAAGGGCTGAGTTGAGGGTGGGACTCAGCAGAATCCTCAGGCGATGGAATTTTGGATGGGACAGGCCAAGAGGGTGGAATGCCCTCAGGGTAGCATGCTGGTTTCTATATATCTGAAGGTACTGGATAGCACAGAAGGAAAGGGTCAGTTTCTGCCTGAGAGGCTGAGTCCTTCCTACAGACTGACTTTCCCATCCACAGGAAGACCTGGGTTCAGTCCTCCGGTGTCCAGAGTCTGATAACATAACCTAGGCTTAGCCTTTGGCTCTGGGTGAATGGCTGACCTGATTTGTCAGGGCAGAATTAGGCTTTCCACGGGACTCAGTTGAGGACGTAGCCCTGGCGGACCATCCTATTCCCGGATTGTGGTGTGGGGGTCCTAGGAAGGTGATGGTAGAATGATCGGACAGGCAGATTTCTCCCTCCCCGAGGGTCTTCCACAGGGCTAAACTTCCCATTTGCCTAGTGGGCGGCACCCAGAGGCCTGCGATATGAAGAAGGAATCCCCTACCTAGAGGGCTACCATGGCAGGCAACCGGGGATAGAAGCCTGAAGAAGCACCCTCGGGTTAGGGTTAGGCCGATGCACATGGGAGGCCCTACCGGCCCTTGCTGAGGGATCATCAAACTCCTGGTTCCCGCTTCAGGTGGGCGCTCCTTGGAGCTGTGTCCCAAGGGGTGCATGCAGATTTCACCTGTTCTACGGATTCAGCTCATTTCTAAAGGGCAAACGTTCCCATTGGGATCTATGAACATTGTGCGGTGCACCTCAGGGTTCCCGCATCTGCAGAGTTCATGGACCAGGCTACTGAGGACAGAAGCCTGAGCATGGGACAGGGGCTTTGCATCAGGATTACCGTGAAGGTTATTTCACAAGTGAATGCTGTTGGTAACACCTGGGTGAGTCAGTGGGTTAGGCCACTGCCTTCAGCTCAGGACATGATCCCAGAGTCCTGGGATGGAGCCCCACATTGGGCTGTCTCCTCAGCAGGGAGCCTTCTTTCCCCTCTCTGGGCGTGCAACACTGCCTACATCTTTTCGCTCCCTGCAAAGTGAAAAAGTAAAATCTTGAGGCAATAAATAAATAAATACATAAATAATAAATATATAAAAGAGAGGGCATGATTTCCCATTGGTATCTAGGTCATTTGTGCGGGGCAGCTCAGGGTTCCCCCATGGGGAGAGTTTGGGAACCAGGCCTTTGAGGACAGAAGACTGAGCACATGACTTGGGCTTCGCATTATGCTAAGGCTGAAGGTTATTGCTATAGGGTATGTTTTCCAGAACAGCTGTGTACCTCATTGGATGTGACCTCTTGCCTCGGCCCAGGTCAAGATCCCAGGGAAGAGGAATCTAGTTTGACACCGGGCCCTCCCCACTGCAGGGAGCCTTATTCCCCCTTCCTTCAGACAAAAACACAGCCTACTTGTGATCACAGTCTGTCCAACAAATAAATAAAATCATTATAAATAAATAAATAAATATATTCAGGCATGTTTTATATAGTGATCAACTGCAATTCTGCAGTGTGGCTCAGGGTTCTTCCATCGAGAGATTTTGGGAACCAGGCCTCTGAGGTTGGAAGGCTGAGCAACCGACCACGGCTTCATGTGAGGTATAGGGTTAGGGTTAGAGTTAGGGTTAGGGTTAGGATTATGTTTAGGTGAGGGTTAGAGTAAGGGTTATGGTTATGTCTTAGGAACAAGGCATTTCGGAACTGGCCACACAATACTAGCACACCAAGGGCTGAGTTGAGGGTGGGACTCAGCAGAATCCTCAGGCGATGGAATTTTGGACGGGACAGGCCAAGAGGGTGGAATGCCCTCAGGGGAGCATGCTGGATTCTATATATCTGAAGGTACTGGATAGCACAGAAGGAAAGGGTCAGTTTCTGCCTGAGAGGCTGAGTCCTTCCTACAGACTGAGTTTCCCATCCACAGGACGACCTGGGTTCAGTTTTCCGGTGTCCAGAGTCTGAACACGTAATCTAGGCTTAGCCTTTGGCTCTGGGAGAATGGCTGAACTGATTTGTCAGGGCAGAATTAGGCTTTCCACAGGACTCAGTTGAGGACGTAGCCCTGGCGGACCATCCTATTCCCGGATTGTGGTGTGGGGGTCCTAGGAAGGTGTTGGTAGAATGATCGGACAGGCAGATTTCTCCCTCCCCTAGGGTCTTCCACAGGGCTAAACTTCCCATTTGCCTAGTGGGCGGCACCCAGGGGCCTTCGATGTGAAGAAGGAATCCCCCACCTAGAGGGCTACCAGCGCTGGCAACCGGGGATAGAAGTCTGAAGAAGCACCCTCGGGTTAGGGTTAGGCCGATGCACATGGGAAGCCCTACCGGCCCTTGCTGAGGGATCATCAAACTCCTGGTTCCCGCTTCAGGTGGGCACTCCTTGGAGCTGTGTCCCAAGGGGTGCATGCAGATTTCACCTGTTCTACGGATTCAGCTCATTTCTAAAGGGCAAACGTTCCCATTGGAATCTATCGACATTGTGCGGTGCACCTCAGGGTTCCCGCATCTGCAGAGTTCATGGACCAGGCTACTGAGGACAGAAGCCTGAGCATGGGACAGGGGCTTTGCATCAGGATTACCGTGAAGGTTATTTCACAAGTGAATGCTGTTGGTAACACCTGGGTGAGTCAGTGGGTTAGGCCATTGCCTTCAGCTCAGGACATGATCCCAGAGTCCAGGGATAGAGCCCCACATCGGGCTGTCTCCTCAGCAGGGAGCCTTCTTTCCCTTCTCTGGGCGTGCAACACTGCCTACATCTTTTCGCTTCCTGCAAAGTGAAAAAGTAAAATCTTGAGGCAATAAATAAATAAATACATAAATAATAAATATATAAAAGAGAGGGCATGATTTCCTATTGGAATCTAGGTCATTTGTGCGGGGCAGCTCAGGGTTCCCCCATGGGGAGAGTTTGGGAACCAGGCCTTTGAGGACAGAAGACTGAGCACATGACTTGAGCTTCGCATTATGCTAAGGCTGAAGGTCATTGCTATAGGGTATGCTTTCCAGAACACCTGTGTACCTCATTGGATGTGACCTCTTGCCTCGGCCCACGTCAAGGTCCCAGGGAAGAGGAATCTAGTTTGACACGGGGCCCTCCCCACTGCAGGGAGCCTTATTCCCCCTTCCTTCAGACAAAAACACAGCCTACTTGTGATCTCAGTCTGTCCAACAAATAAATAAAATCATTATAAATAAATAAATAAATAAATATATTCAGGCATGTTTTATATAGTGATCAAGTGCAATTCTGCAGTGTGGCTCAGGGTTCTTCCATCGGGAGATTTGGGAACCAGGCCTCTGAGGTTGGAAGGCTGAGCAGCTGACCACGGCTTCATGTGAGGTATACGGTTAGGGTTAGGGTTAGGGTTAGGGGTAGGGTTAGGGTTAGGGTTATGTTTAGGTGAGGGTTAGAGTAAGGGTTAGGGTTATGTCTTAGGAACAAGGCATGTCGGAACTGGCTACACAATACTGGCACACCAAGGGCTGAGTTGAGGGTGGGACTCAGCAGAATCCTCAGGCGATGGAATTTTGGACGGGACAGGCCAAGAGGGTGGAATGCCCTCAGGGGAGCATGCTGGATTCTATATATCTGAAGGTACTGGATAGCACAGAAGGAAAGGGTCAGTTTCTGCCTGAGAGGCTGAGTCCTTCCTACAGACTGAGTTTCCCATCCACAGGAGGACCTGGGTTCAGTTTTCCGGTGTCCAGAGTCTGAACACGTAATCTAGGCTTAGCCTTTGGCTCTGGGAGAATGGCTGAACTGATTTGTCAGGGCAGAATTAGGCTTTCCACAGGACTCAGTTGAGGACGTAGCCCTGGCGGACCATCCTATTCCCGGATTGTGGTGTGGGAGTCCTAGGAAGGTGTTGGTAGAATGATCAGACAGGCAGATTTCTCCCTCCCCTAGGGTCTTCCACAGGGCTAAACTTCCCATTTGCCTAGTGGGCGGCACCCAGGGGCCTTCGATGTGAAGAAGGAATCCCCCACCTAGAGGGCTACCAGCGCTGGCAACCGGGGATAGAAGTCTGAAGAAGCACCCTCGGGTTAGGGTTAGGCCGATGCACATGGGAAGCCCTACCGGCCCTTGCTGAGGGATCATCAAACTCCTGGTTCCCGCTTCAGGTGGGCACTCCTTGGAGCTGTGTCCCAAGGGGTGCATGCAGATTTTACCTGTTCTACGGATTCAGCTCATTTCTAAAGGGCAAACGTTCCCATTGGAATCTATCGACATTGTGCGGTGCACCTCAGGGTTCCCGCATCTGCAGAGTTCATGGACCAGGCTACTGAGGACAGAAGCCTGAGCATGGGACAGGGGCTTTGCATCAGGATTACCGTGAAGGTTATTTCACAAGTGAATGCTGTTGGTAACACCTGGGTGAGTCAGTGGGTTAGGCCACTGCCTTCAGCTCAGGACATGATCCCAGAGTCCTGGGATGGAGCCCCACATCGGGCTGTCTCCTCAGCAGGGAGCCTTCTTTCCCTTCTCTGGGCTTGCAACACTGCCTACATCTTTTCGCTCCCTGCAAAGTGAAAAAGTAAAATCTTGAGGCAATAAATAAATAAATACATAAATAATAAATATATAAAAGAGAGGGCATGATTTCCTATTGGAATCAAGGTCATTTGTGCGGGGCATCTCAGGGTTCCCCCATGGGGAGAGTTTGGGAACCAGGCCTTTGAGGACAGAAGACTGAGCACATGACTTGGGCTTCGCATTATGCTAAGGCTGAAGGTCATTGCTATAGGGTATGCTTTCCAGAACACCTGTGTACCTCATTGGATGTGACCTCTTGCCTCGGCCCAGGTCAAGGTCCCAGGGAAGAGGAATCTAGTTTGACACGGGGCCCTCCCCACTGCATGGAGCCTTATTCCCCCTTCCTTCGGACAAAAACACAGCCTACTTGTGATCTCAGTCTGTCCAACAAATAAATAAAATCATTATAAATAAATAAATAAATATATTCAGGCATGTTTTATATAGTGATCAAGTGCAATTCTGCAGTGTGGCTCAGGGTTCTTCCATCGGGAGATTTTGGGAACCAGGCCTCTGAGGTTGGAAGGCTGAGCAGCCGACCACGGCTTCATGTGAGGTATAGGGTTAGGTTTAGGGTTAGTGTTAGGGTTAGGGTTATGTTTAGGTGTGGGTTAGAGTAAGGGTTAGGGTTATGTTTTAGGAACAAGGCATGTCGGAACTGGCCACACAATACTGGCACACCAAGGGCTGAGTTGAGGGTGGGACTCAGCAGAATCCTCAGGCGATGGAATTTTGGACGGGACAGGCCAAGAGGTGGAATGCCCTCAGGGGAGCATGCTGGTCTATATATCTGAAGGTACTGGATAGCACAGAAGGAAAGGGTCAGTTTCTGCCTGAGAGGCTGAGTCCTTCCTACAGACTGACTTTCCCATCCACAGGAGGACCTGGGTTCAGTCCTCCAGTGTCCAGAGTCTGATCACGTAACCTAGGCTTAGCCTTTGGCTCTGGGAGAATGGCTGACCTGATTTGTCAGGGCAGAATTAGGCTTTCCACGGGACTCAGTTGAGGACGTAGCCCTGGCGGATCATCCTATTCCCGGATTGTGTTGTGGGGGTCCTAGGAAGGTGTTGGTAGAATGATCGGACAGGCAGATTTCTCCCTCCCCGAGGGTCTTCCACAGGGCTAAACTTCCCATTTGCCTAGTTGGCGGCACCCAGAGGCCTGTGATGTGAAGAAGGAATCCCCTACCTAGAGGGCTACCAGGGCAGGCAAACGGGGATAGAAGTCTGAAGAAGCACCCTCGGGTTAGGGTTAGGCCGATGCACATGAGATGCCCTACCGGCCCTTGCTGAGGGATCATCAAACTCCTGGTTCCCGCTTCAGGTGGGCGCTCCTTGGAGATGTTTCCCAAGGGGTGCATGCAGATTTCACCTGTTCTACGGATTCAGCTCATTTCTAAAGGGCAAACGTTCCCATTGGGATCTATGGACATTGTGCGGTGCACCTCAGGGTTCCCGCATCTGCAGAGTTCATGGACCAGGCTACTGAGGACAGAAGCCTGAGCATGGGACAGGGGCTTTGCATCAGGATTACCGTGAAGGTTATTTCACAAGTGAATGCTGTTGGTAACACCTGGGTGAGTCAGTGGGTTAGGCCATTGCCTTCAGCTCAGGACATGATCCCAGAGTCCTGGGATGGAGCCCGACATCGGGCTGTCTCCTCAGCAGGGAGCCTTCTTTCCCTTCTCTGGGCGTGCAACACTGCCTACATCTTTTCGCTTCCTGCAAAGTGAAAAAGTAAAATCTTGAGGCAATAAATAAATAAATACATAAATAATAAATATATAAAAGAGAGGGCATGATTTCCTATTGGAATCTAGGTCATTTGTGCGGGGCAGCTCAGGGTTCCCCCATGGGGAGAGTTTGGGAACCAGGCCTTTGAGGACAGAAGACTGAGCACATGACTTGGGCTTCGCATTATGCTAAGGCTGAAGGTCATTGCTATAGGGTATGCTTTCCAGAACACCTGTGTACCTCATTGGATGTGACCTCTTGCCTCGGCCCAGGTCAAGATCCCAGGGAAGAGGAATCTAGTTTGACACGGGGCCCTCCCCAGTGCAGGGAGCCTTATTCCCCCTTTCTTCAGACAAAAACACAGCCTACTTGTGATCTCAGTCTGTCCAACAAATAAATAAAATCATTATAAATAAATAAATAAATATATTCAGGCATGTTTTATATAGTGCTCAAGTGCAATTCTGCAGTGTGGCTCAGGGTTCTTCCATCGGGAGATTTTGGGAACCAGGCCTCTGAGGTTGGAAGGCTGAGCAGCCGACGACGGCTTCATGTGAGGTATAGGGTTAGAGTTAGGGTTAGGGTTAGGATTATGTTTAGGTGAGGGTTAGAGTAAGGGTTATGGTTATGTCTTAGGAACAAGGCATTTCGGAACTGGCCACACAATACTGGCACACCAAGGGCTGAGTTGAGGGTGGGACTCAGCAGAATCCTCAGGCGATGGAATTTTGGACGGGACAGGCCAAGAGGGTGGAATGCCCTCAGGGGAGCATGCTGGTTTCTATATATCTGAAGGTACTGGATAGCACAGAAGGAAAGGGTCAGTTTCTGCCTGAGAGGCTGAGTCCTTCCTACAGACTGACTTTCCCATCCACAGGAGGACCTGGGTTCAGTCCTCCGGTGTCCAGAGTCTGATCATGTAACCTAGGCTTAGCCTTTGGCTCTGGGAGAATGGCTGACCTGATTTGTCAGGGCAGAATTAGGCTTTCCACGGGACTCAGTTGAGGACGTAGCCCTGGCGGACCATCCTATTCCCGGATTGTGGTGTGGGGGTCCTAGGAAGGTGTTGGTAGAATGATCGGACAGGCAGATTTCTCCCTCCCCTAGGGTCTTCCACAGGGCTAAACTTCCCATTTGCCTAGTGGGCGGCACCCAGGGGCCTGCGATGTGAAGAAGGTATCCCCTACCTAGAGGGCTACCAGGGCAGGCAACCGGGGATAGAAGTCTGAAGAAGCACCCTCGGGTTAGGGTTAGGCCGATGCACATGGGAGGCCCTACCGGCCCTTGCTGAGGGATCATCAAACTCCTGGTTCCCGCTTCAGGTGGGCGCTCCTTGGAGCTGTGTCCCAAGGGGTGCATGCAGATTTCACCTGTTCTACGGATTCAGCTCATTTCTAAAGGGCAAACGTTCCCATTGGGATCTATGGACATTGTGCGGTGCACCTCAGGGTTCCCGCATCTGCAGAGTTCATGGACCAGGCTACTGAGGACAGAAGCCTGAGCATGGGACAGGGGCTTTGCATCAGGATTACCGTGAAGGTTATTTCACAAGTGAATGCTGTTGGTAACACCTGGGTGAGTCAGTGTGTTAGGCCATTGCCTTCAGCTCAGGACATGATCCCAGAGTCCTGGGATGGAGCCCCACATCGGGCTGTCTCCTCAGCAGGGAGCCTTCTTTCCCTTCTCTGGGCGTGCAACACTGCCTACATCTTTTCGCTCCCTGCAAAGTGAAAAAGTAAAATCTTGAGGCAATAAATAAATAAATACATAAATAATAAATATATAAAAGAGAGGGCGTGATTTCCTATTGGAATCTAGGTCATTTGTGCGGGGCAGCTCAGGGTTCCCCCATGGGGAGAGTTTGGGAACCAGGCCTTTGAGGACAGAAGACTCAGCACATGACTTGGGCTTCGCATTATGCTAAGGCTGAAGGTCATTGCTATAGGGTATGCTTTCCAGAACACCTGTGTATCTCATTGGATGTGACCTCTTGCCTCGGCCCAGGGCAAGATCCCAGGGAAGAGGAATCTAGTTTGACACGGGGCCCTCCCCACTGCAGGGAGCCTTATTCCCCCTTCCTTCAGACAAAAACACAGCCTACTTGTGATCTCAGTCTGTCCAACAAATAAATAAAATCATTATAAATAAATAAATAAATATATTCAGGCATGTTTTATATAGTGATCAAATGCAATTCTGCAGTGTGGCTCAGGGTTCTTCCATCGGGAGATTTTGGGAACCAGGCCTCTGAGGTTGGAAGGCTGAGCAGCCGACGACGGCTTCATGTGAGGTATAGGGTTAGAGTTAGGGTTAGGGTTAGGATTATGTTTAGGTGAGGGTTAGAGTAAGGGTTATGGTTATGTCTTAGGAACAAGGCATTTCGGAACTGGCCACACAATACTAGCACACCAAGGGCTGAGTTGAGGGTGGGACTCAGCAGAATCCTCAGGCGATGGAATTTTGGACGGGACAGGCCAAGAGGGTGGAATGCCCTCAGGGTAGCATGCTGGTTTCTATATATCTGAAGGTACTGGATAGCACAGAAGGAAAGGGTCAGTTTCTGCCTGAGAGGCTGAGTCCTTCCTACAGACTGACTTTCCCATCCACAGGAGGACCTGGGTTCAGTCCTCCGGTGTCCAGAGTCTGATCACGTAACCTAGGCTTAGCCTTTGGCTCTGGGAGAATGGCTGACCTGATTTGTCAGGGCAGAATTAGGCTTTCCACGGGACTCAGTTGAGGACGTAGCCCTGGCGGACCATCCTATTCCCGGATTGTGGTGTGGGGGTCCTAGGAAGGTGTTGGTAGAATGATCGGACAGGCAGATTTCTCCCTCCCCGAGGGTCTTCCACAGGGCTAAACTTCCCATTTGCCTAGTGGGCGGCACCCAGGGGCCTTCGATGTGAAGAAGGAATCCCCTACCTAGAGGGCTACCAGGTCAAGCAACCAGGGATAGAAGTCTGAAGAAGCACCCTCGGGTTAGGGTTAGGCCGATGCACATGGGAGGCCCTACCGGCCCTTGCTGAGGGATCATCAAACTCCTGGTTCCCGCTTCAGGTGGGCGCTCCTTGGAGCTGTGTCCCAAGGGGTGCATGCAGATTTCACCTGTTCTATGGATTCAGCTCATTTCTAAAGGGCAAACGTTCCCAGTGGGATCTATGAACATTGTGCGGTGCACCTCAGGGTTCCCGCATCTGCAGAGTTCATGGACCAGGCTACTGAGGACAGAAGCCTGAGCATGGGACAGGGGCTTTGCATCAGGATTACCGTGAAGGTTATTTCACAAGTGAATGCTGTTGGTAACACCTGGGTGAGTCAGTGGGTTAGGCCACTGCCTTCAGCTCAGGACATGATCCCAGAGTCCTGGGATGGAGCCCCACATTGGGCTGTCTCCTCAGCAGGGAGCCTTCTTTCCCTTCTCTGGGCGTGCAACACTGCCTACATCTTTTCGCTCCCTGCAAAGTGAAAAAGTAAAATCTTGAGGCAATAAATAAATAAATACATAAATAATAAATATATAAAAGAGAGGGCATGATTTCCTATTGGAATCTAGGTCATTTGTTCGGGGCAGCTCAGGGTTCCCCCATGGGGAGAGTTTGGGAACCAGGCCTTTGAGGACAGAAGACTGAGCACATGACTTGGGCTTCGCATTATGCTAAGGCTGAAGGTCATTGCTATAGGGTATGCTTTCCAGAACACCTGTGTACCTCATTGGATGTGACCTCTTGCCTCGGCCCAGGTCAAGATCCCAGGGAAGAGGAATCTAGTTTGACACCGGGCCCTCCCCACTGCAGGGAGCCTAATTCCCCCTTCCTTCAGACAAAAATACAGCCTACTTGTGATCACAGTCTGTCCAAAAAATAAATAAAATCATTATAAATAAATAAATAAATATATTCAGGCATGTTTTATATAGTGATCAAATGCAATTCTGCAGTGTGGCTCAGGGTTCTTCCATCGGGAGATTTTGGGAACCAGGCCTCTGAGGTTGGAAGGCTGAGCAGCCGACCACGGCTTCATGTGAGGTATAGGGTTAGGGTTAGGGTTAGGGTTAGGGTTAGGGTTATGTTTAGGTGAGGGTTAGAGTAAGGGTTAGGGTTATGTTTTAGGAACAAGGCATGTCGGAACTGGCCACACAATACTGGCACACCAAGGGCTGAGTTGAGGGTGGGACTCAGCAGAATCCTCAGGCGATGGAATTTTGGACGGGACAGGCCAAGAGGGTGGAATGCCCTCAGGGGAGCATGCTGGTTTCTATATATCTGAAGGTACTGGATAGCACAGAAGGAAAGGGTCAGTTTCTGCCTGAGAGGCTGAGTCCTTCCTACAGACTGACTTTCCCATCCACAGGAGGACCTGGGTTCAGTCCTCCGGTGTCCAGAGTCTGATCACGTAACCTAGGCTTAGCCTTTGGCTCTGGGAGAATGCCTGACCTGATTCGTCAGGGCAGAATTAGGCTTTCCACAGGACTCAGTTGAGGACGTAGCCCTGGCGGACCATCCTATTCCCGGATTGTGGTGTGGGGGTCCTAGGAAGGTGTTGGTAGAATGATCGGACAGGCAGATTTCTCCCTCCCCGAGGGTCTTCCACAGGGCTAAACTTCCCATTTGCCTAGTGGGCGGCACCCAGAGGCCTGCGATGTGAAGAAGGAATCCCCTACCTAGAGGGCTACCAGGGCAGGCAACCGGGGATAGAAGTCTGAAGAAGCACCCTCGGGTTAGGGTTAGGCCGATGCACATGGGAGGCCCTACCGGCCCTTGCTGAGGGATCATCAAACTCCTGGTTCCCGCTTCAGGTGGGCGCTCCTTGGAGCTGTGTCCCAAGGGGTGCATGCAGATTTCACCTGTTCTACGGATTCAGCTCATTTCTAAAAGGCAAACGTTCCCATTGGGATCTATGGACATTGTGCGGTGCACCTCAGGGTTCCCGCATCTGCAGAGTTCATGGACCAGGCTACTGAGGACAGAAGCCTGAGCATGGGACAGGGGCTTTGCATCAGGATTAAAGTGAAGGTTATTTCACAAGTGAATGCTGTTGGTAACACCTGGGTGAGTCAGTGGGTTAGGCCATTGCCTTCAGCTCAGGATAAGATCCCAGAGTCCTGGGATGGAGCCCCACATCGGGCTGTCTCCTCAGCAGGGAGCCTTCTTTCCCTTCTCTGGGCTTGCAACACGGCCTACATCTTTTCGCTTCCTGCAAAGTGAAAAAGTAAAATCTTGAGGCAATAAATAAATAAATACATAAATAATAAATATATAAAAGAGAGGGCATGATTTCCTATTGGAATCTAGGTCATTTGTGCGGGGCAGCTCAGGGTTCCCCCATGGGGAGAGTTTGGGAACCAGGCCTTTGAGGACAGAAGACTGAGCACATGACTTGGGCTTCGCATTATGCTAAGGCTGAAGGTCATTGCTATAGGGTATGCTTTCCAGAACACCTGTGTACCTCATTGGATGTGACCTCTTGCCTCGGCCCAGGTCAAGGTCCCAGGGAAGAGGAATCTAGTTTGACACGGGGCCCTCCCCACTGCAGGGAGCCTTATTCCCCCTTCCTTCGGACAAAAACACAGCCTACTTGTGATCTCAGTCTGTCCAACAAATAAATAAAATCATTATAAATAAATAAATAAATATATTCAGGCAAGTTTTATATAGTGATCAAGTGCAATTCTGCAGTGTGGCTCAGGGTTCTTCCATCGGGAGATTTTGGGAACCAGGCCTCTGAGGTTGGAAGGCTGAGCAGCCGACGACGGCTTCATGTGAGGTATAGGGTTAGAGTTAGGTTTAGGGTTAGGATTATGTTTAGGTGAGGGTTAGAGTAAGGGTTATGGTTATGTCTTAGGAACAAGGCATTTCGGAACTGGCCACACAATACTAGCACACCAAGGGCTGAGTTGAGGGTGGGACTCAGCAGAATCCTCAGGCGATGGAATTTTGGACGGGACAGGCCAAGAGGGTGGAAAGCCCTCAGGGGAGCATGCTGGATTCTTATATCTGAAGGTACTGGATAGCACAGAAGGAAAGGGTCAGTTTCTGCCTGAGAGGCTGAGTCCTTCCTACAGACTGAGTTTCCCATCCACAGGAGGACCTGGGTTCAGTTTTCCGGTGTCCAGAGTCTGAACACGTAATCTAGGCTTAGCCTTTGGCTCTGGGAGAATGGCTGACCTGATTTCAGGGCAGAATTAGGCTTTCCACAGGACTCAGTTGAGGACGTAGCCCTGGCGGACCATCCTATTCCCGGATTGTGGTGTGGGGGTCCTAGGAAGGTGTTGGTAGAATGATCGGACAGGCAGATTTCTCCCTCCCCGAGGGTCTTCCACAGGGCTAAACTTCCCATTTGCCTAGTGGGCGGCACCCAGAGGCCTGCGATGTGAAGAAGGAATCCCCTACCTAGAGGGCTACCAGGGCAGGCAACCGGGGATAGAAGTCTGAAGAAGCACCCTCAGGTTAGGTTTAGGCCGATGCACATGGGAGGCCCTACCGGCCCTTGCTGAGGGATCATCAAACTCCTGGTTCCCGCTTCAGGTGGGCGCTCCTTGGAGCTGTGTCCCAAGGGGTGCATGCAGATTTCACCTGTTCTACGGATTCAGCTCATTTCTAAAGGGCAAACGTTCCCATTGGGATCTATGGACATTGTGCGGTGCACCTCAGGGTTCCCGCATCTGCAGAGTTCATGGACCAGGCTACTGAGGACAGAAGCCTGAGCATGGGACAGGGGCTTTGCATCAGGATTACCGTGAAGGTTATTTCACAAGTGAATGCTGTTGGTAACACCTGGGTGAGTCAGTGTGTTAGGCCATTGCCTTCAGCTCAGGACATGATCCCAGAGTCCTGGGATGGAGCCCCACATCGGGCTGTCTCCTCAGCAGGGAGCCTTCTTTCCCTTCTCTGGGCGTGCAACACTGCCTACATCTTTTCGCGCCCTGCAAAGTGAAAAAGTAAAATCTTGAGGCAATAAATAAATAAATACATAAATAATAAATATATAAAAGAGAGGGCATGATTTCCTATTGGAATCTAGGTCATTTTTGCGGGGCAGCTCAGGGTTCCCCCATGGGGAGAGTTTGGGAACCAGGCCTTTGAGGACAGAAGACTGAGCACATGACTTGGGCTTCGCATTATGCTAAGGCTGAAGTTCATTGCTATAGGGTATGCTTTCCAGAACACCTGTGTACCTCATTGGATGTGACCTCTTGCCTCGGCACAGGTCAAGATCCCAGGGAAGAGGAATCTAGTTTGACACGGGGCCCTCCCCACTGCAGGGAGCCTTATTCCCCCTTCCTTCAGACAAAAACACAGCCTACTTGTGATCTCAGTCTGTCCAACAAATAAATAAAATCATTATAAATAAATAAATAAATATATTCAGGCATGTTTTATATAGTGCTCAAGTGCAATTCTGCAGTGTGGCTCAGGGTTCTTCCATCGGGAGATTTTGGGAACCAGGCCTCTGAGGTTGGAAGGCTGAGCAGCCGACGACGGCTTCATGTGAGGTATAGGGTTAGAGTTAGGGTTAGGGTTAGGATTATGTTTAGGTGAGGGTTAGAGTAAGGGTTATGGTTATGTCTTAGGAACAAGGCATTTCGGAACTGGCCACACAATACTGGCACACCAAGGGCTGAGTTGAGGGTGGGACTCAGCAGAATCCTCAGGCGATGGAATTTTGGACGGGACAGGCCAAGAGGGTGGAATGCCCTCAGTGGAGCATGCTGGTTTCTATATATATGAAGGTACTGGATAGCACAGAAGGAAAGGGTCAGTTTCTGCCTGAGAGGCTGAGTCCTTCCTACAGACTGACTTTCCCATCCACAGGAGGACCTGGGTTCAGTCCTCCGGTGTCCAGAGTCTGATCACGTAACCTAGGCTTAGCCTTTGGCTCTGGGAGAATGGCTGACCTGATTTGTCATTGCAGAATTAGGCTTTCCACAGGACTCAGTTGAGGACGTAGCCCTGGCGGACCATCCTATTCCCGGATTGTGGTGTGGGAGTCCTAGGAAGGTGTTGGTAGAATGATCGGACAGGCAGATTTCTCCCTCCCCTAGGGTCTTCCACAGGGCTAAACTTCCCATTTGCCTAGTGGGCGGCAACCAGGGGCCTGCGATGTGAAGAAGGAATCCCCTACCTAGAGGGCTACCAGCGCTGGCAACCGGGGATAGAAGTCTGAAGAAGCACCCTCGGGTTAGGGTTAGGCCGATGCACATGGGAGGCCCTACCGGCCCTTGCTGAGGGATCATCAAACTCCTGGTTCCCGCTTCAGGTGGGCGCTCCTTGGAGCTGTGTCCCAAGGGGTGCATGCAGATTTCACTTGTTCTACGGATTCAGCTCATTTCAAAAGGGCAAACGTTCCCATTGGGATCTATGGACATTGTGCGGTGCACCTCAGGGTTCCCGCATCTGCAGAGTTCATGGACCAGGCTACTGAGGACAGAAGCCTGAGCATGGGACAGGGGCTTTGCATCAGGATTACCGTGAAGGTTATTTCACAAGTGAATGCTGTTGGTAACACCTGGGTGAGTCAGTGGGTTAGGCCACTGCCTTCAGCTCAGGACATGATCCCAGAGTCCTGGGATGGAGGCCCACATCGGGCTGTCTCCTCAGCAGGGAGCCTTCTTTCCCTTCTCTGGGCGTGCAACACTGCCTACATCTTTTCGCTCCCTGCAATGTGAAAAAGTAAAATCTTGAGGCAATAAATAAATAAATACATAAATAATAAATATATAAAAGAGAGGGCATGATTTCCTATTGGAATATAGGTCATTTGTGCGGGGCAGCTCAGGGTTCCCCCATGGGGAGAGTTTGGGAACCAGGCCTTTGAGGACAGAAGACTGAGCACATGACTTGGGCTTCGCATTATGCTAAGGCTGAAGGTCATTGCTATAGGGTATGCTTTCCAGAACACCTGTGTACCTCATTGGATGTGACCTCTTGCCTCGGCCCAGGTCAAGATCCCAGGGAAGAGGAATCTAGTTTGACACGGGGCCCTCCCCACTGCAGGGAGCCTTATTCCCCCTTCCTTCGGACAAAAACACAGCCTACTTGTGATCTCAGTCTGTCCAACAAATAAATAAAATCATTTTAAATAAATAAATAAATATATTCAGGCATGTTTTATATAGTGCTCAAGTGCAATTCTGCAGTGTGGCTCAGGGTTCTTCCATCGGGAGATTTTGGGAACCAGGCCTCTGAGGTTGGAAGGCTGAGCAGCCGACCACGGCTTCATGTGAGGTATAGGGTTAGGGTTAGGGTTAGTGTTAGGGTTAGGGTTATGTTTAGGTGAGGGTTAGAGTAAGGGTTAGGGTTATATCTTAGGAACAAGGCATGTCGGAACTGGCCACACAATACTGGCACACCAAGGGCTGAGTTGAGGGTGGGACTCAGCAGAATCCTCAGGCGATGGAATTTTGGACAGGACAGGCCAAGAGGGTGGAATGCCCTCAGGGGAGCATGCTGGTTTCTATATATCTGAAGGTACTGGATAGCACAAAAGGAAAGGGTCAGTTTCTGCCTGAGAGGCTGAGTCCTTCCTACAGACTGACTTTCCCATCCACAGGAGGACCTGGGTTCAGTCCTCCGGTGTCCAGAGTCTGATCACGTAACCTAGGCTTAGCCTTTGGCTCTGGGTGAATGGCTGACCTGATTTGTCAGGGCAGAATTAGGCTTTCCACGGGACTCAGTTGAGGACGTAGCCCTGGCGGACCATCCTATTCCCGGATTGTGGTGTGGGGGTCCTAGGAAGGTGTTGGTAGAATGATCGGACAGGCAGATTTCTCCCTCCCCGAGGGTCTTCCACAGGGCTAAACTTCCCATTTGCCTAGTGGGCGGCACCCAGAGGCCTGCGATATGAAGAAGGAATCCCCTACCTAGAGGGCTACCAGGGCAGGCAACCGGGGATAGAAGTCTGAAGAAGCACCCTCGGGTTAGGGTTAGGCCGATGCACATGGGAGGCCCTACCGGCCCTTGCTGAGGGATCATCAAACTCCTGGTTCCCGCTTCAGGTGGGCGCTCCTTGGAGCTGTGTCCCAAGGGGTGCATGCAGATTTCACCTGTTCTACGGATTCAGCTCATTTCTAAAGGGCAAACGTTCCCATTGGGATTTATGGACATTGTGCGGTGCACCTCAGGGTTTCCGCATCTGCAGAGTTCATGGACCAGAATACTGAGGACAGAAGCCTGAGCATGGGACAGGGGCTTTGCATCAGGATTACCGTGAAGGTTATTTCACAAGTGAATGCTGTTGGTAACACCTGGGTGAGTCAGTGGGTTAGGCCACTGCCTTCAGCTCAGGACATGATCCCAGAGTCCTGGGATGGAGCCCCACATCGGGCTGTCTCCTCAGCAGGGAGCCTTCTTTCCCTTCTCTGGGTGTGCAATACTGCCTACATCTTTTCGCTCCCTGCAAAGTGAAAAAGTAAAATCTTGAGGCAATAAATAAATAAATACATAAATAATAAATATATAAAAGAGAGGGCATGATTTCCTATTGGAATCTAGGTCATTTGTGCGGGGCAGCTCAGGGTTCCCCCATGGGGAGAGTTTGGGAACCAGGCCTTTGAGGACAGAAGACTGAGCACATGACTTGGGCTTCGCATTATGCTAAGGCTGAAGGTCATTGCTATAGGGTATGCTTTCCAGAACACCTGTGTACCTCATTGGATGTGACCTCTTGCCTCGGCCCAGGTCAAGATCCCAGGGAAGAGGAATCTAGTTTGACACCGGGCCCTCCCCACTGCAGGGAGCCTTATTCCCCCTTCCTTCAGACAAAAACACAGCCTACTTGTGATCTCAGTCTGTTTTACAAATAAATAAAATCATTATAAATAAATAAATAAATATATTCAGGCATGTTTTATATAGTGATCAAATGCAATTCTGCAGTGTGGCTCAGGGTTCTTCCATCGGGAGATTTTGGGAACCAGGCCTCTGAGGTTGGAAGGCTGAGCAGCCGACCACGGCTTCATGTGAGGTATAGGGTTAGGGTTAGGGTTAGGGTTAGGGTTAGGGTTATGTTTAGGTGAGGGTTAGAGTAAGGGTTAGGGTTATATCTTAGGAACAAGGCATGTCGGAACTGGCCACACAATACTGGCACACCAAGGGCTGAGTTGAGGGTGGGACTCAGCAGAATCCTCAGGCGATGGAATTTTGTACGGGACAGGCCAAGAGGGTGGAATGCCCTCAGGGGAGCATGCTGGTTTCTATATATCTGAAGGTACTGGATAGCACAGAAGGAAAGGGTCAGTTTCTGCCTGAGAGGCTGAGTCCTTCCTACTGACTGACTTTCCCATCCACAGGAGGACCTGGGTTCAGTCCTCCGGTGTCCAGAGTCTGATCACGTAACCTAGGCTTAGCCTTTGGCTCTGGGAGAATGGCTGACCTGATTCGTCAGGGCAGAATTAGGCTTTCCACGGGACTCAGTTGAGGACGTAGCCCTGGCGGACCATCCTATTCCCGGATTGTGGTGTGGGGGTCCTAGGAAGGTGTTGGTAGAATGATCGGACAGGCAGATTTCTCCCTCCCCGAGGGTCTTCCACAGGGCTAAACTTCCCATTTGCCTAGTGGGCGGCACCCAGAGGCCTGTGATGTGAAGAAGGAATCCCCTACCTAGAGGGCTACCAGGGCAGGCAACCGGGGATAGAAGTCTGAAGAAGCACCCTCGGGTTAGGGTTAGGCCGATGCACATGGGAGGCCCTACCGGCCCTTGCTGAGGGATCATCAAACTCCTGGTTCCCGCTTCAGGTGGGCGCTCCTTGGAGCTGTGTCCCAAGGGGTGCATGCAGATCTCACCTGTTCTATGGATTCAGCTCATTTCTAAAGGGCAAACGTTCCCATTGGGATCTATGGACATTGTGCGGTGCACCTCAGGGTTCCCGCATCTGCAGAGTTCATGGACCAGGCTACTGAGGACAGAAGCCTGAGCATGGGACAGGGGCTTTGCATCAGGATTACCGTGAAGGTTATTTCACAAGTGAATGCTGTTGGTAACACCTGGGTGAGTCAGTGGGTTAGGCCACTGCCTTCAGCTCAGGACATGATCCCAGAGTCCTGGGATGGAGCCCCACATCGGGCTGTCTCCTCAGCAGGGAGCCTTCTTTCCCTTCTCTGGGTGTGCAATACTGCCTACATCTTTTCGCTCCCTGCAAAGTGAAAAAGTAAAATCTTGAGGCAATAAATAAATAAATACATAAATAATAAATATATAAAAGAGAGGGCATGATTTCCTATTGGAATCTAGGTCATTTGTGCGGGGCAGCTCAGGGTTCCCCCATGGGGAGAGTTTGGGAACCAGGCCTTTGAGGACAGAAGACTGAGCACATGACTTGGGCTTCGCATTATGCTAAGGCTGAAGGTCATTGCTATAGGGTATGCTTTCCAGAACACCTGTGTACCTCATTGGATGTGACCTCTTGCCTCGGCCCAGGTCAAGATCCCAGGGAAGAGGAATCTAGTTTGACACGGGGCCCTCCCCACTGCAGGGAGCCTTATTCCCCCTTCCTTCGGACAAAAACACAGCCTACTTGTGATCTCAGTCTGTCCAACAAATAAATAAAATCATTATAAATAAATAAATAAATATATTCAGGCATGTTTTATATAGTGATCAAGTGCAATTCTGCAGTGTGGCTCAGGGTTCTTCCATCGGGAGATTTTGGGAACCAGGCCTCTGAGGTTGGAAGGCTGAGCAGCCGACCACGGCTTCATGTGAGGTATAGGGTTAGGGTTAGGGTTAGTGTTAGGGTTAGGGTTATGTTTAGGTGAGGGTTAGAGTAAGGGTTAGGGTTATATCTTAGGAACAAGGCATGTCGGAACTGGCCACACAATACTGGCACACCAAGGGCTGAGTTGAGGGTGGGACTCAGCAGAATCCTCAGGCGATGGAATTTTGGACAGGACAGGCCAAGAGGGTGGAATGCCCTCAGGGGAGCATGCTGGTTTCTATATATCTGAAGGTACTGGATAGCACAGAAGGAAAGGGTCAGTTTCTGCCTGAGAGGCTGAGTCCTTCTTACAGACTGACTTTCCCATCCACAGGAGGACCTGGGTTCAGTCCTCCGGTGTCCAGAGTCTGATCCCGTAACCTAGGCTTAGCCTTTGGCTCTGGGTGAATGGCTGACCTGATTTGTCAGGGCAGAATTAGGCTTTCCACGGGACTCAGTTGAGGACGTAGACCTGGCGGACCATCCTATTCCCGGATTGTGGTGTGGGGGTCCTAGGAAGGTGTTGGTAGAATGATCGGACAGGCAGATTTCTCCCTCCCCGAGGGTCTTCCACAGGGCTAAACTTCCCATTTGCCTAGTGGGCGGCACCCAGAGGCCTGCGATATGAAGAAGGAATCCCCTACCTAGAGGGCTACCAGGGCAGGCAACCGGGGATAGAAGTCTGAAGAAGCACCCTCGGTTTAGGGTTAGGCCGATGCACATGGGAGGCCCTACCGGCCCTTGCTGAGGGATCATCAAACTCCTGGTTCCCGCTTCAGGTGGGCGCTCCTTGGAGCTGTGTCCCAAGGGGTGCATGCAGATTTCACCTGTTCTACGGATTCAGCTCATTTCTAAAGGGCAAACGTTCCCATTGGGATCTATGGACATTGTGCGGTGCACCTCAGGGTTCCCGCATCTGCAGAGTTCATGGACCAGAATACTGAGGACAGAAGCCTGAGCATGGGACAGGGGCTTTGCATCAGGATTACCGTGAAGGTTATTTCACAAGTGAATGCTGTTGGTAACACCTGGGTGAGTCAGTGGGTTAGGCCATTGCCTTCAGCTCAGGACATGATCCCAGAGTCCTGGGATGGAGCCCCACATCGGGCTGTCTCCTCAGCAGGGAGCCTTCTTTCCCTTCTCTGGGCGTGCAACACTGCCTACATCTTTTCGCTCCCTGCAAAGTGAAAAAGTAAAATCTTGAGGCAATAAATAAATAAATACATAAATAATAAATATATAAAAGAGAGGGCATGATTTCCTATTGGAATCTAGGTCATTTGTGCGGGGCAGCTCAGGGTTCCCCCATGGGGAGAGTTTGGGAACCAGGCCTTTGAGGACAGAAGACTGAGCACATGACTTGGGCTTCGCATTATGCTAAGGCTGAAGGTCATTGCTATAGGGTATGCTTTCCAGAACACCTGTGTACCTCATTGGATGTGACCTCTTGCCTCGGCCCAGGTCAAGATCCCAGGGAAGAGGAATCTAGTTTGACACGGGGCCCTCCCCACTGCAGGGAGCCTTATTCCACCTTCCTTCGGACAAAAACACAGCCTACTTGTGATCTCAGTCTGTCCAACAAATAAATAAAATCATTTTAAATAAATAAATAAATATATTCAGGCATGTTTTATATAGTGCTCAAGTGCAATTCTGCAGTGTGGCTCAGGGTTCTTCCATCGGGAGATTTTGGGAACCAGGCCTCTGAGGTTGGAAGGCTGAGCAGCCGACCACGGCTTCATGTGAGGTATAGGGTTAGAGTTAGGGATAGGGTTAGGATTATGTTTAGGTGAGTGTTAGAGTCAGGGTTATGGTTATGTCTTAGGAACAAGGCATTTCGGAACTGGCCACACAATACTGGCACACCAATGGCTGAGTTGAGGGTGGGACTCAGCAGAATCCTCAGGCGATGGAATTTTGGACAGGACAGGCCAAGAGGGTGGAATGCCCTCAGGGGAGCATGCTGGTTTCTATATATCTGAAGGTACTGGATAGCACAGAAGGAAAGGGTCAGTTTCTGCCTGAGAGGCTGAGTCCTTCCTACAGACTGACTTTCCCATCCACAGGAGGACCTGGGTTCAGTCCTCCAGTGTCCAGAGTCTGATCACTTAACCTAGGCTTAGCCTTTGGCTCTGGGAGAATGGCTGACCTGATTTGTCAGGGCAGAATTAGGCTTTCCACGGGACTCAGTTGTGGACGTAGCCCTGGCGGACCATCCTATTCCCGGATTGTGGTGTGGGAGTCCTAGGAAGGTGTTGGTAGAATGATCGGACAGGCAGATTTCTCCCTCCCCGAGGGTCTTCCACAGGGCTAAACTTCCCATTTGCCTAGTGGGCGGCACCCAGGGGCCTGCGATGTGAAGAAGGTATCCCCTACCTAGAGGGCTACCAGGGCAGGCAACCGGGGATAGAAGTCTGAAGAAGCACCCTCGGGTTAGGGTTAGGCCGATGCACATGGGAGGCCCTACGGGCCCTTGCTGAGGGATCATCAAACTCCTGGTTCCCGCTTCAGGTGGGCGCTCCTTGGAGCTGTGTCCCAAGGGGTGCATGCAGATTTCACCTGTTCTACGGATTCAGCTCATTTCTAAAGGGCAAACGTTCCCATTGGGATCTATGGACATTGTGCGGTGCACCTCAGGGTTCCCACATCTGCAGAGTTCATGGACCAGGCTACTGAGGACAGAAGCCTGAGCATGGGACAGGGGCTTTGCATCAGGATTACCGTGAAGGTTATTTCACAAGTGAATGCTGTTGGTAACACCTGGGTGAGTCAGTGGGTTAGGCCACTGCCTTCAGCTCAGGACATGATCCCAGAGTCCTGGGATGGAGGCCCACATCGGGCTGTCTCCTCAGCAGGGAGCCTTCTTTCCCTTCTCTGGGCGTGCAACACTGCCTACATCTTTTCGCTCCCTGCAAAGTGAAAAAGTAAAATCTTGAGGCAATAAATAAATAAATACATAAATAATAAATATATAAAAGAGAGGGCATGATTTCCTATTGGAATCTAGGTCATTTGTGCGGGGCAGCTCAGGGTTCCCCCATGGGGAGAGTTTGGGAACCAGGCCTTTGAGGACAGAAGACTGAGCACATGACTTGGGCTTCGCATTATGCTAAGGCTGAAGGTCATTGCTATAGGGTATGCTTTCCAGAACACCTGTGTACCTCATTGGATGTGACCTCTTGCCTCGGCCCAGGTCAAGATCCCAGGGAAGAGGAATCTAGTTTGACACGGGGCCCTCCCCACTGCAGGGAGCCTTATTCCCCCTTCCTTCGGACAAAAACACAGCCTACTTGTGATCTCAGTCTGTCCAACAAATAAATAAAATCATTTTAAATAAATAAATAAATATATTCAGGCATGTTTTATATAGTGCTCAAGTGCAATTCTGCAGTGTGGCTCAGGGTTCTTCCATCGGGAGATTTTGGGAACCAGGCCTCTGAGGTTGGAAGGCTGAGCAGCCGACCACGGCTTCATGTGAGGTATAGGGTTAGGGTTAGGGTTAGTGTTAGGGTTAGGGTTATGTTTAGGTGAGGGTTAGAGTAAGGGTTAGGGTTATATCTTAGGAACAAGGCATGTCGGAACTGGCCACACAATACTGGCACACCAAGGGCTGAGTTGAGGGTGGGACTCAGCAGAATCCTCAGGCGATGGAATTTTGGACAGGACAGGCCAAGAGGGTGGAATGCCCTCAGGGGAGCATGCTGGTTTCTATATATCTGAAGGTACTGGATAGCACAGAAGGAAAGGGTCAGTTTCTGCCTGAGAGGCTGAGTCCTTCTTACAGACTAACTTTCCCATCCACAGGAGGACCTGGGTTCAGTCCTCCGGTGTCCAGAGTCTGATCACGTAACCTAGGCTTAGCCTTTGGCTCTGTGTGAATGGCTGACCTGATTTGTCAGGGCAGAATTAGGCTTTCCACGGGACTCAGTTGAGGACGTAGACCTGGCGGACCATCCTATTCCCGGATTGTGGTGTGGGGGTCCTAGGAAGGTGTTGGTAGAATGATCGGAGAGGCAGATTTCTCCCTCCCCGAGGGTCTTCCACAGGGCTAAACTTCCCATTTGCCTAGTGGGCGGCACCCAGAGGCCTGCGATATGAAGAAGGAATCCCCTACCTAGAGGGCTACCAGGGCAGGCAACCGGGGATAGAAGTCTGAAGAAGCACCCTCGGGTTAGGTTTAGGCCGATGCACATGGGAGGCCCTACCGGCCCTTGCTGAGGGATCATCAAACTCCTGGTTCCCGCTTCAGGTGGGCGCTACTTGGAGCTGTGTCCCAAGGGGTGCATGCAGATTTCACCTGTTCTACGGATTCAGCTCATTTCTAAAGGGCAAACGTTCCCATTGGGATCTATGGACATTGTGCGGTGCACCTCAGGGTTCCCGCATCTGCAGAGTTCATGGACCAGGCTACTGAGGACAGAAGCCTGAGCATGGGACAGGGGCTTTGCATCAGGATTACCGTGAAGGTTATTTCACAAGTGAATGCTGTTGGTAACACCTGGGTGAGTTAGTGGGTTAGGCCACTGCCTTCAGCTCAGGACATGATTCCAGAGTCCTGGGATGGAGCCCCACATCGGGCTGTCTCCTCAGCAGGGAGCCTTCTTTCCCTTCTCTGGGTGTGCAATACTGCCTACATCTTTTCGCTCCCTGCAAAGTGAAAAAGTAAAATCTTGAGGCAATAAATAAATAAATACATAAATAATAAATATATAAAAGAGAGGGCATGATTTCCTATTGGAATCTAGGTCATTTGTGCGGGGCAGCTCAGGGTTCCCCCATGGGGAGAGTTTGGGAACCAGGCCTTTGAGGACAGAAGACTGAGCACATGACTTGGGCTTCGCATTATGCTAAGGCTGAAGGTCATTGCTATAGGGTATGCTTTCCAGAACACCTGTGTACCTCATTGGATGTGACCTCTTGCCTCGGCCCAGGTCAAGATCCCAGGGAAGAGGAATCTAGTTTGACACCGGGCCCTCCCCACTGCAGGGAGCCTTATTCCCCTTTCCTTCAGACAAAAACACAGCCTACTCGTGATCTCAGTCTGTCCAACAAATTAATAAAATCATTATAAATAAATAAATAAATATATACAGGCATGATTTATATAGTGATCAAATGCAATTCTGCAGTGTGGCTCAGGGTTCTTCCATCGGGAGATTTTGGGAACCAGGCCTCTGAGGTTGGAAGGCTGAGCAGACGACCACGGCTTCATGTGAGGTATAGGGTTAGGGTTAGGGTTAGGGTTAGGGTTAGGGTTAGGGTTATGTTTAGGTGAGGGTTAGAGTAAGGGTTAGGGTTATGTTTTAGGAACAAGGCATGTCGGAACTGGCCACACAATACTGGCACACCAAGGGCTGAGTTGAGGGTGGGACTCAGCAGAATCCTCAGGCGATGGAATTTTGGACGGGACAGGCCAAGAGGGTGGAACGCCCTCAGGGTAGCATGCTGGTTTCTATATATCTGAAGGTACTGGATAGCACAGAAGGAAAGAGTCAGTTTCTGCCTGAGAGGCTGAGTCCTTCCTACAGACTGACTTTCCCATCCACAGGAGGACCTGGGTTCAGTCCTCCGGTGTCCAGAGTCTGATCACGTAACCTAGGCTTAGCCTTTGGCTCTGTGTGAATGGCTGACCTGATTTGTCAGGGCAGAATTAGGCTTTCCACGGGACTCAGTTGAGGACGTAGCCCTGGCGGACCATCCTATTCCCGGATTGTGGTGTGGGGGTCCTAGGAAGGTGTTGGTAGAATGATCGGACAGGCAGATTTCTCCCGCCCCGAGGTCTTCCACAGGGCTAAATTTCCCATTATCATAGTGGGCGGCACCCCGAAGCCTGCGATGTGAAGAAGGAATCCCCTACCTAGAGGGCTACCAGGGCAGGCAACCAGGGATAGAAGTCTAAAGAAGCATCCTCGGGTTAGGGTTAGGCCGATGCACATGGGAGGCCCTACCGGCCCTTGCTGAGGGATCATCAAACTCCTGGTTCCCGCTTCAGGTGGGCGCTCCTTGGAGCTGTGTCCCAAGGGGTGCATGCAGATTTCACCTGTTCTACGGATTCAGCTCATTTCTAAAGGGCAAACTTTCCCATTGGGATCTATGGATATTGCGCGGTACACCTCAGGGTTCCCGCATCTGCAGAGTTCATGGACCAGGCTACTGAGGACAGAAGCCTGAGCATGGGACAGGGGCTTTGCATCAGGATTACCGTGAAGGTTATTTCACAAGTGAATGCTGTTGGTAACACCTGGGTGAGTCAGTGGGTTAGGCCACTGCCTTCAGCTCAGGCCATGATCCCAGAGTCCTGGGATGGAGCCCCACATCGGGCTGTCTCCTCAGCAGGGAGCCTTCTTTCCCTTCTCTGGGCGTGCAACACTGCCTACATCTTTTCGCTCCCTGCAAAGTGAAAAAGTAAAATCTTGAAGCAATAAATAAATAAATACATAAATAATAAATATATAAAAGAGAGGGCATGATTTCCTATTGGAATCTAGGTCATTTGTGCGGGGCAGCTCAGGGTTCCCCCATGGGGAGAGTTTGGGAACCAGGCCTTTGAGGACAGAAGACTGAGCACATGACTTGGGCTTCGCATTATGCTAAGGCTGAAGGTCATTGCTATAGGGTATGCTTTCCAGAACACCTGTGTACCTCATTGGATGTGACCTCTTGCCTCGGCCAAGGTCAAGATCCCAGGGAAGAGGAATCTAGTTTGACACGGGGCCCTCCCCACTGCAGGGAGCCTTATTCCCCCTTCCTTCGGACAAAAACACAGCCTACTTGTGATCTCAGTCTGTCCAACAAATAAATAAAATCATTATAAATAAATAAATAAATATATTTAGGCACGTTTTATGTAGTGATCAAGTGCAATTCTGCAGTGTGGCTCAGGGTTCTTCCATCGGGAGATTTTGGGAACCAGGCCTCTGAGGTTGGAAGGCTGAGCACCCGACCACGGCTTCATGTGAGGTATACGGTTAGGGTTAGGGTTAGGGTTAGGGTTATGGTTAGGGTTATGTTTAGGTGAGGGTTAGAGTAAGGGTTAGGGTTATGTCTTAGGAACAAGGCATGTCGGAACTGGCCACACAATACTGGCACACCAAGGCCTGAGTTGAGGGTGGGACTCAGCAGAATCCTCAGGCGATGGAATTTTGGACAGGACAGGCCAAGAGGGTGGAATGCCCTCAGGGGAGCATGCTGGTTTCTATATATCTGAAGGTACTGGATAGCACAGAAGGAAAGGGTCAGTTTCTGCCTGAGAGCCTGAGTCCTTCCTACAGACTGACTTTCCCATCCACAGGAGGACCTGGGTTCAGTCCTCCGGTGTCCAGAGTCTGATCACGTAACCTAGGCTTAGCCTTTGGCTCTGGGAGAATGGCTGACCTGATTTGTCAGGGCAGAATTAGGCTTTCCACGGGACTCAGTTGAGGACGTAGCCCTGGCGGACCATTCTATTCCCGGATTGTGGTGTGGGGGTCCTAGGAAGGTGTTGGTAGAATGATCGGACAGGCAGATTTCTCCCGCCCCGAGGGTCTTCCACAGGGCTAAATATCCCATTATCATAGTGGGCGGCACCCAGAAGCCTGCAATGTGAAGAAGGAATTCCCTACCTAGAGGGCTACCAGGGCAGGCAACCAGGGATAGAAGTCTGAAGAAGCATCCTCGAGTTAGGGTTAGGCCGATGCACATGGGAGGCCCTACCGGCCCTTGCTGAGGGATCATCAAACTCCTGGTTCCCGCTTCAGGTGGGCACTCCTTGGAGCTGTGTCCCAAGGGGTGCATGCAGATTTCACCTGTTCTACGGATTCAGCACATTTCTAAAGGGCAAACGTTCCCTTTGGGATCTATGGACTTTGTCGGTACACCTCAGGGTTCCCGCATCTGCAGAGTTCATGGACCAGGCTACTGAGGACAGAAGGCTGAGCATGGGACAGGCGCTTTGCATCAGGATTACCGTGAAGGTTATTTCACAAGTGAATGCTGTTGGTAACACCTGGGTGAGTCAGTGGGTTAGGCCACTGCCTTCAGCTCAGGACATGATCCCAGAGTCCTGGGATGGAGCCCCACATCGGGCTGTCTCCTCAGCAGGGAGCCTTCTTTCCCTTCTCTGGGCTTGCAACACTGCCTACATCTTTTCGCTCCCTGCAAAGTGAAAAAGTAAAATCTTGAGGCAATAAATAAATAAATACATAAATAATAAATATATAAAAGAGAGGGCATGATTTCCTATTGGAATCTAGGTCATTTGTGCGGGGCAGCTCAGGGTTCCCCCATGGGGAGAGTTTGGGAACCAGGCCTTTGAGGACAGAAGACTGAGCACATGACTTGGGCTTCGCATTATGCTAAGGCTGAAGGTCATTGCTATAGGGTATGCTTTCCAGAACACCTGTGTACCTCATTGGATGTGACCTCTTGCCTCGGCCCAGGTCAAGATCCCAGGGAAGAGGAATCTAGTTTGACACGGGGCCCTCCCCACTGCAGGGAGCCTTATTCCCCCTTCCTTCAGACAAAAACACAGCCTACTTGTGATCTCAGTCTGTCCAACAAATAAATAAAATCATTATAAATAAATAAATAAATATATTCAGGCATGTTTTATATAGTGCTCAAGTGCAATTCTGCCGTGTGGCTCAGGGTTCTTCCATCGGGAGATTTTGGGAACCAGGCCTCTGAGGTTGGAAGGCTGAGCAGCCGACCACGGCTTCATGTGAGGTATAGGGTTAGAGTTAGGGTTAGGGTTAGGATTATGTTTAGGTGAGGGTTAGAGTAAGGGTTATGGTTATGTCTTAGGAACAAGGCATGTCGGAACTGGCCACACAATACTGGCACACCAAGGGCTGAGTTGAGGGTGGGACTCAGCAGAATCCTCAGGCGATGGAATTTTGGACGGGACAGGCCAAGAGGGTGGAATGCCCTCAGGGGAGCATGCTGGTTTCTATATATCTGAAGGTACTGGATAGCACAGAAGGAAAGGGTCAGTTTCTGCCTGAGAGGCTGAGTCCTTCCTACAGACTGACTTTCCCATCCATTGGAGGACCTGGGTTCAGTCCTCCGGTGTCCAGAGTCTGATCACGTAACCTAGGCTTAGCCTTTGGCTCTGGGAGAATGCCTGACCTGATTCGTCAGGGCAGAATTAGGCTTTCCACGGGACTCAGTTGAGGACGTAGCCCTGGCGGACCATCCTATTCCCGGATTGTGGTGTGGGGGTCCTAGGAAGGTGTTGGTAGAATGATCGGACAGGCAGATTTCTCCCTCCCCGAGGGTCTTCCACAGGGCTAAACTTCCCATTTGCCTAGTGGGCGGCACCCAGAGGCCTGCGATGTGAAGAAGGAATCCCCTACCTAGAGGGCTACCAGGGCAGGCAACCGGGGATAGAAGTCTGAAGAAGCACCCTCGGGTTAGGGTTAGGCCGATGCACATGGGAGGCCCTACCGGCCCTTGCTGAGGGATCATCAAACTCCTGGTTCCCGCTTCAGGTGGGCGCTCCTTGGAGCTGTGTCCCAAGGGGTGCATGCAGATTTCACCTGTTCTACGGATTCAGCTCATTTCTAAAGGGCAAACGTTCCCATTGGGATCTATGGACATTGTGCGGTGCAACTCAGGGTTCCCGCATCTGCAGAGTTCATGGACCAGGCTACTGAGGACAGAAGCCTGAGCATGGGACAGGGGCTTTGCATCAGGATTACAGTGAAGGTTATTTCACAAGTGAATGCTGTTGGTAACACCTGGGTGAGTCAGAGGGTTAGGCCATTGCCTTCAGCTCAGGATAAGATCCCAGAGTCCTGGGATGGAGCCCCACATCGGGCTGTCTCCTCAGCAGGGAGCCTTCTTTCCCTTCTCTGGGCTTGCAACACGGCCTACATCTTTTCGCTTCCTGCAAAGTGAAAAAGTAAAATCTTGAGGCAATAAATAAATAAATACATAAATAATAAATATATAAAAGAGAGGGCATGATTTCCTATTGGAATCTAGGTCATTTGTGCGGGGCAGCTCAGGGTTCCCCCATGGGGAGAGTTTGGGAACCAGGCCTTTGAAGACAGAAGACTGAGCACATGACTTGGGCTTCGCATTATGCTAAGGCTGAAGGTCATTGCTATAGGGTATGCTTTCCAGAACACCTGTGTACCTCATTGGATGTGACCTCTTGCCTCGGCCCAGGTCAAGGTCCCAGGGAAGAGGAATCTAGTTTGACACGGGGCCCTCCCCACTGCAGGGATCCTTATTCCCCCTTCCTTCGGACAAAAACACAGCCTATTGTGATCTCAGTCTGTCCAACAAATAAATAAAATCATTATAAATAAATAAATAAATATATTCAGGCAAGTTTTATATAGTGATCAAGTGCAATTCTGCAGTGTGGCTCAGGGTTCTTCCATCGGGAGATTTTGGGAACCAGGCCTCTGAGGTTGGAAGGCTGAGCAGCCGACCACGGCTTCATGTGAGGTATAGGGTTAGGGTTAGGGTTAGGGTTAGGGTTATGTTTAGGTGAGGGTTAGAGTAAGGGTTAGGGTTATGTCTTAGGAACAAGGCATGTCGGAACTGGCCACACAATACTGGCACACCAAGGGCTGAGTTGAGGGTGGGACTCAGCAGATTCCTCAGGCGATGGAATTTTGGACGGGACAGGCCAAGAGGGTGGAATGCCCTCAGGGGAGCATGCTGGTTTCTATATATCTGAAGGTACTGGATAGCACAGAAGGAAAGGGTCAGTCTCTGCCTGAGAGGCTGAGTCCTTCCTACAGACTGACTTTCCCATCCACAGGAGGACCTGGGTTCAGTCCTCCGGTGTCCAGAGTCAGATCACGTAACCTAGGCTTAGCCTTTGGCTCTGGGAGAATGGCTGACCTGATTTGTCAGGGCAGAATTAGGCTTTCCACGGGACTCAGTTGAGGACGTAGCCCTGGCGGACCATCCTATTCCCGGATTGTGGTGTGGGGGTCCTAGGAAGGTGTTGGTAGAATGATCGGACAGGCAGATTTCTCCCTCCCCGAGGGTCTTCCACAGGGCTAAACTTCCCATTTGCCTAGTGGGCGGCACCCAGAGGCCTGCGATGTGAAGAAGGAATCCCCTACCTAGAGGGCTACCAGGGCAGGCAACCGGGGATAGAAGTCTGAAGAAGCACCCTCGGGTTAGGTTTAGGCCGATGCACATGGGAGGCCCTACCGGCCCTTGCTGAGGGATCATCAAACTCCTGGTTCCCGCTTCAGGTGGGCGCTCCTTGGAGCTGTGTCCCAAGGGGTGCATGCAGATTTCACCTGTTCTACGGATTCAGCTCATTTCTAAAGGGCAAACGTTCCCATTGGGATCTATGGACATTGTGCGGTGCACCTCAGGGTTCCCGCATCTGCAGAGTTCATGGACCAGGCTACTGAGGACAGAAGCCTGAGCATGGGACAGGGGCTTTGCATCAGGATTACCGTGAAGGTTATTTCACAAGTGAATGCTGTTGGTAACACCTGGGTGAGTCAGTGGGTTAGGCCATTGCCTTCAGCTCAGGACATGATCCCAGAGTCCTGGGATGGAGCCCCACATCGGGCTGTCTCCTCAGCAGGGAGTCTTCTTTCCCTTCTCTGGGTGTGCAATACTGCCTACATCTTTTCGCTCCCTGCAAAGTGAAAAAGTAAAATCTTGAGGCAATAAATAAATAAATACATAAATAATAAATATATAAAAGAGAGGGCATGATTTCCTATTGGAATCTAGGTCATTTGTGCGGGGCAGCTCAGGGTTCCCCCATGGGGAGAGTTTGGGAACCAGGCCTTTGAGGACAGAAGACTGAGCACATGACTTGGGCTTCGCATTATGCTAAGGCTGAAGGTCATTGCTATAGGGTATGCTTTCCAGAACACCTGTGTACCTCATTGGATGTGACCTCTTGCCTCGGCCCAGGTCAAGATCCCAGGGAAGAGGAATCTAGTTTGACACCGGGCCCTCCCCACTGCAGGGATCCTTATTCCCCCTTCCTTCAGACAAAAACACAGCCTACTCGTGATCTCAGTCTGTCCAACAAATAAATAAAATCATTATAAATAAATAAATAAATATATACAGGCATGATTTATATAGTGATCAAATGCAATTCTGCAGTGTGGCTCAGGGTTCTTCCATCGGGAGATTTTGGGAACCAGGCCTCTGAGGTTGGAAGGCTGAGCAGCCGACCACGGCTTCATGTGAGGTATAGGGTTAGGGTTAGGGTTAGGGTTAGGGTTAGGGTTATGTTTAGGTGAGGGTTAGAGTAAGGGTTAGGGTTATGTTTTAGGAACAAGGCATGTCGGAACTGGCCACACAATACTGGCACACCAAGGGCTGAGTTGAGGGTGGGACTCAGCAGAATCCTCAGGCGATGGAATTTTGGACGGGACAGGCCAAGAGGGTGGAACGCCCTCAGGGTAGCATGCTGGTTTCTATATATCTGAAGGTACTGGATAGCACAGAAGGAAAGAGTCAGTTTCTGCCCGAGAGGCTGAGTCCTTCCTACAGACTGACTTTCCCATCCACAGGAGGACCTGGGTTCAGTCCTCCGGTGTCCAGAGTCTGATCCCGTAACCTAGGCTTAGCCTTTGGCTCTGGGAGAATGGCTGACCTGATTTGTCAGGGCAGAATTAGGCTTTCCACGGGACTCAGTTGAGGACGTAGCCCTGGCGGACCATCCTATTCCCGGATTGTGGTGTGGGGGTCCTAGGAAGGTGTTGGTAGAATGATCGGACAGGCAGATTTCTCCCGCCCCGAGGTCTTCCACAGGGCTAAATTTGCCATTATCATAGTGGGCGGCACCCCGAAGCCTGCGATGTGAAGAAGGAATCCCCTACCTAGAGGGCTACCAGGGCAGGCAACCAGGGATAGAAGTCTAAAGAAGCATCCTCGGGATAGGGTTAGGGCGATGCACATGGGAGGCCCTACCGGCCCTTGCTGAGGGATCATCAAACTCCTGGTTCCCGCTTCAGGTGGGCACTCCTTGGAGTTGTGTCCCAAGGGGTGCATGCAGATTTCACCTGTTCTACGGATTCAGCTCATTTCTAAAGGGCAAACGTTCCCATTGGGATCTATGGACATTGCGCGGTACACCTCAGGGTTCCCGCATCTGCAGAGTTCATGGACCAGGCTACTGAGGACAGAAGCCTGAGCATGGGACAGGGGCTTTGCATCAGGATTACCGTGAAGGTTATTTCACAAGTGAATGCTGTTGGTAACACCTGGGTGAGTCAGTGGGTTAGGCCACTGTCTTCAGCTCAGGCCATGATCCCAGAGTCCTGGGATGGAGCCCCACATCGGGCTGTCTCCTCAGCAGGGAGCCTTCTTTCCCTTCTCTGGGCGTGCAACACTGCCTACATCTTTTCGCTCCCTGCAAAGTGAAAAAGTAAAATCTTGAAGCAATAAATAAATAAATACATAAATAATAAATATATAAAAGAGAGGGCATGATTTCCTATTGGAATCTAGGTCATTTGTGCCGGGCAGCTCAGGGTTCCCCCATGGGGAGAGTTTGGGAACCAGGCCTTTGAGGACAGAAGACTGAGCACATGACTTGGGCTTCGCATTATGCTAAGGCTGAAGGTCATTGCTATAGGGTATGCTTTCCAGAACACCTGTGTACCTCATTGGATGTGGCCTCTTGCCTCGGCCAAGGTCAAGATCCCAGGGAAGAGGAATCTAGTTTGACACGGGGCCCTCCCCACTGCAGGGAGCCTTATTCCCCCTTCCTTCGGACAAAAACACAGCCTACTTGTGATCTCAGTCTGTCCAACAAATAAATAAAATCATTATAAATAAATAAATAAATATATTTAGGCACGTTTTATGTAGTGATCAAGTGCAATTCTGCAGTGTGGCTCAGGGTTCTTCCATCGGGAGATTTTGGGAACCAGGCCTCTGAGGTTGGAAGGCTGAGCACCCGACCACGGCTTCATGTGAGGTATACGGTTAGGGTTAGGGTTAGGGTTAGGGTTATGGTTAGGGTTATGTTTAGGTGAGGGTTAGAGTAAGGGTTAGGGTTATGTCTTAGGAACAAGGCATGTCGGAACTGGCCACACAATACTGGCACACCAAGGCCTGAGTTGAGGGTGGGACTCAGCAGAATCCTCAGGCGATGGAATTTTGGACAGGACAGGCCAAGAGGGTGGAATGCCCTCAGGGGAGCATGCTGGTTTCTATATATCTGAAGGTACTGGATAGCACAGAAGGAAAGGGTCAGTTTCTGCCTGAGAGCCTGAGTCCTTCCTACAGACTGACTTTCCCATCCACAGGAGGACCTGGGTTCAGTCCTCCGGTGTCCAGAGTCTGATCACGTAACCTAGGCTTAGCCTTTGGCTCTGGGAGAATGGCTGACCTGATTTGTCAGGGCAGAATTAGGCTTTCCACGGGACTCAGTTGAGGACGTAGCCCTGGCGGACCATTCTATTCCCGGATTGTGGTGTGGGGGTCCTAGGAAGGTGTTGGTAGAATGATCGGACAGGCAGATTTCTCCCGCCCCGAGGGTCTTCCACAGGGCTAAATATCCCATTATCATAGTGGGCGGCACCCAGAAGCCTGCAATGTGAAGAAGGAATTCCCTACCTAGAGGGCTACCAGGGCAGGCAACCAGGGATAGAAGTCTGAAGAAGCATCCTCGAGTTAGGGTTAGGCCGATGCACATGGGAGGCCCTACCGGCCCTTGCTGAGGGATCATCAAACTCCTGGTTCCCGCTTCAGGTGGGCACTCCTTGGAGCTGTGTCCCAAGGGGTGCATGCAGATTTCACCTGTTCTACGGATTCAGCTCATTTCTAAAGGGCAAACGTTCCCATTGGGATCTATGGACTTTGTCGGTACACCTCAGGGTTCCCGCATCTGCAGAGTTCATGGACCAGGCTACTGAGGACAGAAGGCTGAGCATGGGACAGGGGCTTTGCATCAGGATTACCGTGAAGGTTATTTCACAAGTGAATGCTGTTGGTAACACCTGGGTGAGTCAGTGGGTTAGGCCACTGCCTTCAGCTCAGGACATGATCCCAGAGTCCTGGGATGGAGCCCCACATCGGGCTGTCTCCTCAGCAGGGAGCCTTCTTTCCCTTCTCTGGGCTTGCAACACTGCCTACATCTTTTCGCTCCCTGCAAAGTGAAAAAGTAAAATCTTGAGGCAATAAATAAATAAATACATAAATAATAAATATATAAAAGAGAGGGCATGATTTCCTATTGGAATCTAGGTCATTTGTGCGGGGCAGCTCAGGGTTCCCCCATGGGGAGAGTTTGGGAACCAGGCCTTTGAGGACAGAAGACTGAGCACATGACTTGGGCTTCGCATTATGCTAAGGCTGAAGGTCATTGCTATAGGGTATGCTTTCCAGAACACCTGTGTACCTCATTGGATGTGACCTCTTGCCTCGGCCCAGGTCAAGATCCCAGGGAAGAGGAATCTAGTTTGACACGGGGCCCTCCCCACTGCAGGGAGCCTTATTCCCCCTTCCTTCAGACAAAAACACAGCCTACTTGTGATCTCAGTCTGTCCAACAAATAAATAAAATCATTATAAATAAATAAATAAATATATTCAGGCATGTTTTATATAGTGCTCAAGTGCAATTCTGCCGTGTGGCTCAGGGTTCTTCCATCGGGAGATTTTGGGAACCAGGCCTCTGAGGTTGGAAGGCTGAGCAGCCGACCACGGCTTCATGTGAGGTATAGGGTTAGAGTTAGGGTTAGGGTTAGGATTATGTTTAGGTGAGGGTTAGAGTAAGGGTTATGGTTATGTCTTAGGAACAAGGCATGTCGGAACTGGCCACACAATACTGGCACACCAAGGGCTGAGTTGAGGGTGGGACTCAGCAGAATCCTCAGGCGATGGAATTTTGGACGGGACAGGCCAAGAGGGTGGAATGCCCTCAGGGGAGCATGCTGGTTTCTATATATCTGAAGGTACTGGATAGCACAGAAGGAAAGGGTCAGTTTCTGCCTGAGAGGCTGAGTCCTTCCTACAGACTGACTTTCCCATCCACAGGAGGACCTGGGTTCAGTCCTCCGGTGTCCAGAGTCTGATCACGTAACCTAGGCTTAGCCTTTGGCTCTGGGAGAATGCCTGACCTGATTCGTCAGGGCAGAATTAGGCTTTCCACGGGACTCAGTTGAGGACGTAGCCCTGGCGGACCATCCTATTCCCGGATTGTGGTGTGGGGGTCCTAGGAAGGTGTTGGTAGAATGATCGGACAGGCAGATTTCTCCCTCCCCGAGGGTCTTCCACAGGGCTAAACTTCCCATTTGCCTAGTGGGCGGCACCCAGAGGCCTGCGATGTGAAGAAGGAATCCCCTACCTAGAGGGCTACCAGGGCAGGCAACCGGGGATAGAAGTCTGAAGAAGCACCCTCGGGTTAGGGTTAGGCCGATGCACATGGGAGGCCCTACCGGCCCTTGCTGAGGGATCATCAAACTCCTGGTTCCCGCTTCAGGTGGGCGCTTTGGAGCTGTGTCCCAAGGGGTGCATGCAGATTTCACCTGTTCTACGGATTCAGCTCATTTCTAAAGGGCAAACGTTCCCATTGGGATCTATGGACATTGTGCGGTGCAACTCAGGGTTCCCGCATCTGCAGAGTTCATGGACCAGGCTACTGAGGACAGAAGCCTGAGCATGGGACAGGGGCTTTGCATCAGGATTACAGTGAAGGTTATTTCACAAGTGAATGCTGTTGGTAACACCTGGGTGAGTCAGAGGGTTAGGCCATTGCCTTCAGCTCAGGATAAGATCCCAGAGTCCTGGGATGGAGCCCCACATCGGGCTGTCTCCTCAGCAGGGAGCCTTCTTTCCCTTCTCTGGGCTTGCAACACGGCCTACATCTTTTCGCTTCCTGCAAAGTGAAAAAGTAAAATCTTGAGGCAATAAATAAATAAATACATAAATAATAAATATATAAAAGAGAGGGCATGATTTCCTATTGGAATCTAGGTCATTTGTGCGGGGCAGCTCAGGGTTCCCCCATGGGGAGAGTTTGGGAACCAGGCCTTTGAAGACAGAAGACTGAGCACATGACTTGGGCTTCGCATTATGCTAAGGCTGAAGGTCATTGCTATAGGGTATGCTTTCCAGAACACCTGTGTACCTCATTGGATGTGACCTCTTGCCTCGGCCCAGGTCAAGGTCCCAGGGAAGAGGAATCTAGTTTGACACGGGGCCCTCCCCACTGCAGGGATCCTTATTCCCCCTTCCTTCGGACAAAAACACAGCCTATTGTGATCTCAGTCTGTCCAACAAATAAATAAAATCATTATAAATAAATAAATAAATATATTCAGGCAAGTTTTATATAGTGATCAAGTGCAATTCTGCAGTGTGGCTCAGGGTTCTTCCATCGGGAGATTTTGGGAACCAGGCCTCTGAGGTTGGAAGGCTGAGCAGCCGACCACGGCTTCATGTGAGGTATAGGGTTAGGGTTAGGGTTAGGGTTAGGGTTATGTTTAGGTGAGGGTTAGAGTAAGGGTTAGGGTTATGTCTTAGGAACAAGGCATGTCGGAACTGGCCACACAATACTGGCACACCAAGGGCTGAGTTGAGGGTGGGACTCAGCAGATTCCTCAGGCGATGGAATTTTGGACGGGACAGGCCAAGAGGGTGGAATGCCCTCAGGGGAGCATGCTGGTTTCTATATATCTGAAGGTACTGGATAGCACAGAAGGAAAGGGTCAGTCTCTGCCTGAGAGGCTGAGTCCTTCCTACAGACTGACTTTCCCATCCACAGGAGGACCTGGGTTCAGTCCTCCGGTGTCCAGAGTCAGATCACGTAACCTAGGCTTAGCCTTTGGCTCTGGGAGAATGGCTGACCTGATTTGTCAGGGCAGAATTAGGCTTTCCACGGGACTCAGTTGAGGACGTAGCCCTGGCGGACCATCCTATTCCCGGATTGTGGTGTGGGGGTCCTAGGAAGGTGTTGGTAGAATGATCGGACAGGCAGATTTCTCCCTCCCCGAGGGTCTTCCACAGGGCTAAACTTCCCATTTGCCTAGTGGGCGGCACCCAGAGGCCTGCGATGTGAAGAAGGAATCCCCTACCTAGAGGGCTACCAGGGCAGGCAACCGGGGATAGAAGTCTGAAGAAGCACCCTCGGGTTAGGTTTAGGCCGATGCACATGGGAGGCCCTACCGGCCCTTGCTGAGGGATCATCAAACTCCTGGTTCCCGCTTCAGGTGGGCGCTCCTTGGAGCTGTGTCCCAAGGGGTGCATGCAGATTTCACCTGTTCTACGGATTCAGCTCATTTCTAAAGGGCAAACGTTCCCATTGGGATCTATGGACATTGTGCGGTGCACCTCAGGGTTCCCGCATCTGCAGAGTTCATGGACCAGGCTACTGAGGACAGAAGCCTGAGCATGGGACAGGGGCTTTGCATCAGGATTACCGTGAAGGTTATTTCACAAGTGAATGCTGTTGGTAACACCTGGGTGAGTCAGTGGGTTAGGCCATTGCCTTCAGCTCAGGACATGATCCCAGAGTCCTGGGATGGAGCCCCACATCGGGCTGTCTCCTCAGCAGGGAGTCTTCTTTCCCTTCTCTGGGTGTGCAATACTGCCTACATCTTTTCGCTCCCTGCAAAGTGAAAAAGTAAAATCTTGAGGCAATAAATAAATAAATACATAAATAATAAATATATAAAAGAGAGGGCATGATTTCCTATTGGAATCTAGGTCATTTGTGCGGGGCAGCTCAGGGTTCCCCCATGGGGAGAGTTTGGGAACCAGGCCTTTGAGGACAGAAGACTGAGCACATGACTTGGGCTTCGCATTATGCTAAGGCTGAAGGTCATTGCTATAGGGTATGCTTTCCAGAACACCTGTGTACCTCATTGGATGTGACCTCTTGCCTCGGCCCAGGTCAAGATCCCAGGGAAGAGGAATCTAGTTTGACACCGGGCCCTCCCCACTGCAGGGAGCCTTATTCCCCTTTCCTTCAGACAAAAACACAGCCTACTCGTGATCTCAGTCTGTCCAACAAATAAATAAAATCATTATAAATAAATAAATAAATATATACAGGCATGATTTATATAGTGATCAAATGCAATTCTGCAGTGTGGCTCAGGGTTCTTCCATCGGGAGATTTTGGGAACCAGGCCTCTGAGGTTGGAAGGCTGAGCAGCCGACCACGGCTTCATGTGAGGTATAGGGTTAGGGTTAGGGTTAGGGTTAGGGTTAGGGTTATGTTTAGGTGAGGGTTAGAGTAAGGGTTAGGGTTATGTTTTAGGAACAAGGCATGTCGGAACTGGCCACACAATACTGGCACACCAAGGGCTGAGTTGAGGGTGGGACTCAGCAGAATCCTCAGGCGATGGAATTTTGGACGGGACAGGCCAAGAGGGTGGAACGCCCTCAGGGTAGCATGCTGGTTTCTATATATCTGAAGGTACTGGATAGCACAGAAGGAAAGAGTCAGTTTCTGCCCGAGAGGCTGAGTCCTTCCTACAGACTGACTTTCCCATCCACAGGAGGACCTGGGTTCAGTCCTCCGGTGTCCAGAGTCTGATCCCGTAACCTAGGCTTAGCCTTTGGCTCTGGGAGAATGGCTGACCTGATTTGTCAGGGCAGAATTAGGCTTTCCACGGGACTCAGTTGAGGACGTAGCCCTGGCGGACCATCCTATTCCCGGATTGTGGTGTGGGGGTCCTAGGAAGGTGTTGGTAGAATGATCGGACAGGCAGATTTCTCCCGCCCCGAGGTCTTCCACAGGGCTAAATTTGCCATTATCATAGTGGGCGGCACCCCGAAGCCTGCGATGTGAAGAAGGAATCCCCTACCTAGAGGGCTACCAGGGCAGGCAACCAGGGATAGAAGTCTAAAGAAGCATCCTCGGGATAGGGTTAGGGCGATGCACATGGGAGGCCCTACCGGCCCTTGCTGAGGGATCATCAAACTCCTGGTTCCCGCTTCAGGTGGGCACTCCTTGGAGTTGTGTCCCAAGGGGTGCATGCAGATTTCACCTGTTCTACGGATTCAGCTCATTTCTAAAGGGCAAACGTTCCCATTGGGATCTATGGACATTGCGCGGTACACCTCAGGGTTCCCGCATCTGCAGAGTTCATGGACCAGGCTACTGAGGACAGAAGCCTGAGCATGGGACAGGGGCTTTGCATCAGGATTACCGTGAAGGTTATTTCACAAGTGAATGCTGTTGGTAACACCTGGGTGAGTCAGTGGGTTAGGCCACTGTCTTCAGCTCAGGCCATGATCCCAGAGTCCTGGGATGGAGCCCCACATCGGGCTGTCTCCTCAGCAGGGAGCCTTCTTTCCCTTCTCTGGGCGTGCAACACTGCCTACATCTTTTCGCTCCCTGCAAAGTGAAAAAGTAAAATCTTGAAGCAATAAATAAATAAATACATAAATAATAAATATATAAAAGAGAGGGCATGATTTCCTATTGGAATCTAGGTCATTTGTGCCGGGCAGCTCAGGGTTCCCCCATGGGGAGAGTTTGGGAACCAGGCCTTTGAGGACAGAAGACTGAGCACATGACTTGGGCTTCGCATTATGCTAAGGCTGAAGGTCATTGCTATAGGGTATGCTTTCCAGAACACCTCTGTACCTCATTGGATGTGGCCTCTTGCCTCGGCCAAGGTCAAGATCCCAGGGAAGAGGAATCTAGTTTGACACGGGGCCCTCCCCACTGCAGGGAGCCTTATTCCCCCTTCCTTCGGACAAAAACACAGCCTACTTGTGATCTCAGTCTGTCCAACAAATAAATAAAATCATTATAAATAAATAAATAAATATATTTAGGCACGTTTTATGTAGTGATCAAGTGCAATTCTGCAGTGTGGCTCAGGGTTCTTCCATCGGGAGATTTTGGGAACCAGGCCTCTGAGGTTGGAAGGCTGAGCACCCGACCACGGCTTCATGTGAGGTATACGGTTAGGGTTAGGGTTAGGGTTAGGGTTATGGTTAGGGTTATGTTTAGGTGAGGGTTAGAGTAAGGGTTAGGGTTATGTCTTAGGAACAAGGCATGTCGGAACTGGCCACACAATACTGGCACACCAAGGCCTGAGTTGAGGGTGGGACTCAGCAGAATCCTCAGGCGATGGAATTTTGGACAGGACAGGCCAAGAGGGTGGAATGCCCTCAGGGGAGCATGCTGGTTTCTATATATCTGAAGGTACTGGATAGCACAGAAGGAAAGGGTCAGTTTCTGCCTGAGAGCCTGAGTCCTTCCTACAGACTGACTTTCCCATCCACAGGAGGACCTGGGTTCAGTCCTCCGGTGTCCAGAGTCTGATCACGTAACCTAGGCTTAGCCTTTGGCTCTGGGAGAATGGCTGACCTGATTTGTCAGGGCAGAATTAGGCTTTCCACGGGACTCAGTTGAGGACGTAGCCCTGGCGGACCATTCTATTCCCGGATTGTGGTGTGGGGGTCCTAGGAAGGTGTTGGTAGAATGATCGGACAGGCAGATTTCTCCCGCCCCGAGGGTCTTCCACAGGGCTAAATATCCCATTATCATAGTGGGCGGCACCCAGAAGCCTGCAATGTGAAGAAGGAATTCCCTACCTAGAGGGCTACCAGGGCAGGCAACCAGGGATAGAAGTCTGAAGAAGCATCCTCGAGTTAGGGTTAGGCCGATGCACATGGGAGGCCCTACCGGCCCTTGCTGAGGGATCATCAAACTCCTGGTTCCCGCTTCAGGTGGGCACTCCTTGGAGCTGTGTCCCAAGGGGTGCATGCAGATTTCACCTGTTCTACGGATTCAGCTCATTTCTAAAGGGCAAACGTTCCCATTGGGATCTATGGACTTTGTCGGTACACCTCAGGGTTCCCGCATCTGCAGAGTTCATGGACCAGGCTACTGAGGACAGAAGGCTGAGCATGGGACAGGGGCTTTGCATCAGGATTACCGTGAAGGTTATTTCACAAGTGAATGCTGTTGGTAACACCTGGGTGAGTCAGTGGGTTAGGCCACTGCCTTCAGCTCAGGACATGATCCCAGAGTCCTGGGATGGAGCCCCACATCGGGCTGTCTCCTCAGCAGGGAGCCTTCTTTCCCTTCTCTGGGCTTGCAACACTGCCTACATCTTTTCGCTCCCTGCAAAGTGAAAAAGTAAAATCTTGAGGCAATAAATAAATAAATACATAAATAATAAATATATAAAAGAGAGGGCATGATTTCCTATTGGAATCTAGGTCATTTGTGCGGGGCAGCTCAGGGTTCCCCCATGGGGAGAGTTTGGGAACCAGGCCTTTGAGGACAGAAGACTGAGCACATGACTTGGGCTTCGCATTATGCTAAGGCTGAAGGTCATTGCTATAGGGTATGCTTTCCAGAACACCTGTGTACCTCATTGGATGTGACCTCTTGCCTCGGCCCAGGTCAAGATCCCAGGGAAGAGGAATCTAGTTTGACACGGGGCCCTCCCCACTGCAGGGAGCCTTATTCCCCCTTCCTTCAGACAAAAACACAGCCTACTTGTGATCTCAGTCTGTCCAACAAATAAATAAAATCATTATAAATAAATAAATAAATATATTCAGGCATGTTTTATATAGTGATCAAATGCAATTCTGCAGTGTGGCTCAGGGTTCTTCCATCGGGAGATTTTGGGAACCAGGCCTCTGAGGTTGGAAGGCTGAGCAGCCGACCACGGCTTCATGTGAGGTATAGGGTTAGGGTTAGGGTTAGGGTTAGGGTTAGGGTTATGTTTAGGTGAGGGTTAGAGTAAGGGTTAGGGTTATGTTTTAGGAACAAGGCATGTCGGAACTGGCCACACAATACTGGCACACCAAGGGCTGAGTTGAGGGTGGGACTCAGCAGAATCCTCAGGCGATGGAATTTTGGACGGGACAGGCCAAGAGGGTGGAATGCCCTCAGGGGAGCATGCTGGTTTCTATATATCTGAAGGTACTGGATAGCACAGAAGGAAAGGGTCAGTTTCTGCCTGAGAGGCTGAGTCCTTCCTACAGACTGACTTTCCCATCCACAGGAGGACCTGGGTTCAGTCCTCCGGTGTCCAGAGTCTGATCACGTAACCTAGGCTTAGCCTTTGGCTCTGGGAGAATGCCTGACCTGATTCGTCAGGGCAGAATTAGGCTTTCCACGGGACTCAGTTGAGGACGTAGCCCTGGCGGACCATCCTATTCCCGGATTGTGGTGTGGGGGTCCTAGGAAGGTGTTGGTAGAATGATGGGACAGGCAGATTTCTCCCTCCCCGAGGGTCTTCCACAGGGCTAAACTTCCCATTTGCCTAGTGGGCGGCACCCAGAGGCCTGCGATGTGAAGAAGGAATCCCCTACCTAGAGGGCTACCAGGGCAGGCAACCGGGGATAGAAGTCTGAAGAAGCACCCTCGGGTTAGGGTTAGGCCGATGCACATGGGAGGCCCTACCGGCCCTTGCTGAGGGATCATCAAACTCCTGGTTCCCGCTTCAGGTGGGCGCTCCTTGGAGCTGTGTCCCAAGGGGTGCATGCAGATTTCACCTGTTCTACGGATTCAGCTCATTTCTAAAGGGCAAACGTTCCCATCGGGATCTATGGACATTGTGCGGTGCACCTCAGGGTTCCCGCATCTGCAGAGTTCATGGACCAGAATACTGAGGACAGAAGCCTGAGCATGGGACAGGGGCTTTGCATCAGGATTACCGTGAAGGTTATTTCACAAGTGAATGCTGTTGGTAACACCTGGGTGAGTCAGTGGGTTAGGCCATTGCCTTCAGCTCAGGACATGATCCCAGAGTCCTGGGATGGAGCCCCACATCGGGCTGTCTCCTCAGCAGGGAGTCTTCTTTCCCTTCTCTGGGCGTGCAACACTGCCTACATCTTTCTGCTTCCTGCAAAGTGAAAAAGTAAAATCTTGAGGCAATAAATAAATAAATACATAAATAATAAATATATAAAAGAGAGGGCATGATTTCCTATTGGAATCTAGGTCATTTGTGCGGGGCAGCTCAGGGTTCCCCCATGGGGAGAGTTTGGGAACCAGGCCTTTGAGGACAGAAGACTGAGCACATGACTTGGGCTTCGCATTATGCTAAGGCTGAAGGTCATTGCTATAGGGTATGCTTTCCAGAACACCTGTGTACCTCATTGGATGTGACCTCTTGCCTCGGCCCAGGTCAAGGTCCCAGGGAAGAGGAATCTAGTTTGACACGGGGCCCTCCCCACTGCAGGGAGCCTTATTCCCCCTTCCTTCGGACAAAAACACAGCCTACTTGTGATCTCAGTCTGTCCAACAAATAAATAAAATCATTATAAATAAATAAATAAATATATTCAGGCAAGTTTTATATAGTGATCAAGTGCAATTCTGCAGTGTGGCTCAGGGTTCTTCCATCGGGAGATTTTGGGAACCAGGCCTCTGAGGTTGGAAGGCTGAGCAGCCGACCACGGCTTCATGTGAGGTATAGGGTTAGGGTTAGGGTTAGGGTTAGGGTTAGGGTTAGGGTTATGTTTAGGTGAGGGTTAGAGTAAGGGTTAGGGTTATGTTTTAGGAACAAGTCATGTCGGAACTGGCCACACAATACTGGCACACCAAGGGCTGAGTTGAGGGTGGGACTCAGCAGAATCCTCAGGCGATGGAATTTTGGACGGGACAGGCCAAGAGGGTGGAACGCCCTCAGGGTAGCATGCTGGTTTCTATATATCTGAAGGTACTGGATAGCACAGAAGGAAAGGGTCAGTTTCTGCCTGAGAGGCTGAGTCCTTCCTACAGACTGACTTTCCCATCCACAGGAGGACCTGGGTTCAGTCCTCCGGTGTCCAGAGTCTGATCCCGTAACCTAGGCTTAGCCTTTGGCTCTGGGAGAATGGCTGACCTGATTTGTCAGGGCAGAATTAGGCTTTCCACGGGACTCAGTTGAGGACGTAGCCCTGGCGGACCATCCTATTCCCGGATTGTGGTGTGGGGGTCCTAGGAAGGTGTTGGTAGAATGATCGGACAGGCAGATTTCTCCCGCCCCGAGGTCTTCCACAGGGCTAAATTTGCCATTATCATAGTGGGCGGCACCCCGAAGCCTGCGATGTGAAGAAGGAATCCCCTACCTAGAGGGCTACCAGGGCAGGCAACCAGGGATAGAAGTCTAAAGAAGCATCCTCGGGATAGGGTTAGGGCGATGCACATGGGAGGCCCTACCGGCCCTTGCTGAGGGATCATCAAACTCCTGGTTCCCGCTTCAGGTGGGCACTCCTTGGAGTTGTGTCCCAAGGGGTGCATGCAGATTTCACCTGTTCTACGGATTCAGCTCATTTCTAAAGGGCAAACGTTCCCATTGGGATCTATGGACATTGCGCGGTACACCTCAGGGTTCCCGCATCTGCAGAGTTCATGGACCAGGCTACTGAGGACAGAAGCCTGAGCATGGGACAGGGGCTTTGCATCAGGATTACCGTGAAGGTTATTTCACAAGTGAATGCTGTTGGTAACACCTGGGTGAGTCAGTGGGTTAGGCCACTGTCTTCAGCTCAGGCCATGATCCCAGAGTCCTGGGATGGAGCCCCACATCGGGCTGTCTCCTCAGCAGGGAGCCTTCTTTCCCTTCTCTGGGCGTGCAACACTGCCTACATCTTTTCGCTCCCTGCAAAGTGAAAAAGTAAAATCTTGAAGCAATAAATAAATAAATACATAAATAATAAATATATAAAAGAGAGGGCATGATTTCCTATTGGAATCTAGGTCATTTGTGCGGGGCAGCTCAGGGTTCCCCCATGGGGAGAGTTTGGGAACCAGGCCTTTGAGGACAGAAGACTGAGCACATGACTTGGGCTTCGCATTATGCTAAGGCTGAAGGTCATTGCTATAGGGTATGCTTTCCAGAACACCTGTGTACCTCATTGGATGTGACCTCTTGCCTCGGCCAAGGTCAAGATCCCAGGGAAGAGGAATCTAGTTTGACACGGGGCCCTCCCCACTGCAGGGAGCCTTATTCCCCCTTCCTTCGGACAAAAACACAGCCTACTTGTGATCTCAGTCTGTCCAACAAATAAATAAAATCATTATAAATAAATAAATAAATATATTTAGGCACGTTTTATGTAGTGATCAAGTGCAATTCTGCAGTGTGGCTCAGGGTTCTTCCATCGGGAGATTTTGGGAACCAGGCCTCTGAGGTTGGAAGGCTGAGCAGCCGACCACGGCTTCATGTGAGGTATAGGGTTAGGGTTAGGGTTAGGGTTAGGGTTATGGTTAGGGTTATGTTTAGGTGAGGGTTAGAGTAAGGGTTAGGGTTATGTCTTAGGAACAAGGCATGTCGGAACTGGCCACACAATACTGGCACACCAAGGCCTGAGTTGAGGGTGGGACTCAGCAGAATCCTCAGGCGATGGAATTTTGGACAGGACAGGCCAAGAGGGTGGAATGCCCTCAGGGGAGCATGCTGGTTTCTATATATCTGAAGGTACTGGATAGCACAGAAGGAAAGGGTCAGTTTCTGCCTGAGAGCCTGAGTCCTTCCTACAGACTGACTTTCCCATCCACAGGAGGACCTGGGTTCAGTCCTCCGGTGTCCAGAGTCTGATCACGTAACCTAGGCTTAGCCTTTGGCTCTGGGAGAATGGCTGACCTGATTTGTCAGGGCAGAATTAGGCTTTCCACGGGACTCAGTTGAGGACGTAGCCCTGGCGGACCATTCTATTCCCGGATTGTGGTGTGGGGGTCCTAGGAAGGTGTTGGTAGAATGATCGGACAGGCAGATTTCTCCCGCCCTGAGGGTCTTCCACAGGGCTAAATATCCCATTATCATAGTGGGCGGCACCCAGAAGCCTGCAATGTGAAGAAGGAATTCCCTACCTAGAGGGCTACCAGGGCAGGCAACCAGGGATAGAAGTCTGAAGAAGCATCCTCGAGTTAGGGTTAGGCCGATGCACATGGGAGGCCCTACCGGCCCTTGCTGAGGGATCATCAAACTCCTGGTTCCCGCTTCAGGTGGGCACTCCTTGGAGCTGTGTCCCAAGGGGTGCATGCAGATTTCACCTGTTCTACTGATTCAGCTCATTTCTAAAGGGCAAACGTTCCCATTGGGATCTATGGACTTTGTCGGTACACCTCAGGGTTCCCGCATCTGCAGAGTTCATGGACCAGGCTACTGAGGACAGAAGGCTGAGCATGGGACAGGGGCTTTGCATCAGGATTACCGTGAAGGTTATTTCACAAGTGAATGCTGTTGGTAACACCTGGGTGAGTCAGTGGGTTAGGCCACTGCCTTCAGCTCAGGACATGATCCCAGAGTCCTGGGATGGAGCCCCACATCGGGCTGTCTCCTCAGCAGGGAGCCTTCTTTCCCTTCTCTGGGCTTGCAACACTGCCTACATCTTTTCGCTCCCTGCAAAGTGAAAAAGTAAAATCTTGAGGCAATAAATAAATAAATACATAAATAATAAATATATAAAAGAGAGGGCATGATTTCCTATTGGAATCTAGGTCATTTGTGCGGGGCAGCTCAGGGTTCCCCCATGGGGAGAGTTTGGGAACCAGGCCTTTGAGGACAGAAGACTGAGCACATGACTTGGGCTTCGCATTATGCTAAGGCTGAAGGTCATTGCTATAGGGTATGCTTTCCAGAACACCTGTGTACCTCATTGGATGTGACCTCTTGCCTCGGCCCAGGTCAAGATCCCAGGGAAGAGGAATCTAGTTTGACACGGGGCCCTCCCCACTGCATGGAGCCTTATTCCCCCTTCCTTCAGACAAAAACACAGCCTACTTGTGATCTCAGTCTGTCCAACAAATAAATAAAATCATTATAAATAAATAAATAAATATATTCAGGCATGTTTTATATAGTGCTCAAGTGCAATTCTGCCGTGTGGCTCAGGGTACTTCCATCGGGAGATTTTGGGAACCAGGCTTCTGAGGTTGGAAGGCTGAGCAGCCGACCACGGCTTCATGTGAGGTATAGGGTTAGAGTTAGGGTTAGGGTTAGGATTATGTTTAGGTGAGGGTTAGAGTAAGGGTTATGGTTATGTCTTAGGAACAAGGCATGTCGGAACTGGCCACACAATACTGGCACACCAAGGGCTGAGTTGAGGGTGGGACTCAGCAGAATCCTCAGGCGATGGAATTTTGGACGGGACAGGCCAAGAGGGTGGAATGCCCTCAGGGGAGCATGCTGGTTTCTATATATCTGAAGGTACTGGATAGCACAGAAGGAAAGGGTCAGTTTCTGCCTGAGAGGCTGAGTCCTTCCTACAGACTGACTTTCCCATCCACAGGAGTACCTGGGTTCAGTCCTCCGGTGTCCAGAGTCTGATCACGTAACCTAGGCTTAGCCTTTGGCTCTGGGAGAATGGCTGACCTGATTTGTCAGGGCAGAATTAGGCTTTCCACAGGACTCAGTTGAGGACGTAGCCCTGGCGGACCATCCTATTCCCGGATTGTGGTGTGGGGGTCCTAGGAAGGTGTTGGTAGAATGATCGGACAGGCAGATTTCTCCCTCCCCGAGGGTCTTCCACAGGGCTAAACTTCCCATTTGCCTAGTGGGCGGCACCCAGAGGCCTGCGATATGAAGAAGGAATCCCCTACCTAGAGGGCTACCAGGGCAGGCAACCGGGGATAGAAGTCTGAAGAAGCACCCTCGGGTTAGGGTTAGGCCGATGCACATGGGAGGCCCTACCGGCCCTTGCTGAGGGATCATCAAACTCCTGGTTCCCGCTTCAGGTGGGTGCTCCTTGGAGCTGTGTCCCAAGGGGTGCATGCAGATTTCACCTGTTCTACGGATTCAGCTCATTTCTAAAGGGCAAACGTTCCCATTGGGGTCTATGGACATTGTGCGGTGCACCTCAGGGTTCCCGCATCTGCAGAGATCATGGACCAGGCTACTGAGGACAGAAGCCTGAGCATGGGACAGGGGCTTTGCATCAGGATTACCGTGAAGGTTATTTCACAAGTGAATGCTGTTGGTAACACCTGGGTGAGTCAGTGGGTTAGGCCACTGCCTTCAGCTCAGGACATGATCCCAGAGTCCTGGGATGGAGCCCCACATCGGGCTGTCTCCTCAGCAGGGAGCCTTCTTTCCCTTCTCTGGGTGTGCAATACTGCCTACATCTTTTCGCTCCCTGCAAAGTGAAAAAGTAAAATCTTGAGGCAATAAATAAATAAATACATAAATAATAAATATATAAAACAGAGGGCATGATTTCCTATTGGAATCTAGGTCATTTGTGCGGGGCAGCTCAGGGTTCCCCCATGGGGAGAGTTTGGGAACCAGGCCTTTGAGGACAGAAGACTGAGCACATGACTTGGGCTTCGCATTATGCTAAGGCTGAAGGTCATTGCTATAGGGTATGCTTTCCAGAACACCTGTGTACCTCATTGGATGTGACCTCTTGCCTCGGCCCAGGTCAAGATCCCAGGGAAGAGGAATCTAGTTTGACACGGGGCCCTCCCCACTGCAGGGAGCCTTATTCCCCCTTCCTTCGGACAAAAACACAGCCTACTTGTGATCTCAGTCTGTCCAACAAATAAATAAAATCATTATAAATAAATAAATAAATATATTCAGGCATGTTTTATATAGTGATCAAATGCAATTCTGCAGTGTGGCTCAGGGTTCTTCCATCGGGAGATTTTGGGAACCAGGCCTCTGAGGTTGGAAGGCTGAGCAGCCGACCACGGCTTCATGTGAGGTATAGGGTTAGGGTTAGGGTTAGGGTTAGGGTTAGGGTTATGTTTAGGTGAGGGTTAGAGTAAGGGTTAGGGTTATGTTTTAGGAACAAGGCATGTCGGAACTGGCCACACAATACTGGCACACCAAGGGCTGAGTTGAGGGTGGGACTCAGCAGAATCCTCAGGCCATGGAATTTTGGACGGGACAGGCCAAGAGGGTGGAATGCCCTCAGGGGAGCATGCTGGTTTCTATATATCTGAAGGTACTGGATAGCACAGAAGGAAAGGGTCAGTTTCTGCCTGAGAGGCTGAGTCCTTCCTACAGACTGACTTTCCCATCCACAGGAGGACCTGGGTTCAGTCCTCCGGTGTCCAGAGTCTGATCACGTAACCTAGGCTTAGCCTTTGGCTCTGGGTGAATGGCTGACCTGATTTGTCAGGGCAGAATTAGGCTTTCCACAGGACTCAGTTGAGGACGTAGCCCTGGCGGACCATCCTATTTCCGGATTGTGGTGTGGGGGTCCTAGGAAGGTGTTGGTAGAATGATCGGACAGGCAGATTTCTCCCTCCCCGAGGGTCTTCCACAGGGCTAAACTTCCCATTTGCCTAGTGGGCGGCACCCAGAGGCCTGCGATGTGAAGAAGGAATCCCCTACCTAGAGGGCTACCAGGGCAGGCAACCGGGGATAGAAGTCTGAAGAAGCACCCTCGGGTTAGGGTTAGGCCGATGCACATGGGAGGCCCTACCGGCCCTTGCTGAGGGATCATCAAACTCCTGGTTCCCGCTTCAGGTGGGCGCTCCTTGGAGCTGTGTCCCAAGGGGTGCATGCAGATTTCACCTGTTCTACGGATTCAGCTCATTTCTAAAGGGCAAACGTTCCCATTGGGATCTATGGACATTGTGCGGTGCAACTCAGGGTTCCCGCATCTGCAGAGTTCATGGACCAGGCTACTGAGGACAGAAGCCTGAGCATGGGACAGGGGCTTTGCATCAGGATTACCGTGAAGGTTATTTCACAAGTGAATGCTGTTGGTAACACCTGGGTGAGTCAGTGGGTTAGGCCATTGCCTTCAGCTCAGGATAAGATCCCAGAGTCCTGGGATGGAGCCCCACATCGGGCTGTCTTCTCAGCAGGGAGCCTTCTTTCCCTTCTCTGGGCTTGCAACACGGCCTACATCTTTTCGCTTCCTGCAAAGTGAAAAAGTAAAATCTTGAGGCAATAAATAAATAAATACATAAATAATAAATATATAAAAGAGAGGGCATGATTTCCTATTGGAATCTAGGTCATTTGTGCGGGGCAGCTCAGGGTTCCCCCATGGGGAGAGTTTGGGAACCAGGCCTTTGAGGACAGAAGACTGAGCACATGACTTGGGCTTCGCATTATGCTAAGGCTGAAGGTCATTGCTATAGGGTATGCTTTCCAGAACACCTGTGTACCTCATTGGATGTGACCTCTTGCCTCGGCCCAGGTCAAGATCCCAGGGAAGAGGAATCTAGTTTGACACGGGGCCCTCCCCACTGCAGGGAGCCTTATTCCCCCTTCCTTCAGACAAAAACACAGCCTACTTGTGATCTCAGTCTGTCCAACAAATAAATAAAATCATTATAAATAAATAAATAAATATATTCAGGCATGTTTTATATAGTGCTCAAGTGCAATTCTGCAGTGTGGCTCAGGGTTCTTCCATCGGGAGATTTTGGGAACCAGGCCTCTGAAGTTGGAAGGCTGAGCAGCCGACGACGGCTTCATGTGAGGTATAGGGTTAGAGTTAGGGTTAGGGTTAGGATTATGTTTAGGTGAGGGTTAGATTAAGGGTTATGGTTATGTCTTAGGAACAAGGCATTTCGGAACTGGCCACACAATACTGGCACACCAAGGGCTGAGTTGAGGGTAGGACTCAGCAGAATCCTCAGGCGATGTAATTTTGTATGGGACAGGCCAAGAGGGTGGAATGCCCTCAGGGGAGCATGCTGGTTTCTATATATCTGAAGGTACTGGATAGCACAGAAGGAAAGGGTCAGTTTCTGCCTGAGAGGCTGAGTCCTTCCTACAGACTGACTTTCCCATCCACAGGAGGACCTGGGTTCAGTCCTCCGGTGTCCAGAGTCTGATCACGTAACCTAGGCTTAGCCTTTGGCTCTGGGAGAATGGCTGACCTGATTTGTCAGGGCAGAATTAGGCTTTCCACGGGACTCAGTTGAGGACGTAGCCCTGGCGGACCATCCTATTCCCGGATTGTGGTGTGGGGGTCCTAGGAAGGTGTTGGTAGAATGATCGGACAGGCAGATTTCTCCCTCCCCGAGGGTCTTCCACAGGGCTAAACTTCCCATTTGCCTAGTGGGCGGCACCCAGAGGCCTGCGATGTGAAGAAGGAATCCCCTACCTAGAGGGCTACCAGGGCAGGCAACCGGGGATAGAAGTCTGAAGAAGCACCCTCGGGTTAGGTTTAGGCCGATGCACATGGGAGGCCCTACCGGCCCTTGCTGAGGGATCATCAAACTCCTGGTTCCCGCTTCAGGTGGGCGCTCCTTGGAGCTGTGTCCCAAGGGGTGCATGCAGATTTCACCTGTTCTACGGATTCAGCTCATTTCTAAAGGGCAAACGTTCCCATTGGGATCTATGGACATTGTGCGGTGCACCTCAGGGTTCCCGCATCTGCAGAGTTCATGGACCAGGCTACTGAGGACAGAAGCCTGAGCATGGGACAGGGGCTTTGCATCAGGATTACCGTGAAGGTTATTTCACAAGTGAATGCTGTTGGTAACACCTGGGTGAGTCAGTGGGTTAGGCCATTGCCTTCAGCTCAGGACATGATCCCAGAGTCCTGGGATGTAGCCCCACATCGGGCTGTCTCCTCAGCAGGGAGCCTTCTTTCCCTTCTCTGGGCGTGCAACACTGCCTACATCTTTTCGCGCCCTCAAAGTGAAAAAGTAAAATCTTGAGGCAATAAATAAATAAATACATAAATAATAAATATATAAAAGAGAGGGCATGATTTCCTATTGGAATCTAGGTCATTTTTGCGGGGCAGCTCAGGGTTCCCCCATGGGGAGAGTTTGGGAACCAGGCCTTTGAGGACAGAAGACTGAGCACATGACTTGGGCTTCGCATTATGCTAAGGCTGAAGGTCATTGCTATAGGGTATGCTTTCCAGAACACCTGTGTACCTCATTGGATGTGACCTCTTGCCTCGGCACAGGTCAAGATCCCAGGGAAGAGGAATCTAGTTTGACACGGTGCCCTCCCCACTGCAGGGAGCCTTATTCCCCCTTCCTTCAGACAAAAACACAGCCTACTTGTGATCTCAGTCTGTCCAACAAATAAATAAAATCATTATAAATAAATAAATAAATATATTCAGGCATGTTTTATATAGTGCTCAAGTGCAATTCTGCAGTGTGGCTCAGGGTTCTTCCATCGGGAGATTTTGGGAACCAGGCCTCTGAGGTTGGAAGGCTGAGCAGCCGACGACGGCTTCATGTGAGGTATAGGGTTAGAGTTAGGGGTAGGGTTAGGATTATGTTTAGGTGAGGGTTAGAGTAAGGGTTATGGTTATGTCTTAGGAACAAGGCATTTCGGAACTGGCCACACAATACTGGCACACCAAGGGCTGAGTTGAGGGTGGGACTCAGCAGAATCCTCAGGCGATGGAATTTTGGACGGGACAGGCCAAGAGGGTGGAATGCCCTCAGGGGAGCATGCTGGTTTCTATATATCTGAAGGTACTGGATAGCACAGAAGGAAAGGGTCAGTTTCTGCCTGAGAGGCTGAGTCCTTCCTACAGACTGACTTTCCCATCCACAGGAGGACCTGGGTTCAGTCCTCCGGTGTCCAGAGTCTGATCACGTAACCTAGGCTTAGCCTTTGGCTCTGGGAGAATGGCTGACCTGATTTGTCAGGGCAGAATTAGGCTTTCCACAGGACTCAGTTGAGGACGTAGCCCTGGCGGACCATCCTATTCCCGGATTGTGGTGTGGGAGTCCTAGGAAGGTGTTGGTAGAATGATCGGACAGGCAGATTTCTCCCTTCCCTAGGGTCTTCCACAGGGCTAAACTTCCCATTTGCCTAGTGGGAGGCACCCAGGGGCCTGCGATGTGAAGAAGGAATCCCCTACCTAGAGGGCTACCAGCGCTGGCAACCGGGGATAGAAGTCTGAAGAAGCACCCTCGGGTTAGGGTTAGGCCGATGCACATGGGAGGCCCTACCGGCCCTTGCTGAGGGATCATCAAACTCCTGGTTCCCGCTTCAGGTGGGCGCTCCTTGGAGCTGTGTCACAAGGGGTGCATGCAGATTTCACTTGTTCTACGGATTAAGCTCATTTCAAAAGGGCAAACGTTCCCATTGGGATCTATGGACATTGTGCGGTGCACCTCAGGGTTCCCGCATCTGCAGAGTTCATGGACCAGGCTACTGAGGACAGAAGCCTGAGCATGGGACAGGGGCTTTGCATCAGGATTACCGTGAAGGTTATTTCACAAGTGAATGCTGTTGGTAACACCTGGGTGAGTCAGTGGGTTAGGCCATTGCCTTCAGCTCAGGACATGATCCCAGAGTCCTGGGATGGAGGCCCACATCGGGCTGTCTCCTCAGCAGGGAGCCTTCTTTCCCTTCGCTGGGCGTGCAACACTGCCTACATCTTTTCGCTCCCTGCAATGTGAAAAAGTAAAATCTTGAGGCAATAAATAAATAAATACATAAATAATAAATATATAAAAGAGAGGGCATGATTTCCTATTGGAATCTAGGTCATTTGTGCGGGGCAGCTCAGGGTTCCCCCATGGGGAGAGTTTGGGAACCAGGCCTTTGAGGACAGAAGACTGAGCACATGACTTGGGCTTCGCATTATGCTAAGGCTGAAGGTCATTGCTATAGGGTATGCTTTCCAGAACACCTGTGTACCTCATTGGATGTGACCTCTTGCCTCGGCACAGGTCAAGATCCCAGGGAAGAGGAATCTAGTTTGACACGGGGCCCTCCCCACTGCAGGGAGCCTTATTCCCCCTTCCTTCAGACAAAAACACAGCCTACTTGTGATCTCAGTCTGTCCAACAAATAAATAAAATCATTATAAATAAATAAATAAATATATTCAGGCATGTTTTATATAGTGCTCAAGTGCAATTCTGCAGTGTGGCTCAGGGTTCTTCCATCGGGAGATTTTGGGAACCAGGCCTCTGAGGTTGGAAGGCTGAGCAGCCGACGACGGCTTCATGTGAGGTATAGGGTTAGAGTTAGGGGTAGGGTTAGGATTATGTTTAGGTGAGGGTTAGAGTAAGGGTTATGGTTATGTCTTAGGAACAAGGCATTTCGGAACTGGCCACACAATACTGGCACACCAAGGGCTGAGTTGAGGGTGGGATTCAGCAGAATCCTCAGGCGATGGAATTTTGGACGGGACAGGCCAAGAGGGTGGAATGCCCTCAGGGGAGCATGCTGGTTTCTATATATCTGAAGGTACTGGATAGCACAGAAGGAAAGGGTCAGTTTCTGCCTGAGAGGCTGAGTCCTTCCTACTGACTGACTTTCCCATCTACAGGAGGACCTGGGTTCAGTCCTCCGGTGTCCAGAGTCTGATCACGTAACCTAGGCTTAGCCTTTGGCTCTGGGAGAATGGCTGACCTGATTCGTCAGGGCAGAATTAGGCTTTCCACGGGACTCAGTTGAGGACGTAGCCCTGGCGGACCATCCTATTCCCGGATTGTGGTGTGGGGGTCCTAGGAAGGTGTTGGTAGAATGATCGGACAGGCAGATTTCTCCCTCCCCGAGGGTCTTCCACAGGGCTAAACTTCCCATTTGCCTAGTGGGCGGCACCCAGAGGCCTGTGATGTGAAGAAGGAATCCCCTACCTAGAGGGCTACCAGGGCAGGCAACCGGGGATAGAAGTCTGAAGAAGCACCCTCGGGTTAGGGTTAGGCCGATGCACATGGGAGGCCCTACCGGCCCTTGCTGAGGGATCATCAAACTCCTGGTTCCCGCTTCAGGTGGGCGCTCCTTGGAGCTGTGTCCCAAGGGGTGCATGCAGATTTCACCTGTTCTACGGATTCAGCTCATTTCTAAAGGCCAAACGTTCCCATTGGGATCTATGGACATTGTGCGGTGCACCTCAGGGTTCCCGCATCTGCAGAGTTCATGGACCAGAATACTGAGGACAGAAGCCTGAGCATGGGACAGGGGCTTTGCATCAGGATTACCGTGAAGGTTATTTCACAAGTGAATGCTGTTGGTAACACCTGGGTGAGTCAGTGGGTTAGGCCACTGCCTTCAGCTCAGGACATGATCCCAGAGTCCTGGGATGGAGCCCCACATCGGGCTGTCTCCTCAGCAGGGAGCCTTCTTTCCCTTCTCTGGGTGTGCAATACTGCCTACATCTTTTCGCTCCCTGCAAAGTGAAAAAGTAAAATCTTGAGGCAATAAATAAATAAATACATAAATAATAAATATATAAAAGAGAGGGCATGATTTCCTATTGGAATCTAGGTCATTTGTGCGGGGCAGCTCAGGGTTCCCCCATGGGGAGAGTTTGGGAACCAGGCCTTTGAGGACAGAAGACTGAGCACATGACTTGGGCTTCGCATTATGCTAAGGCTGAAGGTCATTGCTATAGGGTATGCTTTCCAGAACACCTGTGTACCTCATTGGATGTGACCTCTTGCCTCGGCCCAGGTCAAGATCCCAGGGAAGAGGAATCTAGTTTGACACGGGGCCCTCCCCACTGCAGGGAGCCTTATTCCCCCTTCCTTCAGACAAAAACACAGCCTACTTGTGATCTCAGTCTGTCCAACAAATAAATAAAATCATTATAAATAAATAAATAAATATATTCAGGCATGTTTTATATAGTGATCAAGTGCAATTCTGCAGTGTGGCTCAGGGTTCTTCCATCGGGAGATTTTGGGAACCAGGCCTCTGAGGTTGGAAGGCTGAGCAGCCGACCACGGCTTCATGTGAGGTATAGGGTTAGGGTTAGGTTTAGGGTTAGGGTTAGGGTTATGTTTAGGTGAGGGTTAGAGTAAGGGTTAGGGTTATGTTTTAGGAACAAGGCATGTCGGAACTGGCAACACAATACTGGCACACCAAGGGCTGAGGTGAGTGTGGGACTCAGCAGAATCCTCAGGCGATGGAATTTTGTATGGGACAGGCCAAGAGGGTGGAATGCCCTCAGGGGAGCATGCTGGTTTCTATATATCTGAAGGTACTGGATAGCACAGAAGGAAAGGGTCAGTTTCTGCCTGAGAGGCTGAGTCCTTCCTACTGACTGACTTTCCCATCTACAGGAGGACCTGGGTTCAGTCCTCCGGTGTCCAGAGTCTGATCACGTAACCTAGGCTTAGCCTTTGGCTCTGGGAGAATGGCTGACCTGATTCGTCAGGGCAGAATTAGGCTTTCCACGGGACTCAGTTGAGGACGTAGCCCTGGCGGACCATCCTATTCCCGGATTGTGGTGTGGGGGTCCTAGGAAGGTGTTGGTAGAATGATCGGACAGGCAGATTTCTCCCTCCCCGAGGGTCTTCCACAGGGCTAAACTTCCCATTTGCCTAGTGGGCGGCACCCAGAGGCCTGTGATGTGAAGAAGGAATCCCCTACCTAGAGGGCTACCAGGGCAGGCAACCGGGGATAGAAGTCTGAAGAAGCACCCTCGGGTTAGGGTTAGGCCGATGCACATGGGAGGCCCTACCGGCCCTTGCTGAGGGATCATCAAACTCCTGGTTCCCGCTTCAGGTGGGCGCTCCTTGGAGCTGTGTCCCAAGGGGTGCATGCAGATTTCACCTGTTCTACGGATTCAGCTCATTTCTAAAGGGCAAACGTTCCCATTGGGATCTATGGACATTGTGCGGTGCACCTCAGGGTTCCCGCATCTGCAGAGTTCATGGACCAGAATACTGAGGACAGAAGCCTGAGCATGGGACAGGGGCTTTGCATCAGGATTACCGTGAAGATTATTTCACAAGTGAATGCTGTTGGTAACACCTGGGTGAGTCAGTGGGTTAGGCCATTGCCTTCAGCTCAGGACATGATCCCAGAGTCCTGGGATGGAGCCCCACATCGGGCTGTCTCCTCAGCAGGGAGTCTTCTTTCCCTTCTCTGGGCGTGCAACACTGCCTACATCTTTCTGCTTCCTGCAAAGTGAAAAAGTAAAATCTTGAGGCAATAAATAAATAAATACATAAATAATAAATATATAAAAGAGAGGGCATGATTTCCTATTGGAATCTAGGTCATTTGTGCGGGGCAGCTCAGGGTTCCCCCATGGGGAGAGTTTGGGAACCAGGCCTTTGAGGACAGAAGACTGAGCACATGACTTGGGCTTCGCATTATGCTAAGGCTGAAGGTCATTGCTATAGGGTATGCTTTCCAGAACACCTGTGTACCTCATTGGATGTGACCTCTTGCCTCGGCCCAGGTCAAGATCCCAGGGAAGAGGAATCTAGTTTGACACGGGGCCCTCCCCACTGCAGGGAGCCTTATTCCCCCTTCCTTCGGACAAAAACACAGCCTACTTGTGATCTCAGTCTGTCCAACAAATAAATAAAATCATTATATATAAATAAATAAATATATTCAGGCATGTTTTATATAGTGATCAAGTGCAATTCTGCAGTGTGGCTCAGGGTTCTTCCATCGGGAGATTTTGGGAACCAGGCCTCTGAGGTTGGAAGGCAGAGCAGCCGGCCACGATTCATGTGAGGTATAGGGTTAGGGTTAGGGTTAGTGTTAGGGTTAGGGTTATGTTTAGGTGAGGGTTAGAGTAAGGGTTAGGGTTATATCTTAGGAACAAGGCATGTCGGAACTGGCCACACAATACTGGCACACCAAGGGCTGAGTTGAGGGTGGGACTCAACAGAATCCTCAGGCGATGGAATTTTGGACAGGACAGGCCAAGAGGGCGGAATGCCCTCAGGGGAGCATGCTGGTTACTATATATCTGAAGGTACTGGATAGCACAGAAGGAAAGGGTCAGTTTCTGCCTGAGAGGCTGAGTCCTTCCTACAGACTGACTTTCCCATCCACAGGAGGACCTGGGTTCAGTCCTCCGGTGTCCAGAGTCTGATCACGTAACCTAGGCTTAGCCTTTGGCTCTGGGTGAATGGCTGACCTGATTTGTCAGGGCAGAATTAGGCTTTCCACAGGACTCAGTTGAGGACGTAGCCCTGGCGGACCATCCTATTCCCGGATTGTGGTGTGGGGGTCCTAGGAAGGTGTTGGTAGAATGATCGGACAGGCAGATTTCTCCCTCCCCTAGGGTCTTCCACAGGGCTAAACTTCCCATTTGCCTAGTGGGTGGCACCCAGAGGCCTGCGATATGAAGAAGGAATCCCCTACCTAGAGGGCTACCAGGGCAGGCAACCGGGGATAGAAGTCTGAAGAAGCACCCTCGGGTTAGGGTTAGGCCGATGCACATGGGAGGCCCTATCGGCCCTTGCTGAGGGATCATCAAACTCCTGGTTCCCGCTTCAGGTGGGCGCTCCTTGGAGCTGTGTCCCAAGGGGTGCATGCAGATTTCACCTGTTCTACGGATTCAGCTCATTTCTAAAGGGCAAACGTTCCCATTGGGATCTATGGACATTGTGCGGTGCACCTCAGGGTTCCCGCATTTGCAGAGTTCATGGACCAGAATACTGAGGACAGAAGCCTGAGCATGGGACAGGGGCTTTGCTTCAGGATTACCGTGAAGGTTATTTCACAAGTGAATGCTGTTGGTAACACCTGGGTGAGTCAGTGGGTTAGGCCACTGCCTTCAGCACAGGACATGATCCCAGAGTCCTGGGATGGAGCCCCACATCGGGCTGTCTCCTCAGCAGGGAGCCTTCTTTCCCTTCTCTGGGTGTGCAATACTGCCTACATCTTTTCGCTCCCTGCAAAGTGAAAAAGTAAAATCTTGAGGCAATAAATAAATAAATACATAAATAATAAATATATAAAAGAGAGGGCATGATTTCCTATTGGAATCTAGGTCATTTGTGCGGGGCAGCTCAGGGTTCCCCCATGGGGAGAGTTTGGGAACCAGGCCTTTGAGGACAGAAGACTGAGCACATGACTTGGGCTTCGCATTATGCTAAGGCTGAAGGTCATTGCTATAGGGTATGCTTTCCAGAACACCTGTGTACCTCATTGGATGTGACCTCTTGCCTCGGCCCAGGTCAAGATCCCAGGGAAGAGGAATCTAGTTTGACACGGGGCCCTCCCCACTGCAGGGAGCCTTATTCCCCCTTCCTTCAGACAAAAACACAGCCTACTTGTGATCTCAGTCTGTTTAACAAATAAATAAAATCATTATATATAAATAAATAAATATATTCAGGCATGTTTTATATAGTGATCAAATGCAATTCTGCAGTGTGGCTCAGGGTTCTTCCATCGGGAGATTTTGGGAACCAGGCCTCTGAGGTTGGAAGGCTGAGCCGCCGACCACGGCTTCATGTGAGGTATAGGGTTAGGGTTAGGGTTAGGGTTAGGGTTAGGGTTATGTTTAGGTGAGGGTTAGAGTAAGGGTTAGGGTTATGTTTTAGGAACAAGGCATGTCGGAACTGGCCACACAATACTGGCACACCAAGGGCTGAGTTGAGGGTGGGACTCAGCAGAATCCTCAGGCGATGGAATTTTGGACGGGACAGGCCAAGAGGGTGGAATGCTCTCAGGGGAGCATGCTGGTTTCTATATATCTGAAGGTACTGGATAGCACAGAAGGAAAGGGTCAGTTTCTGCCTGAGAGGCTGAGTCCTTCCTACTGACTGACTTTCCCATCCACAGGAGGACCTGGGTTCAGTCCTCCGGTGTCCAGAGTCTGATCACGTAACCTAGGCTTAGCCTTTGGCTCTGGGAGAATGGCTGACCTGATTCGTCAGGGCAGAATTAGGCTTTCCACGGGACTCAGTTGAGGACGTAGCCCTGGCGGACCATCCTATTCCCGGATTGTGGTGTGGGGGTCCTAGGAAGGTGTTGGTAGAATGATCGGACAGGCAGATTTCTCCCTCCCCGAGGGTCTTCCACAGGGCTAAACTTCCCATTTGCCTAGTGGGCGGCACCCAGAGGCCTGTGATGTGAAGAAGGAATCCCCTACCTAGAGGGCTACCAGGGCAGGCAACCGGGGATAGAAGTCTGAAGAAGCACCCTCGGGTTAGGGTTAGGCCGATGCACATGGGAGGCCCTACCGGCCCTTGCTGAGGGATCATCAAACTCCTGGTTCCCGCTTCAGGTGGGCGCTCCTTGGGGCTGTGTCCCAAGGGGTGCATGCAGATTTCACCTGTTCTACGGATTCAGCTCATTTCTAAAGGGCAAACGTTCCCATTGGGATCTATGGACATTGTGCGGTGCACCTCAGGGTTCCCGCATCTGCAGAGTTCATGGACCAGGGTACTGAGGACAGAAGCCTGAGCATGGGACAGGGGCTTTGCATCAGGATTACCGTGAAGGTTATTTCACAAGTGAATGCTGTTGGTAACACCTGGGTGAGTCAGTGGGTTAGGCCACTGCCTTCAGCTCAGGACATGATCCCAGAGTCCTGGGATGGAGGCCCACATCGGGCTGTCTCCTCAGCAGGGAGCCTTCTTTCCCTTCTCTGGGCGTGCAACACTGCCTACATCTTTTCGCTCCCTGCAATGTGAAAAAGTAAAATCTTGAGGCAATAAATAAATAAATACATAAATAATAAATATATAAAAGAGAGGGCATGATTTCCTATTGGAATCTAGGTCATTTTTGCGGGGCAGCTCAGGGTTCCCCCATGGGGAGAGTTTGGGAACCAGGCCTTTGAGGACAGAAGACTGAGCACATGACTTGGGCTTCGCATTATGCTAAGGCTGAAGGTCATTGCTATAGGGTATGCTTTCCAGAACACCTGTGAACCTCATTGGATGTGACCTCTTGCCTCGGCCCAGGTCAAGATCCCAGGGAAGAGGAATCTAGTTTGACACGGGGCCCTCCCCACTGCAGGGAGCCTTATTCCCCCTTCCTTCGGACAAAAACACAGCCTACTTGTGATCTCAGTCTGTCCAACAAATAAATAAAATCATTATAAATAAATAAATAAATATATTCAGGCATGTTTTATATAGTGATCAAGTGCAATTCTGCAGTGTGGCTCAGGGTTCTTCCATCGGGAGATTTTGGGAACCAGGCCTCTGAGGTTGGAAGGCTGAGCAGCCGACCACGGCTTCATGTGAGGTATAGGGTTAGGGTTAGGGTAGTGTTAGGGTTAGGGTTATGTTTAGGTGAGGGTTAGAGTAAGGGTTAGGGTTATATCTTAGGAACAAGGCATGTCGGAACTGGCCACACAATACTGGCACACCAAGGGCTGAGTTGAGGGTGGGACTCAGCAGAATCCTCAGGTGATGGAATTTTGGACAGGACAGGCCAAGAGGGTGGAATGCCCTCAGGGTAGCATGCTGGTTTCTATATATCTGAAGGTACTGGATAGCACAGAAGGAAAGGGTCAGTTTCTGCCTGAGAGGCTGAGTCCTTCCTACAGACTGACTTTCCCATCCACAGGAGGACCTGGGTTCAGTCCTCCGGTGTCCAGAGTCTGATCACGTAACCTAGGCTTAGCCTTTGGCTCTGGGAGAATGGCTGACCTGATTCGTCAGGGCAGAATTAGGCTTTCCACGGGACTCAGTTGAGGACGTAGCCCTGGCGGACCATCCTATTCCCGGATTGTGGTGTGGGGGTCCTAGGAAGGTGTTGGTAGAATGATCGGACAGGCAGATTTCTCCCTCCCCGAGGGTCTTCCACAGGGCTAAACTTCCCATTTGCCTAGTGGGCGGCACCCAGAGGCCTGTGATGTGAAGAAGGAATCCCCTACCTAGAGGGCTACCAGGGCAGGCAACCGGGGATAGAAGTCTGAAGAAGCACCCTCGGGTTAGGGTTAGGCCGATGCACATGGGAGGCCCTACCGGCCCTTGCTGAGGGATCATCAAACTCCTGGTTCCCGCTTCAGGTGGGCGCTCCTTGGGGCTGTGTCCCAAGGGGTGCATGCAGATTTCACCTGTTCTACGGATTCAGCTCATTTCTAAAGGGCAAACGTTCCCATTGGGATCTATGGACATTGTGCGGTGCACCTCAGGGTTCCCGCATCTGCAGAGTTCATGGACCAGGCTACTGAGGACAGAAGCCTGAGCATGGGACAGGGGCTTTGCATCAGGATTACCGTGAAGGTTATTTCACAAGTGAATGCTGTTGGTAAACCTGGGTGAGTCAGTGGGTTAGGCCACTGCCTTCAGCTCAGGACATGATCCCAGAGTCCTGGGATGGAGGCCCACATCGGGCTGTCTCCTCAGCAGGGAGCCTTCTTTCCCTTCTCTGGGCGTGCAACACTGCCTACATCTTTTCGCTCCCTGCAATGTGAAAAAGTAAAATCTTGAGGCAATAAATAAATAAATACATAAATAATAAATATATAAAAGAGAGGGCATGATTTCCTATTGGAATCTAGGTCATTTTTGCGGGGCAGCTCAGGGTTCCCCCATGGGGAGAGTTTGGGAACCAGGCCTTTGAGGACAGAAGACTGAGCACATGACTTGGGCTTCGCATTATGCTAAGGCTGAAGGTCATTGCTATAGGGTATGCTTTCCAGAACACCTGTGAACCTCATTGGATGTGACCTCTTGCCTCGGCCCAGGTCAAGATCCCAGGGAAGAGGAATCTAGTTTGACACGGGGCCCTCCCCACTGCAGGGAGCCTTATTCCCCCTTCCTTCGGACAAAAACACAGCCTACTTGTGATCTCTGTCTGTCCAACAAATAAATAAAATCATTATAAATAAATAAATAAATATATTCAGGCATGTTTTATATAGTGATCAAGTGCAATTCTGCAGTGTGGCTCAGGGTTCTTCCATCGGGAGATTTTGGGAACCAGGCCTCTGAGGTTGGAAGGCTGAGCAGCCGACCACGGCTTCATGTGAGGTATAGGGTTAGGGTTAGGGTTAGGGTTAGGGTTAGGGTTATGTTTAGGTGAGGGTTAGAGTAAGGGTTAGGGTTATGTTTTAGGAACAAGGCATGTCGGAACTGGCCACACAATACTGGCACACCAAGGGCTGAGTTGAGGGTGGGACTCAGCAGAATCCTCAGGCGATGGAATTTTGGACGGGACAGGCCAAGAGGGTGGAATGCTCTCAGGGGAGCATGCTGGTTTCTATATATCTGAAGGTACTGGATAGCACAGAAGGAAAGGGTCAGTTTCTGCCTGAGAGGCTGAGTCCTTCCTACTGACTGACTTTCCCATCCACAGGAGGACCTGGGTTCAGTCCTCCGGTGTCCAGAGTCTGATCACGTAACCTAGGCTTAGCCTTTGGCTCTGGGAGAATGGCTGACCTGATTTGTCAGGGCAGAATTAGGCTTTCCACGGGACTCAGTTGAGGACGTAGCCCTGGCGGACCATCCTATTCCCGGATTGTGGTGTGGGGGTCCTAGGAAGGTGTTGGTAGAATGATCGGACAGGCAGATTTCTCCCTCCCCGAGGGTCTTCCACAGGGCTAAACTTCCCATTTGCCTAGTGGGCGGCACCCAGAGGCCTGCGATATGAAGAAGGAATCCCCTACCTAGAGGGCTACCAGGGCAGGCAACCGGGGATAGAAGTCTGAAGAAGCACCCTCGGGTTAGGGTTAGGCCGATGCACATGGGAGGCCCTACCGGCCCTTGCTAGGGATCATCAAACTCCTGGTTCCCGTTTCAGGTGGGCGCTCCTTGGGGCTGTGTCCCAAGGGGTGCATGCAGATTTCACCTGTTCTACGGATTCAGCTCATTTCTAAAGGGCAAACGTTCCCATTGGGATCTATGGACATTGTGCGGTGCACCTCAGGGTTCCCGCATCTGCAGAGTTCATGGACCAGGCTACTGAGGACAGAAGCCTGAGCATGGGACAGGGACTTTGCATCAGGATTACCGTGAAGGTTATTTCACAAGTGAATGCTGTTGGTAACACCTGGGTGAGTCAGTGGGTTAGGCCATTGCCTTCAGCTCAGGACATGATCCCAGGGTCCTGGGATGGAGCCCCACATCGGGCTGTCTCCTCAGCAGGGAGCCTTCTTTCCCTTCTCTGGGCGTGCAACACTGCCTACATCTTTTCGCTTCCTGCAAAGTGAAAAAGTAAAATCTTGAGGCAATAAATAAATAAATACATAAATAATAAATATATAAAAGAGAGGGCATGATTTCCTATTGGAATCTAGGTCATTTGTGCGGGGCAGCTCTGGGTTCCCCCATGGGGAGAGTTTGGGAACCAGGCCTTTGAGGACAGAAGACTGAGCACATGACTCGGGCTTCGCATTATGCTAAGGCTGAAGGTCATTGCTATAGGGTATGCTTTCCAGAACACCTGTGTACCTCATTGGATGTGACCTCTTGCCTCGGCCCAGGTCAAGATCCCAGGGAAGAGGAATCTAGTTTGACACGGGGCCCTCCCCACTGCAGGGAGCCTTATTCCCCCTTCCTTCGGAGAAAAACACAGCCTACTTGTGATCTCAGTCTGTCCAACAAATAAATAAAATCATTATAAATAAATAAATAAATATATTCAGGCATGTTTTATATAGTGATCAAGTGCAATTCTGCAGTGTGGCTCAGGGTTCTTCCATCGGGAGATTTTGGGAACCAGGCCTCTGAGGTTGGAAGGCAGAGCAGCCGGCCACGATTCATGTGAGGTATAGGGTTAGGGTTAGGGTTAGGGTTAGGGTTAGGGTTATGTTTAGGTGAGGGTTAGAGTAAGGGTTATGGTTATATCTTAGGAACAAGGCATGTCGGAACTGGCCACACAATACTGGCACACCAAGGGCTGAGTTGAGGGTGGGACTCAGCAGAATCCTCAGGCGATGGAATTTTGGACAGGACAGGCCAAGAGGGTGGAATGCCCTCAGGGGAGCATGCTGGTTTCTATATATCTGAAGGTACTGGATAGCACAGAAGGAAAGGGTCAGTTTCTGCCTGAGAGGCTGAGTCCTTCCTACAGACTGACTTTCCCATCCACAGGAGGACCTGGGTTCAGTCCTCCGGTGTCCAGAGTCTGATCACGTAACCTAGGCTTAGCCTTTGGCTCTGGGTGAATGGCTGACCTGATTTGTCAGGGCAGAATTAGGCTTTCCACAGGACTCAGTTGAGGACGTAGCCCTGGCGGACCATCCTATTCCCGGATTGTGGTGTGGGGGTCCTAGGAAGGTGTTGGTAGAATGATCGGACAGGCAGATTTCTCCCTCCCCGAGGGTCTTCCACAGGGCTAAACTTCCCATTTGCCTAGTGGGCGGCACCCAGAGGCCTGCGATATGAAGAAGGAATCCCCTACCTAGAGGGCTACCAGGGCAGGCAACCGGGGATAGAAGTCTGAAGAAGCACCCTCGGGTTAGGGTTAGGCCGATGCACATGGGAGGCCCTACCGGCCCTTGCTGAGGGATCATCAAACTCCTGGTTCCCGCTTCAGGTGGGCGCTCCTTGGAGCTGTGTCCCAAGGGGTGCATGCAGATTTCACCTGTTCTACGGATTCAGCTCATTTCTAAAGGGCAAACGTTCCCATTGGGATCTATGGACATTGTGCGGTGCACCTCAGGGTTCCCGCATCTGCAGAGTTCATGGACCAGAATACTGAGGACAGAAGCCTGAGCATGGGACAGGGGCTTTGCATCAGGATTACCGTGAAGGTTATTTCACAAGTGAATGCTGTTGGTAACACCTGGGTGAGTCAGTGGGTTAGGCCACTGCCTTCAGCTCAGGACATGATCCCAGAGTCCTGGGATGGAGCCCCACATCGGGCTGTCTCCTCAGCAGGGAGCCTTCTTTCCCTTCTCTGGGTGTGCAATACTGCCTACATCTTTTCGCTCCCTGCAAAGTGAAAAAGTAAAATCTTGAGGCAATAAATAAATAAATACATAAATAATAAATATATAAAAGAGAGGGCATGATTTCCTATTGGAATCTAGGTCATTTGTGCGGGGCAGCTCAGGGTTCCCCCATGGGGAGAGTTTGGGAACCAGGCCTTTGAGGACAGAAGACTGAGCACATGACTTGGGCTTCGCATTATGCTAAGGCTGAAGGTCATTGCTATAGGGTATGCTTTCCAGAACACCTGTGTACCTCATTGGATGCGACCTCTTGCCTCGGCCCAGGTCAAGATCCCAGGGAAGAGGAATCTAGTTTGACACCGGGCCCTCCCCACTGCAGGGAGCCTTATTCCCCCTTCCTTCAGACAAAAACACAGCCTACTTGTGATCTCAGTCTGTTTAACAAATAAATAAAATCATTATATATAAATAAATAAATATATTCAGGCATGTTTTATATAGTGATCAAATGCAATTCTGCAGTGTGGCTCAGGGTTCTTCCATCGGGAGATTTTGGGAACCAGGCCTCTGAGGTTGGAAGGCTGAGCAGCCGACCACGGCTTCATGTGAGGTATAGGGTTAGGGTTAGGGTTAGGGTTAGGTTTAGGGTTATGTTTAGGTGAGGGTTAGAGTAAGGGTTAGGGTTATGTTTTAGGAACAAGGCATGTCGGAACTGGCCACACAATACTGGCACACCAAGGGCTGAGTTGAGGGTGGGACTCAGCAGAATCCTCAGGCGATGGAATTTTGGACGGGACAGGCCAAGAGGGTGGAATGCTCTCAGGGGAGCATGCTGGTTTCTATATATCTGAAGGTACTGGATAGCACAGAAGGAAAGGGTCAGTTTCTGCCTGAGAGGCTGAGTCCTTCCTACTGACTGACTTTCCCATCCACAGGAGGACCTGGGTTCAGTCCTCCGGTGTCCAGAGTCTGATCACGTAACCTAGGCTTAGCCTTTGGCTCTGGGAGAATGGCTGACCTGATTCGTCAGGGCAGAATTAGGCTTTCCACGGGACTCAGTTGAGGACGTAGCCCTGGCGGACCATCCTATTCCCGGATTGTGGTGTGGGGGTCCTAGGAAGGTGTTGGTAGAATGATCGGACAGGCAGATTTCTCCCTCCCCGAGGGTCTTCCACAGGGCTAAACTTCCCATTTGCCTAGTGGGCGGCACCCAGAGGCCTGCGATGTGAAGAAGGAATCCCCTACATAGAGGGCTACCAGGGCAGGCAACCGGGGATAGAAGTCTGAAGAAGCACCCTCGGGTTAGGTTTAGGCCGATGCACATGGGAGGCCCTACCGGCCCTTGCTGAGGGATCATCAAACTCCTGGTTCCCGCTTCAGGTGGGCGCTCCTTGGAGCTGTGTCCCAAGGGGTGCATGCAGATTTCACCTGTTCTACGGATTCAGCTCATTTCTAAAGGGCAAACGTTCCCATTGGGATCTATGGACATTGTGCGGTGCACCTCAGGGTTCCCGCATCTGCAGAGTTCATGGACCAGGCTACTGAGGACAGAAGCCTGAGCATGGGACAGGGGCTTTGCATCAGGATTACCGTGAAGGTTATTTCACAAGTGAATGCTGTTGGTAACACCTGGGTGAGTCAGTGGGTTAGGCCACTGCCTTCAGCTCAGGACATGATCCCAGAGTCCTGGGATGGAGGCCCACATCGGGCTGTCTCCTCAGCAGGGAGCCTTCTTTCCCTTCTCTGGGCGTGCAACACTGCCTACATCTTTTCGCTCCCTGCAAAGTGAAAAAGTAAAATCTTGAGGCAATAAATAAATAAATACATAAATAATAAATATATAAAAGAGAGGGCATGATTTCCTATTGGAATCTAGGTCATTTGTGCGGGGCAGCTCAGGGTTCCCCCATGGGGAGAGTTTGGGAACCAGGCCTTTGAGGACAGAAGACTGAGCACATGACTTGGGCTTCGCATTATGCTAAGGCTGAAGGTCATTGCTATAGGGTATGCTTTCCAGAACACCTGTGTACCTCATTGGATGTGACCTCTTGCCTCGGCCCAGGTCAAGATCCCAGGGAAGAGGAATCTAGTTTGACACGGGGCCCTCCCCACTGCAGGGAGCCTTATTCCCCCTTCCTTCGGACAAAAACACAGCCTACTTGTGATCTCAGTCTGTCCAACAAATAAATAAAATCATTTTAAATAAATAAATAAATATATTCAGGCATGTTTTATATAGTGCTCAAGTGCAATTCTGCAGTGTGGCTCAGGGTTCTTCCATCGGGAGATTTTGGGAACCAGGCCTCTGAGGTTGGAAGGCTGAGCAGCCGACCACGGCTTCATGTGAGGTATAGGGTTAGGGTTAGGGTTAGTGTTAGGGTTAGGGTTATGTTTAGGTGAGGGTTAGAGTAAGGGTTAGGGTTATATCTTAGGAACAAGGCATGTCGGAACTGGCCACACAATACTGGCACACCAAGGGCTGAGTTGAGGGTGGGACTCAGCAGAATCCTCAGGCGATGGAATTTTGGACAGGACAGGCCAAGAGGGTGGAATGCCCTCAGGGGAGCATGCTGGTTTCTATATATCTGAAGGTACTGGATAGCACAGAAGGAAAGGGTCAGTTTCTGCCTGAGAGGCTGAGTCCTTCTTACAGACTAACTTTCCCATCCACAGGAGGACCTGGGTTCAGTCCTCCGGTGTCCAGAGTCTGATCACGTAACCTAGGCTTAGCCTTTGGCTCTGTGTGAATGGCTGACCTGATTTGTCAGGGCAGAATTAGGCTTTCCACGGGACTCAGTTGAGGACGTAGACCTGGCGGACCATCCTATTCCCGGATTGTGGTGTGGGGGTCCTAGGAAGGTGTTGGTAGAATGATCGGAGAGGCAGATTTCTCCCTCCCCGAGGGTCTTCCACAGGGCTAAACTTCCCATTTGCCTAGTGGGCGGCACCCAGAGGCCTGCGATATGAAGAAGGAATCCCCTACCTAGAGGGCTACCAGGGCAGGCAACCGGGGATAGAAGTCTGAAGAAGCACCCTCGGGTTAGGTTTAGGCCGATGCACATGGGAGGCCCTACCGGCCCTTGCTGAGGGATCATCAAACTCCTGGTTCCCGCTTCAGGTGGGCGCTCCTTGGAGCTGTGTCCCAAGGGGTGCATGCAGATTTCACCTGTTCTACGGATTCAGCTCATTTCTAAAGGGCAAACGTTCCCATTGGGATCTATGGACATTGTGCGGTGCACCTCAGGGTTCCCGCATCTGCAGAGTTCATGGACCAGGCTACTGAGGACAGAAGCCTGAGCATGGGACAGGGGCTTTGCATCAGGATTACCGTGAAGGTTATTTCACAAGTGAATGCTGTTGGTAACACCTGGGTGAGTCAGTGGGTTAGGCCACTGCCTTCAGCTCAGGACATGATTCCAGAGTCCTGGGATGGAGCCCCACATCGGGCTGTCTCCTCAGCAGGGAGCCTTCTTTCCCTTCTCTGGGTGTGCAATACTGCCTACATCTTTTCGCTCCCTGCAAAGTGAAAAAGTAAAATCTTGAGGCAATAAATAAATAAATACATAAATAATAAATATATAAAAGAGAGGGCATGATTTCCTATTGGAATCTAGGTCATTTGTGCGGGGCAGCTCAGGGTTCCCCCATGGGGAGAGTTTGGGAACCAGGCCTTTGAGGACAGAAGACTGAGCACATGACTTGGGCTTCGCATTATGCTAAGGCTGAAGGTCATTGCTATAGGGTATGCTTTCCAGAACACCTGTGTACCTCATTGGATGTGACCTCTTGCCTCGGCCCAGGTCAAGATCCCAGGGAAGAGGAATCTAGTTTGACACGGGGCCCTCCCCACTGCAGGGAGCCTTATTCCCCCTTCCTTCGGACAAAAACACAGCCTACTTGTGATCTCAGTCTGTCCAACAAATAAATAAAATCATTTTAAATAAATAAATAAATATATTCAGGCATGTTTTATATAGTGCTCAAGTGCAATTCTGCAGTGTGGCTCAGGGTTCTTCCATCGGGAGATTTTGGGAACCAGGCCTCTGAGGTTGGAAGGCTGAGCAGCCGACCACGGCTTCATGTGAGGTATAGGGTTAGGGTTAGGGTTAGTGTTAGGGTTAGGGTTATGTTTAGGTGAGGGTTAGAGTAAGGGTTAGGGTTATATCTTAGGAACAAGGCATGTCGGAACTGGCCACACAATACTGGCACACCAAGGGCTGAGTTGAGGGTGGGACTCAGCAGAATCCTCAGGCGATGGAATTTTGGACAGGACAGGCCAAGAGGGTGGAATGCCCTCAGGGGAGCATGCTGGTTTCTATATATCTGAAGGTACTGGATAGCACAGAAGGAAAGGGTCAGTTTCTGCCTGAGAGGCTGAGTCCTTCTTACAGACTAACTTTCCCATCCACAGGAGGACCTGGGTTCAGTCCTCCGGTGTCCAGAGTCTGATCACGTAACCTAGGCTTAGCCTTTGGCTCTGTGTGAATGGCTGACCTGATTTGTCAGGGCAGAATTAGGCTTTCCACGGGACTCAGTTGAGGACGTAGACCTGGCGGACCATCCTATTCCCGGATTGTGGTGTGGGGGTCCTAGGAAGGTGTTGGTAGAATGATCGGAGAGGCAGATTTCTCCCTCCCCGAGGGTCTTCCACAGGGCTAAACTTCCCATTTGCCTAGTGGGCGGCACCCAGAGGCCTGCGATATGAAGAAGGAATCCCCTACCTAGAGGGCTACCAGGGCAGGCAACCGGGGATAGAAGTCTGAAGAAGCACCCTCGGGTTAGGTTTAGGCCGATGCACATGGGAGGCCCTACCGGCCCTTGCTGAGGGATCATCAAACTCCTGGTTCCCGCTTCAGGTGGGCGCTCCTTGGAGCTGTGTCCCAAGGGGTGCATGCAGATTTCACCTGTTCTACGGATTCAGCTCATTTCTAAAGGGCAAACGTTCCCATTGGGATCTATGGACATTGTGCGGTGCACCTCAGGGTTCCCGCATCTGCAGAGTTCATGGACCAGGCTACTGAGGACAGAAGCCTGAGCATGGGACAGGGGCTTTGCATCAGGATTACCGTGAAGGTTATTTCACAAGTGAATGCTGTTGGTAACACCTGGGTGAGTTAGTGGGTTAGGCCACTGCCTTCAGCTCAGGACATGATTCCAGAGTCCTGGGATGGAGCCCCACATCGGGCTGTCTCCTCAGCAGGGAGCCTTCTTTCCCTTCTCTGGGTGTGCAATACTGCCTACATCTTTTCGCTCCCTGCAAAGTGAAAAAGTAAAATCTTGAGGCAATAAATAAATAAATACATAAATAATAAATATATAAAAGAGAGGGCATGATTTCCTATTGGAATCTAGGTCATTTGTGCGGGGCAGCTCAGGGTTCCCCCATGGGGAGAGTTTGGGAACCAGGCCTTTGAGGACAGAAGACTGAGCACATGACTTGGGCTTCGCATTATGCTAAGGCTGAAGGTCATTGCTATAGGGTATGCTTTCCAGAACACCTGTGTACCTCATTGGATGTGACCTCTTGCCTCGGCCCAGGTCAAGATCCCAGGGAAGAGGAATCTAGTTTGACACCGGGCCCTCCCCACTGCAGGGAGCCTTATTCCCCTTTCCTTCAGACAAAAACACAGCCTACTCGTGATCTCAGTCTGTCCAACAAATTAATAAAATCATTATAAATAAATAAATAAATATATACAGGCATGATTTATATAGTGATCAAATGCAATTCTGCAGTGTGGCTCAGGGTTCTTCCATCGGGAGATTTTGGGAACCAGGCCTCTGAGGTTGGAAGGCTGAGCAGACGACCACGGCTTCATGTGAGGTATAGGGTTAGGGTTAGGGTTAGGGTTAGGGTTAGGGTTAGGGTTATGTTTAGGTGAGGGTTAGAGTAAGGGTTAGGGTTATGTTTTAGGAACAAGGCATGTCGGAACTGGCCACACAATACTGGCACACCAAGGGCTGAGTTGAGGGTGGGACTCAGCAGAATCCTCAGGCGATGGAATTTTGGACGGGACAGGCCAAGAGGGTGGAACGCCCTCAGGGTAGCATGCTGGTTTCTATATATCTGAAGGTACTGGATAGCACAGAAGGAAAGAGTCAGTTTCTGCCTGAGAGGCTGAGTCCTTCCTACAGACTGACTTTCCCATCCACAGGAGGACCTGGGTTCAGTCCTCCGGTGTCCAGAGTCTGATCACGTAACCTAGGCTTAGCCTTTGGCTCTGTGTGAATGGCTGACCTGATTTGTCAGGGCAGAATTAGGCTTTCCACGGGACTCAGTTGAGGACGTAGCCCTGGCGGACCATCCTATTCCCGGATTGTGGTGTGGGGGTCCTAGGAAGGTGTTGGTAGAATGATCGGACAGGCAGATTTCTCCCGCCCCGAGGTCTTCCACAGGGCTAAATTTCCCATTATCATAGTGGGCGGCACCCCGAAGCCTGCGATGTGAAGAAGGAATCCCCTACCTAGAGGGCTACCAGGGCAGGCAACCAGGGATAGAAGTCTAAAGAAGCATCCTCGGGTTAGGGTTAGGCCGATGCACATGGGAGGCCCTACCGGCCCTTGCTGAGGGATCATCAAACTCCTGGTTCCCGCTTCAGGTGGGCGCTCCTTGGAGCTGTGTCCCAAGGGGTGCATGCAGATTTCACCTGTTCTACGGATTCAGCTCATTTCTAAAGGGCAAACTTTCCCATTGGGATCTATGGATATTGCGCGGTACACCTCAGGGTTCCCGCATCTGCAGAGTTCATGGACCAGGCTACTGAGGACAGAAGCCTGAGCATGGGACAGGGGCTTTGCATCAGGATTACCGTGAAGGTTATTTCACAAGTGAATGCTGTTGGTAACACCTGGGTGAGTCAGTGGGTTAGGCCACTGCCTTCAGCTCAGGCCATGATCCCAGAGTCCTGGGATGGAGCCCCACATCGGGCTGTCTCCTCAGCAGGGAGCCTTCTTTCCCTTCTCTGGGCGTGCAACACTGCCTACATCTTTTCGCTCCCTGCAAAGTGAAAAAGTAAAATCTTGAAGCAATAAATAAATAAATACATAAATAATAAATATATAAAAGAGAGGGCATGATTTCCTATTGGAATCTAGGTCATTTGTGCGGGGCAGCTCAGGGTTCCCCCATGGGGAGAGTTTGGGAACCAGGCCTTTGAGGACAGAAGACTGAGCACATGACTTGGGCTTCGCATTATGCTAAGGCTGAAGGTCATTGCTATAGGGTATGCTTTCCAGAACACCTGTGTACCTCATTGGATGTGACCTCTTGCCTCGGCCAAGGTCAAGATCCCAGGGAAGAGGAATCTAGTTTGACACGGGGCCCTCCCCACTGCAGGGAGCCTTATTCCCCCTTCCTTCGGACAAAAACACAGCCTACTTGTGATCTCAGTCTGTCCAACAAATAAATAAAATCATTATAAATAAATAAATAAATATATTTAGGCACGTTTTATGTAGTGATCAAGTGCAATTCTGCAGTGTGGCTCAGGGTTCTTCCATCGGGAGATTTTGGGAACCAGGCCTCTGAGGTTGGAAGGCTGAGCACCCGACCACGGCTTCATGTGAGGTATACGGTTAGGGTTAGGGTTAGGGTTAGGGTTATGGTTAGGGTTATGTTTAGGTGAGGGTTAGAGTAAGGGTTAGGGTTATGTCTTAGGAACAAGGCATGTCGGAACTGGCCACACAATACTGGCACACCAAGGCCTGAGTTGAGGGTGGGACTCAGCAGAATCCTCAGGCGATGGAATTTTGGACAGGACAGGCCAAGAGGGTGGAATGCCCTCAGGGGAGCATGCTGGTTTCTATATATCTGAAGGTACTGGATAGCACAGAAGGAAAGGGTCAGTTTCTGCCTGAGAGCCTGAGTCCTTCCTACAGACTGACTTTCCCATCCACAGGAGGACCTGGGTTCAGTCCTCCGGTGTCCAGAGTCTGATCACGTAACCTAGGCTTAGCCTTTGGCTCTGGGAGAATGGCTGACCTGATTTGTCAGGGCAGAATTAGGCTTTCCACGGGACTCAGTTGAGGACGTAGCCCTGGCGGACCATTCTATTCCCGGATTGTGGTGTGGGGGTCCTAGGAAGGTGTTGGTAGAATGATCGGACAGGCAGATTTCTCCCGCCCCGAGGGTCTTCCACAGGGCTAAATATCCCATTATCATAGTGGGCGGCACCCAGAAGCCTGCAATGTGAAGAAGGAATTCCCTACCTAGAGGGCTACCAGGGCAGGCAACCAGGGATAGAAGTCTGAAGAAGCATCCTCGAGTTAGGGTTAGGCCGATGCACATGGGAGGCCCTACCGGCCCTTGCTGAGGGATCATCAAACTCCTGGTTCCCGCTTCAGGTGGGCACTCCTTGGAGCTGTGTCCCAAGGGGTGCATGCAGATTTCACCTGTTCTACGGATTCAGCACATTTCTAAAGGGCAAACGTTCCCTTTGGGATCTATGGACTTTGTCGGTACACCTCAGGGTTCCCGCATCTGCAGAGTTCATGGACCAGGCTACTGAGGACAGAAGGCTGAGCATGGGACAGGCGCTTTGCATCAGGATTACCGTGAAGGTTATTTCACAAGTGAATGCTGTTGGTAACACCTGGGTGAGTCAGTGGGTTAGGCCACTGCCTTCAGCTCAGGACATGATCCCAGAGTCCTGGGATGGAGCCCCACATCGGGCTGTCTCCTCAGCAGGGAGCCTTCTTTCCCTTCTCTGGGCTTGCAACACTGCCTACATCTTTTCGCTCCCTGCAAAGTGAAAAAGTAAAATCTTGAGGCAATAAATAAATAAATACATAAATAATAAATATATAAAAGAGAGGGCATGATTTCCTATTGGAATCTAGGTCATTTGTGCGGGGCAGCTCAGGGTTCCCCCATGGGGAGAGTTTGGGAACCAGGCCTTTGAGGACAGAAGACTGAGCACATGACTTGGGCTTCGCATTATGCTAAGGCTGAAGGTCATTGCTATAGGGTATGCTTTCCAGAACACCTGTGTACCTCATTGGATGTGACCTCTTGCCTCGGCCCAGGTCAAGATCCCAGGGAAGAGGAATCTAGTTTGACACGGGGCCCTCCCCACTGCAGGGAGCCTTATTCCCCCTTCCTTCAGACAAAAACACAGCCTACTTGTGATCTCAGTCTGTCCAACAAATAAATAAAATCATTATAAATAAATAAATAAATATATTCAGGCATGTTTTATATAGTGCTCAAGTGCAATTCTGCCGTGTGGCTCAGGGTTCTTCCATCGGGAGATTTTGGGAACCAGGCCTCTGAGGTTGGAAGGCTGAGCAGCCGACCACGGCTTCATGTGAGGTATAGGGTTAGAGTTAGGGTTAGGGTTAGGATTATGTTTAGGTGAGGGTTAGAGTAAGGGTTATGGTTATGTCTTAGGAACAAGGCATGTCGGAACTGGCCACACAATACTGGCACACCAAGGGCTGAGTTGAGGGTGGGACTCAGCAGAATCCTCAGGCGATGGAATTTTGGACGGGACAGGCCAAGAGGGTGGAATGCCCTCAGGGGAGCATGCTGGTTTCTATATATCTGAAGGTACTGGATAGCACAGAAGGAAAGGGTCAGTTTCTGCCTGAGAGGCTGAGTCCTTCCTACAGACTGACTTTCCCATCCACAGGAGGACCTGGGTTCAGTCCTCCGGTGTCCAGAGTCTGATCACGTAACCTAGGCTTAGCCTTTGGCTCTGGGAGAATGCCTGACCTGATTCGTCAGGGCAGAATTAGGCTTTCCACGGGACTCAGTTGAGGACGTAGCCCTGGCGGACCATCCTATTCCCGGATTGTGGTGTGGGGGTCCTAGGAAGGTGTTGGTAGAATGATCGGACAGGCAGATTTCTCCCTCCCCGAGGGTCTTCCACAGGGCTAAACTTCCCATTTGCCTAGTGGGCGGCACCCAGAGGCCTGCGATGTGAAGAAGGAATCCCCTACCTAGAGGGCTACCAGGGCAGGCAACCGGGGATAGAAGTCTGAAGAAGCACCCTCGGGTTAGGGTTAGGCCGATGCACATGGGAGGCCCTACCGGCCCTTGCTGAGGGATCATCAAACTCCTGGTTCCCGCTTCAGGTGGGCGCTCCTTGGAGCTGTGTCCCAAGGGGTGCATGCAGATTTCACCTGTTCTACGGATTCAGCTCATTTCTAAAGGGCAAACGTTCCCATTGGGATCTATGGACATTGTGCGGTGCAACTCAGGGTTCCCGCATCTGCAGAGTTCATGGACCAGGCTACTGAGGACAGAAGCCTGAGCATGGGACAGGGGCTTTGCATCAGGATTACAGTGAAGGTTATTTCACAAGTGAATGCTGTTGGTAACACCTGGGTGAGTCAGAGGGTTAGGCCATTGCCTTCAGCTCAGGATAAGATCCCAGAGTCCTGGGATGGAGCCCCACATCGGGCTGTCTCCTCAGCAGGGAGCCTTCTTTCCCTTCTCTGGGCTTGCAACACGGCCTACATCTTTTCGCTTCCTGCAAAGTGAAAAAGTAAAATCTTGAGGCAATAAATAAATAAATACATAAATAATAAATATATAAAAGAGAGGGCATTATTTCCTATTGGAATCTAGGTCATTTGTGCGGGGCAGCTCAGGGTTCCCCCATGGGGAGAGTTTGGGAACCAGGCCTTTGAAGACAGAAGACTGAGCACATGACTTGGGCTTCGCATTATGCTAAGGCTGAAGGTCATTGCTATAGGGTATGCTTTCCAGAACACCTGTGTACCTCATTGGATGTGACCTCTTGCCTCGGCCCAGGTCAAGGTCCCAGGGAAGAGGAATCTAGTTTGACACGGGGCCCTCCCCACTGCAGGGAGCCTTATTCCCCCTTCCTTCGGACAAAAACACAGCCTACTTGTGATCTCAGTCTGTCCAACAAATAAATAAAATCATTATAAATAAATAAATAAATATATTCAGGCAAGTTTTATATAGTGATCAAGTGCAATTCTGCAGTGTGGCTCAGGGTTCTTCCATCGGGAGATTTTGGGAACCAGGCCTCTGAGGTTGGAAGGCTGAGCAGCCGACCACGGCTTCATGTGAGGTATAGGGTTAGGGTTAGGGTTAGGGTTAGGGTTATGTTTAGGTGAGGGTTAGAGTAAGGGTTAGGGTTATGTCTTAGGAACAAGGCATGTCGGAACTGGCCACACAATACTGGCACACCAAGGGCTGAGTTGAGGGTGGGACTCAGCAGATTCCTCAGGCGATGGAATTTTGGACGGGACAGGCCAAGAGGGTGGAATGCCCTCAGGGGAGCATGCTGGTTTCTATATATCTGAAGGTACTGGATAGCACAGAAGGAAAGGGTCAGTCTCTGCCTGAGAGGCTGAGTCCTTCCTACAGACTGACTTTCCCATCCACAGGAGGACCTGGGTTCAGTCCTCCGGTGTCCAGAGTCAGATCACGTAACCTAGGCTTAGCCTTTGGCTCTGGGAGAATGGCTGACCTGATTTGTCAGGGCAGAATTAGGCTTTCCACGGGACTCAGTTGAGGACGTAGCCCTGGCGGACCATCCTATTCCCGGATTGTGGTGTGGGGGTCCTAGGAAGGTGTTGGTAGAATGATCGGACAGGCAGATTTCTCCCTCCCCGAGGGTCTTCCACAGGGCTAAACTTCCCATTTGCCTAGTGGGCGGCACCCAGAGGCCTGCGATGTGAAGAAGGAATCCCCTACCTAGAGGGCTACCAGGGCAGGCAACCGGGGATAGAAGTCTGAAGAAGCACCCTCGGGTTAGGTTTAGGCCGATGCACATGGGAGGCCCTACCGGCCCTTGCTGAGGGATCATCAAACTCCTGGTTCCCGCTTCAGGTGGGCGCTCCTTGGAGCTGTGTCCCAAGGGGTGCATGCAGATTTCACCTGTTCTACGGATTCAGCTCATTTCTAAAGGGCAAACGTTCCCATTGGGATCTATGGACATTGTGCGGTGCACCTCAGGGTTCCCGCATCTGCAGAGTTCATGGACCAGGCTACTGAGGACAGAAGCCTGAGCATGGGACAGGGGCTTTGCATCAGGATTACCGTGAAGGTTATTTCACAAGTGAATGCTGTTGGTAACACCTGGGTGAGTCAGTGGGTTAGGCCATTGCCTTCAGCTCAGGACATGATCCCAGAGTCCTGGGATGGAGCCCCACATCGGGCTGTCTCCTCAGCAGGGAGTCTTCTTTCCCTTCTCTGGGTGTGCAATACTGCCTACATCTTTTCGCTCCCTGCAAAGTGAAAAAGTAAAATCTTGAGGCAATAAATAAATAAATACATAAATAATAAATATATAAAAGAGAGGGCATGATTTCCTATTGGAATCTAGGTCATTTGTGCGGGGCAGCTCAGGGTTCCCCCATGGGGAGAGTTTGGGAACCAGGCCTTTGAGGACAGAAGACTGAGCACATGACTTGGGCTTCGCATTATGCTAAGGCTGAAGGTCATTGCTATAGGGTATGCTTTCCAGAACACCTGTGTACCTCATTGGATGTGACCTCTTGCCTCGGCCCAGGTCAAGATCCCAGGGAAGAGGAATCTAGTTTGACACCGGGCCCTCCCCACTGCAGGGAGCCTTATTCCCCTTTCCTTCAGACAAAAACACAGCCTACTCGTGATCTCAGTCTGTCCAACAAATAAATAAAATCATTATAAATAAATAAATAAATATATACAGGCATGATTTATATAGTGATCAAATGCAATTCTGCAGTGTGGCTCAGGGTTCTTCCATCGGGAGATTTTGGGAACCAGGCCTCTGAGGTTGGAAGGCTGAGCAGCCGACCACGGCTTCATGTGAGGTATAGGGTTAGGGTTAGGGTTAGGGTTAGGGTTAGGGTTATGTTTAGGTGAGGGTTAGAGTAAGGGTTAGGGTTATGTTTTAGGAACAAGGCATGTCGGAACTGGCCACACAATACTGGCACACCAAGGGCTGAGTTGAGGGTGGGACTCAGCAGAATCCTCAGGCGATGGAATTTTGGACGGGACAGGCCAAGAGGGTGGAACGCCCTCAGGGTAGCATGCTGGTTTCTATATATCTGAAGGTACTGGATAGCACAGAAGGAAAGAGTCAGTTTCTGCCCGAGAGGCTGAGTCCTTCCTACAGACTGACTTTCCCATCCACAGGAGGACCTGGGTTCAGTCCTCCGGTGTCCAGAGTCTGATCCCGTAACCTAGGCTTAGCCTTTGGCTCTGGGAGAATGGCTGACCTGATTTGTCAGGGCAGAATTAGGCTTTCCACGGGACTCAGTTGAGGACGTAGCCCTGGCGGACCATCCTATTCCCGGATTGTGGTGTGGGGGTCCTAGGAAGGTGTTGGTAGAATGATCGGACAGGCAGATTTCTCCCGCCCCGAGGTCTTCCACAGGGCTAAATTTGCCATTATCATAGTGGGCGGCACCCCGAAGCCTGCGATGTGAAGAAGGAATCCCCTACCTAGAGGGCTACCAGGGCAGGCAACCAGGGATAGAAGTCTAAAGAAGCATCCTCGGGATAGGGTTAGGGCGATGCACATGGGAGGCCCTACCGGCCCTTGCTGAGGGATCATCAAACTCCTGGTTCCCGCTTCAGGTGGGCACTCCTTGGAGTTGTGTCCCAAGGGGTGCATGCAGATTTCACCTGTTCTACGGATTCAGCTCATTTCTAAAGGGCAAACGTTCCCATTGGGATCTATGGACATTGCGCGGTACACCTCAGGGTTCCCGCATCTGCAGAGTTCATGGACCAGGCTACTGAGGACAGAAGCCTGAGCATGGGACAGGGGCTTTGCATCAGGATTACCGTGAAGGTTATTTCACAAGTGAATGCTGTTGGTAACACCTGGGTGAGTCAGTGGGTTAGGCCACTGTCTTCAGCTCAGGCCATGATCCCAGAGTCCTGGGATGGAGCCCCACATCGGGCTGTCTCCTCAGCAGGGAGCCTTCTTTCCCTTCTCTGGGCGTGCAACACTGCCTACATCTTTTCGCTCCCTGCAAAGTGAAAAAGTAAAATCTTGAAGCAATAAATAAATAAATACATAAATAATAAATATATAAAAGAGAGGGCATGATTTCCTATTGGAATCTAGGTCATTTGTGCCGGGCAGCTCAGGGTTCCCCCATGGGGAGAGTTTGGGAACCAGGCCTTTGAGGACAGAAGACTGAGCACATGACTTGGGCTTCGCATTATGCTAAGGCTGAAGGTCATTGCTATAGGGTATGCTTTCCAGAACACCTCTGTACCTCATTGGATGTGGCCTCTTGCCTCGGCCAAGGTCAAGATCCCAGGGAAGAGGAATCTAGTTTGACACGGGGCCCTCCCCACTGCAGGGAGCCTTATTCCCCCTTCCTTCGGACAAAAACACAGCCTACTTGTGATCTCAGTCTGTCCAACAAATAAATAAAATCATTATAAATAAATAAATAAATATATTTAGGCACGTTTTATGTAGTGATCAAGTGCAATTCTGCAGTGTGGCTCAGGGTTCTTCCATCGGGAGATTTTGGGAACCAGGCCTCTGAGGTTGGAAGGCTGAGCACCCGACCACGGCTTCATGTGAGGTATACGGTTAGGGTTAGGGTTAGGGTTAGGGTTATGGTTAGGGTTATGTTTAGGTGAGGGTTAGAGTAAGGGTTAGGGTTATGTCTTAGGAACAAGGCATGTCGGAACTGGCCACACAATACTGGCACACCAAGGCCTGAGTTGAGGGTGGGACTCAGCAGAATCCTCAGGCGATGGAATTTTGGACAGGACAGGCCAAGAGGGTGGAATGCCCTCAGGGGAGCATGCTGGTTTCTATATATCTGAAGGTACTGGATAGCACAGAAGGAAAGGGTCAGTTTCTGCCTGAGAGCCTGAGTCCTTCCTACAGACTGACTTTCCCATCCACAGGAGGACCTGGGTTCAGTCCTCCGGTGTCCAGAGTCTGATCACGTAACCTAGGCTTAGCCTTTGGCTCTGGGAGAATGGCTGACCTGATTTGTCAGGGCAGAATTAGGCTTTCCACGGGACTCAGTTGAGGACGTAGCCCTGGCGGACCATTCTATTCCCGGATTGTGGTGTGGGGGTCCTAGGAAGGTGTTGGTAGAATGATCGGACAGGCAGATTTCTCCCGCCCCGAGGGTCTTCCACAGGGCTAAATATCCCATTATCATAGTGGGCGGCACCCAGAAGCCTGCAATGTGAAGAAGGAATTCCCTACCTAGAGGGCTACCAGGGCAGGCAACCAGGGATAGAAGTCTGAAGAAGCATCCTCGAGTTAGGGTTAGGCCGATGCACATGGGAGGCCCTACCGGCCCTTGCTGAGGGATCATCAAACTCCTGGTTCCCGCTTCAGGTGGGCACTCCTTGGAGCTGTGTCCCAAGGGGTGCATGCAGATTTCACCTGTTCTACGGATTCAGCTCATTTCTAAAGTGCAAACGTTCCCATTGGGATCTATGGACTTTGTCGGTACACCTCAGGGTTCCCGCATCTGCAGAGTTCATTGACCAGGCTACTGAGGACAGAAGGCTGAGCATGGGACAGGGGCTTTGCATCAGGATTACCGTGAAGGTTATTTCACAAGTGAATGCTGTTGGTAACACCTGGGTGAGTCAGTGGGTTAGGCCACTGCCTTCAGCTCAGGACATGATCCCAGAGTCCTGGGATGGAGCCCCACATCGGGCTGTCTCCTCAGCAGGGAGCCTTCTTTCCCTTCTCTGGGCTTGCAACACTGCCTACATCTTTTCGCTCCCTGCAAAGTGAAAAAGTAAAATCTTGAGGCAATAAATAAATAAATACATAAATAATAAATATATAAAAGAGAGGGCATGATTTCCTATTGGAATCTAGGTCATTTGTGCGGGGCAGCTCAGGGTTCCCCCATGGGGAGAGTTTGGGAACCAGGCCTTTGAGGACAGAAGACTGAGCACATGACTTGGGCTTCGCATTATGCTAAGGCTGAAGGTCATTGCTATAGGGTATGCTTTCCAGAACACCTGTGTACCTCATTGGATGTGACCTCTTGCCTCGGCCCAGGTCAAGATCCCAGGGAAGAGGAATCTAGTTTGACACGGGGCCCTCCCCACTGCAGGGAGCCTTATTCCCCCTTCCTTCAGACAAAAACACAGCCTACTTGTGATCTCAGTCTGTCCAACAAATAAATAAAATCATTATAAATAAATAAATAAATATATTCAGGCATGTTTTATATAGTGATCAAATGCAATTCTGCAGTGTGGCTCAGGGTTCTTCCATCGGGAGATTTTGGGAACCAGGCCTCTGAGGTTGGAAGGCTGAGCAGCCGACCACGGCTTCATGTGAGGTATAGGGTTAGGGTTAGGGTTAGGGTTAGGGTTAGGGTTATGTTTAGGTGAGGGTTAGAGTAAGGGTTAGGGTTATGTTTTAGGAACAAGGCATGTCGGAACTGGCCACACAATACTGGCACACCAAGGGCTGAGTTGAGGGTGGGACTCAGCAGAATCCTCAGGCGATGGAATTTTGGACGGGACAGGCCAAGAGGGTGGAATGCCCTCAGGGGAGCATGCTGGTTTCTATATATCTGAAGGTACTGGATAGCACAGAAGGAAAGGGTCAGTTTCTGCCTGAGAGGCTGAGTCCTTCCTACAGACTGACTTTCCCATCCACAGGAGGACCTGGGTTCAGTCCTCCGGTGTCCAGAGTCTGATCACGTAACCTAGGCTTAGCCTTTGGCTCTGGGAGAATGCCTGACCTGATTCGTCAGGGCAGAATTAGGCTTTCCACGGGACTCAGTTGAGGACGTAGCCCTGGCGGACCATCCTATTCCCGGATTGTGGTGTGGGGGTCCTAGGAAGGTGTTGGTAGAATGATGGGACAGGCAGATTTCTCCCTCCCCGAGGGTCTTCCACAGGGCTAAACTTCCCATTTGCCTAGTGGGCGGCACCCAGAGGCCTGCGATGTGAAGAAGGAATCCCCTACCTAGAGGGCTACCAGGGCAGGCAACCGGGGATAGAAGTCTGAAGAAGGACCCTCGGGTTAGGGTTAGGCCGATGCACATGGGAGGCCCTACCGGCCCTTGCTGAGGGATCATCAAACTCCTGGTTCCCGCTTCAGGTGGGAGCTCCTTGGAGCTGTGTCCCAAGGGGTGCATGCAGATTTCACCTGTTCTACGGATTCAGCTCATTTCTAAAGGGCAAACGTTCCCATCGGGATCTATGGACATTGTGCGGTGCACCTCAGGGTTCCCGCATCTGCAGAGTTCATGGACCAGAATACTGAGGACAGAAGCCTGAGCATGGGACAGGGGCTTTGCATCAGGATTACCGTGAAGGTTATTTCACAAGTGAATGCTGTTGGTAACACCTGGGTGAGTCAGTGGGTTAGGCCATTGCCTTCAGCTCAGGACATGATCCCAGAGTCCTGGGATGGAGCCCCACATCGGGCTGTCTCCTCAGCAGGGAGTCTTCTTTCCCTTCTCTGGGCGTGCAACACTGCCTACATCTTTCTGCTTCCTGCAAAGTGAAAAAGTAAAATCTTGAGGCAATAAATAAATAAATACATAAATAATAAATATATAAAAGAGAGGGCATGATTTCCTATTGGAATCTAGGTCATTTGTGCGGGGCAGCTCAGGGTTCCCCCATGGGGAGAGTTTGGGAACCAGGCCTTTGAGGACAGAAGACTGAGCACATGACTTGGGCTTCGCATTATGCTAAGGCTGAAGGTCATTGCTATAGGGTATGCTTTCCAGAACACCTGTGTACCTCATTGGATGTGACCTCTTGCCTCGGCCCAGGTCAAGGTCCCAGGGAAGAGGAATCTAGTTTGACACGGGGCCCTCCCCACTGCAGGGAGCCTTATTCCCCCTTCCTTCGGACAAAAACACAGCCTACTTGTGATCTCAGTCTGTCCAACAAATAAATAAAATCATTATAAATAAATAAATAAATATATTCAGGCAAGTTTTATATAGTGATCAAGTGCAATTCTGCAGTGTGGCTCAGGGTTCTTCCATCGGGAGATTTTGGGAACCAGGCCTCTGAGGTTGGAAGGCTGAGCAGCCGACCACGGCTTCATGTGAGGTATAGGGTTAGGGTTAGGGTTAGGGTTAGGGTTAGGGTTAGGGTTATGTTTAGGTGAGGGTTAGAGTAAGGGTTAGGGTTATGTTTTAGGAACAAGTCATGTCGGAACTGGCCACACAATACTGGCACACCAAGGGCTGAGTTGAGGGTGGGACTCAGCAGAATCCTCAGGCGATGGAATTTTGGACGGGACAGGCCAAGAGGGTGGAACGCCCTCAGGGTAGCATGCTGGTTTCTATATATCTGAAGGTACTGGATAGCACAGAAGGAAAGAGTCAGTTTCTGCCTGAGAGGCTGAGTCCTTCCTACAGACTGACTTTCCCATCCACAGGAGGACCTGGGTTCAGTCCTCCGGTGTCCAGAGTCTGATCCCGTAACCTAGGCTTAGCCTTTGGCTCTGGGAGAATGGCTGACCTGATTTGTCAGGGCAGAATTAGGCTTTCCACGGGACTCAGTTGAGGACGTAGCCCTGGCGGACCATCCTATTCCCGGATTGTGGTGTGGGGGTCCTAGGAAGGTGTTGGTAGAATGATCGGACAGGCAGATTTCTCCCGCCCCGAGGTCTTCCACAGGGCTAAATTTGCCATTATCATAGTGGGCGGCACCCCGAAGCCTGCGATGTGAAGAAGGAATCCCCTACCTAGAGGGCTACCAGGGCAGGCAACCAGGGATAGAAGTCTAAAGAAGCATCCTCGGGATAGGGTTAGGGCGATGCACATGGGAGGCCCTACCGGCCCTTGCTGAGGGATCATCAAACTCCTGGTTCCCGCTTCAGGTGGGCACTCCTTGGAGTTGTGTCCCAAGGGGTGCATGCAGATTTCACCTGTTCTACGGATTCAGCTCATTTCTAAAGGGCAAACGTTCCCATTGGGATCTATGGACATTGCGCGGTACACCTCAGGGTTCCCGCATCTGCAGAGTTCATGGACCAGGCTACTGAGGACAGAAGCCTGAGCATGGGACAGGGGCTTTGCATCAGGATTACCGTGAAGGTTATTTCACAAGTGAATGCTGTTGGTAACACCTGGGTGAGTCAGTGGGTTAGGCCACTGTCTTCAGCTCAGGCCATGATCCCAGAGTCCTGGGATGGAGCCCCACATCGGGCTGTCTCCTCAGCAGGGAGCCTTCTTTCCCTTCTCTGGGCGTGCAACACTGCCTACATCTTTTCGCTCCCTGCAAAGTGAAAAAGTAAAATCTTGAAGCAATAAATAAATAAATACATAAATAATAAATATATAAAAGAGAAAGCATGATTTCCTATTGGAATCTAGGTCATTTGTGCGGGGCAGCTCAGGGTTCCCCCATGGGGAGAGTTTGGGAACCAGGCCTTTGAGGACAGAAGACTGAGCACATGACTTGGGCTTCGCATTATGCTAAGGCTGAAGGTCATTGCTATAGGGTATGCTTTCCAGAACACCTGTGTACCTCATTGGATGTGGCCTCTTGCCTCGGCCAAGGTCAAGATCCCAGGGAAGAGGAATCTAGTTTGACACGGGGCCCTCCCCACTGCAGGGAGCCTTATTCCCCCTTCCTTCGGACAAAAACACAGCCTACTTGTGATCTCAGTCTGTCCAACAAATAAATAAAATCATTATAAATAAATAAATAAATATATTTAGGCACGTTTTATGTAGTGATCAAGTGCAATTCTGCAGTGTGGCTCAGGGTTCTTCCATCGGGAGATTTTGGGAACCAGGCCTCTGAGGTTGGAAGGCTGAGCACCCGACCACGGCTTCATGTGAGGTATACGGTTAGGGTTAGGGTTAGGGTTAGGGTTATGGTTAGGGTTATGTTTAGGTGAGGGTTAGAGTAAGGGTTAGGGTTATGTCTTAGGAACAAGGCATGTCGGAACTGGCCACACAATACTGGCACACCAAGGCCTGAGTTGAGGGTGGGACTCAGCAGAATCCTCAGGCGATGGAATTTTGGACAGGACAGGCCAAGAGGGTGGAATGCCCTCAGGGGAGCATGCTGGTTTCTATATATCTGAAGGTACTGGATAGCACAGAAGGAAAAGGTCAGTTTCTGCCTGAGAGCCTGAGTCCTTCCTACAGACTGACTTTCCCATCCACAGGACGACCTGGGTTCAGTCCTCCGGTGTCCAGAGTCTGATCACGTAACCTAGGCTTAGCCTTTGGCTCTGGGAGAATGGCTGACCTGATTTGTCAGGGCAGAATTAGGCTTTCCACGGGACTCAGTTGAGGACGTAGCCCTGGCGGACCATTCTATTCCCGGATTGTGGTGTGGGGGTCCTAGGAAGGTGTTGGTAGAATGATCGGACAGGCAGATTTCTCCCGCCCTGAGGGTCTTCCACAGGGCTAAATATCCCATTATCATAGTGGGCGGCACCCAGAAGCCTGCAATGTGAAGAAGGAATTCCCTACCTAGAGGGCTACCAGGGCAGGCAACCAGGGATAGAAGTCTGAAGAAGCATCCTCGAGTTAGGGTTAGGCCGATGCACATGGGAGGCCCTACCGGCCCTTGCTGAGGGATCATCAAACTCCTGGTTCCCGCTTCAGGTGGGCACTCCTTGGAGCTGTGTCCCAAGGGGTGCATGCAGATTTCACCTGTTCTACGGATTCAGCTCATTTCTAAAGGGCAAACGTTCCCATTGGGATCTATGGACTTTGTCGGTACACCTCAGGGTTCCCGCATCTGCAGAGTTCATGGACCAGGGTACTGAGGACAGAAGGCTGAGCATGGGACAGGGGCTTTGCATCAGGATTACCGTGAAGGTTATTTCACAAGTGAATGCTGTTGGTAACACCTGGGTGAGTCAGTGGGTTAGGCCACTGCCTTCAGCTCAGGACATGATCCCAGAGTCCTGGGATGGAGCCCCACATCGGGCTGTCTCCTCAGCAGGGAGCCTTCTTTCCCTTCTCTGGGCTTGCAACACTGCCTACATCTTTTCGCTCCCTGCAAAGTGAAAAAGTAAAATCTTGAGGCAATAAATAAATAAATACATAAATAATAAATATATAAAAGAGAGGGCATGATTTCCTATTGGAATCTAGGTCATTTGTGCGGGGCAGCTCAGGGTTCCCCCATGGGGAGAGTTTGGGAACCAGGCCTTTGAGGACAGAAGACTGAGCACATGACTTGGGCTTCGCATTATGCTAAGGCTGAAGGTCATTGCTATAGGGTATGCTTTCCAGAACACCTGTGTACCTCATTGGATGTGACCTCTTGCCTCGGCCCAGGTCAAGATCCCAGGGAAGAGGAATCTAGTTTGACACGGGGCCCTCCCCACTGCATGGAGCCTTATTCCCCCTTCCTTCAGACAAAAACACAGCCTACTTGTGATCTCAGTCTGTCCAACAAATAAATAAAATCATTATAAATAAATAAATAAATATATTCAGGCATGTTTTATATAGTGCTCAAGTGCAATTCTGCCGTGTGGCTCAGGGTTCTTCCATCGGGAGATTTTGGGAACCAGGCTTCTGAGGTTGGAAGGCTGAGCAGCCGACCACGGCTTCATGTGAGGTATAGGGTTAGAGTTAGGGTTAGGGTTAGGATTATGTTTAGGTGAGGGTTAGAGTAAGGGTTATGGTTATGTCTTAGGAACAAGGCATGTCGGAACTGGCCACACAATACTGGCACACCAAGGGCTGAGTTGAGGGTGGGACTCAGCAGAATCCTCAGGCGATGGAATTTTGGACGGGACAGGCCAAGAGGGTGGAATGCCCTCAGGGGAGCATGCTGGTTTCTATATATCTGAAGGTACTGGATAGCACAGAAGGAAAGGGTCAGTTTCTGCCTGAGAGGCTGAGTCCTTCCTACAGACTGACTTTCCCATCCACAGGAGTACCTGGGTTCAGTCCTCCGGTGTCCAGAGTCTGATCACGTAACCTAGGCTTAGCCTTTGGCTCTGGGAGAATGGCTGACCTGATTTGTCAGGGCAGAATTAGGCTTTCCACAGGACTCAGTTGAGGACGTAGCCCTGGCGGACCATCCTATTCCCGGATTGTGGTGTGGGGGTCCTAGGAAGGTGTTGGTAGAATGATCGGACAGGCAGATTTCTCCCTCCCCGAGGGTCTTCCACAGGGCTAAACTTCCCATTTGCCTAGTGGGCGGCACCCAGAGGCCTGCGATATGAAGAAGGAATCCCCTACCTAGAGGGCTACCAGGGCAGGCAACCGGGGATAGAAGTCTGAAGAAGCACCCTCGGGTTAGGGTTAGGCCGATGCACATGGGAGGCCCTACCGGCCCTTGCTGAGGGATCATCAAACTCCTGGTTCCCGCTTCAGGTGGGTGCTCCTTGGAGCTGTGTCCCAAGGGGTGCATGCAGATTTCACCTGTTCTACGGATTCAGCTCATTTCTAAAGGGCAAACGTTCCCATTGGGGTCTATGGACATTGTGCGGTGCACCTCAGGGTTCCCGCATCTGCAGAGATCATGGACCAGGCTACTGAGGACAGAAGCCTGAGCATGGGACAGGGGCTTTGCATCAGGATTACCGTGAAGGTTATTTCACAAGTGAATGCTGTTGGTAACACCTGGGTGAGTCAGTGGGTTAGGCCACTGCCTTCAGCTCAGGACATGATCCCAGAGTCCTGGGATGGAGCCCCACATCGGGCTGTCTCCTCAGCAGGGAGCCTTCTTTCCCTTCTCTGGGTGTGCAATACTGCCTACATCTTTTCGCTCCCTGCAAAGTGAAAAAGTAAAATCTTGAGGCAATAAATAAATAAATACATAAATAATAAATATATAAAACAGAGGGCATGATTTCCTATTGGAATCTAGGTCATTTGTGCGGGGCAGCTCAGGGTTCCCCCATGGGGAGAGTTTGGGAACCAGGCCTTTGAGGACAGAAGACTGAGCACATGACTTGGGCTTCGCATTATGCTAAGGCTGAAGGTCATTGCTATAGGGTATGCTTTCCAGAACACCTGTGTACCTCATTGGATGTGACCTCTTGCCTCGGCCCAGGTCAAGATCCCAGGGAAGAGGAATCTAGTTTGACACGGGGCCCTCCCCACTGCAGGGAGCCTTATTCCCCCTTCCTTCGGACAAAAACACAGCCTACTTGTGATCTCAGTCTGTCCAACAAATAAATAAAATCATTATAAATAAATAAATAAATATATTCAGGCATGTTTTATATAGTGATCAAATGCAATTCTGCAGTGTGGCTCAGGGTTCTTCCATCGGGAGATTTTGGGAACCAGGCCTCTGAGGTTGGAAGGCTGAGCAGCCGACCACGGCTTCATGTGAGGTATAGGGTTAGGGTTAGGGTTAGGGTTAGGGTTAGGGTTATGTTTAGGTGAGGGTTAGAGTAAGGGTTAGGGTTATGTTTTAGGAACAAGGCATGTCGGAACTGGCCACACAATACTGGCACACCAAGGGCTGAGTTGAGGGTGGGACTCAGCAGAATCCTCAGGCCATGGAATTTTGGACGGGACAGGCCAAGAGGGTGGAATGCCCTCAGGGGAGCATGCTGGTTTCTATATATCTGAAGGTACTGGATAGCACAGAAGGAAAGGGTCAGTTTCTGCCTGAGAGGCTGAGTCCTTCCTACAGACTGACTTTCCCATCCACAGGAGGACCTGGGTTCAGTCCTCCGGTGTCCAGAGTCTGATCACGTAACCTAGGCTTAGCCTTTGGCTCTGGGTGAATGGCTGACCTGATTTGTCAGGGCAGAATTAGGCTTTCCACAGGACTCAGTTGAGGACGTAGCCCTGGCGGACCATCCTATTCCCGGATTGTGGTGTGGGGGTCCTAGGAAGGTGTTGGTAGAATGATCGGACAGGCAGATTTCTCCCTCCCCGAGGGTCTTCCACAGGGCTAAACTTCCCATTTGCCTAGTGGGCGGCACCCAGAGGCCTGCGATGTGAAGAAGGAATCCCCTACCTAGAGGGCTACCAGGGCAGGCAACCGGGGATAGAAGTCTGAAGAAGCACCCTCGGGTTAGGGTTAGGCCGATGCACATGGGAGGCCCTACCGGCCCTTGCTGAGGGATCATCAAACTCCTGGTTCCCGCTTCAGGTGGGCGCTCCTTGGAGCTGTGTCCCAAGGGGTGCATGCAGATTTCACCTGTTCTACGGATTCAGCTCATTTCTAAAGGGCAAACGTTCCCATTGGGATCTATGGACATTGTGCGGTGCAACTCAGGGTTCCCGCATCTGCAGAGTTCATGGACCAGGCTACTGAGGACAGAAGCCTGAGCATGGGACAGGGGCTTTGCATCAGGATTACAGTGAAGGTTATTTCACAAGTGAATGCTGTTGGTAACACCTGGGTGAGTCAGTGGGTTAGGCCATTGCCTTCAGCTCAGGATAAGATCCCAGAGTCCTGGGATGGAGCCCCACATCGGGCTGTCTCCTCAGCAGGGAGCCTTCTTTCCCTTCTCTGGGCTTGCAACACGGCCTACATCTTTTCGCTTCCTGCAAAGTGAAAAAGTAAAATCTTGAGGCAATAAATAAATAAATACATAAATAATAAATATATAAAAGAGAGGGCATGATTTCCTATTGGAATCTAGGTCATTTGTGCGGGGCAGCTCAGGGTTCCCCCATGGGGAGAGTTTGGGAACCAGGCCTTTGAGGACAGAAGACTGAGCACATGACTTGGGCTTCGCATTATGCTAAGGCTGAAGGTCATTGCTATAGGGTATGCTTTCCAGAACACCTGTGTACCTCATTGGATGTGACCTCTTGCCTCGGCCCAGGTCAAGGTCCCAGGGAAGAGGAATCTAGTTTGACACGGGGCCCTCCCCACTGCAGGGAGCCTTATTCCCCCTTCCTTCGGACAAAAACACAGCCTACTTGTGATCTCAGTCTGTCCAACAAATAAATAAAATCATTATAAATAAATAAATAAATATATTCAGGCAAGTTTTATATAGTGATCAAGTGCAATTCTGCAGTGTGGCTCAGGGTTCTTCCATCGGGAGATTTTGGGAACCAGGCCTCTGAGGTTGGAAGGCTGAGCAGCCGACCACGGCTTCATGTGAGGTATAGGGTTAGGGTTAGGGTTAGGGTTAGGGTTATGTTTAGGTGAGGGTTAGAGTAAGGGTTAGGGTTATGTTTTAGGAACAAGGCATGTCGGAACTGGCCACACAATACTGGCACACCAAGGGCTGAGTTGAGGGTGGGACTCAGCAGATTCCTCAGGCGATGGAATTTTGGACGTGACAGGCCAAGAGGGTGGAATGCCCTCAGGGGAGCATGCTGGTTTCTATATATCTGAAGGTACTGGATAGCACAGAAGGAAAGGGTCAGTTTCTGCCTGAGAGGCTGAGTCCTTCCTACAGACTGACTTTCCCATCCACAGGAGGACCTGGGTTCAGTCCTCCGGTGTCCAGAGTCTGATCACGTAACCTAGGCTTAGCCTTTGGCTCTGGGAGAATGGCTGACCTGATTTGTCAGGGCAGAATTAGGCTTTCCACAGGACTCAGTTGAGGACGTAGCCCTGGCGGACCATCCTATTCCCGGATTGTGGTGTGGGGGTCCTAGGAAGGTGTTGGTAGAATGATCGGCCAGGCAGATTTCTCCCTCCCCGAGGGTCTTCCACAGGGCTAAACTTCCCATTTGCCTAGTGGGCGGCACCCAGAGGCCTGCGATGTGAAGAAGGAATCCCCTACCTAGAGGGCTACCAGGGCAGGCAACCGGGGATAGAAGTCTGAAGAAGCACCCTCGGGTTAGGTTTAGGCCGATGCACATGGGAGGCCCTACCGGCCCTTGCTGAGGGATCATCAAACTCCTGGTTCCCGCTTCAGGTGGGCGCTCCTTGGAGCTGTGTCCCAAGGGGTGCATGCAGATTTCACCTGTTCTACGGATTCAGCTCATTTCTAAAGGGCAAACGTTCCCATTGGGATCTATGGACATTGTGCGGTGCACCTCAGGGTTCCCGCATCTGCAGAGTTCATGGACCAGGCTACTGAGGACAGAAGCCTGAGCATGGGACAGGGGCTTTGCATCAGGATTACCGTGAAGGTTATTTCACAAGTGAATGCTGTTGGTAACACCTGGGTGAGTCAGTGGGTTAGGCCATTGCCTTCAGCTCAGGACATGATCCCAGAGTCCTGGGATGTAGCCCCACATCGGGCTGTCTCCTCAGCAGGGAGCCTTCTTTCCCTTCTCTGGGCATGCAACACTGCCTACATCTTTTCGCGCCCTGCAAAGTGAAAAAGTAAAATCTTGAGGCAATAAATAAATAAATACATAAATAATAAATATATAAAAGAGAGGGCATGATTTCCTATTGGAATCTAGGTCATTTTTGCGGGGCAGCTCAGGGTTCCCCCATGGGGAGAGTTTGGGAACAAGGCCTTTGAGGACAGAAGACTGAGCACATGACTTGGGCTTCGCATTATGATAAGGCTGAAGGTCATTGCTATAGGGTATGCTTTCCAGAACACCTGTGTACCTCATTGGATGTGACCTCTTGCCTCGGCCCAGGTCAAGATCCCAGGGAAGAGGAATCTAGTTTGACACGGGGCCCTCCCCACTGCAGGGAGCCTTATTCCCCCTTCCTTCAGACAAAAACACAGCCTACTTGTGATCTCAGTCTGTCCAACAAATAAATAAAATCATTATAAATAAATAAATAAATATATTCAGGCATGTTTTATATAGTGCTCAAGTGCAATTCTGCAGTGTGGCTCAGGGTTCTTCCATCGGGAGATTTTGGGAACCAGGCCTCTGAAGTTGGAAGGCTGAGCAGCCGACGACGGCTTCATGTGAGGTATAGGGTTAGAGTTAGGGTTAGGGTTAGGATTATGTTTAGGTGAGGGTTAGATTAAGGGTTATGGTTATGTCTTAGGAACAAGGCATTTCGGAACTGGCCACACAATACTGGCACACCAAGGGCTGAGTTGAGGGTAGGACTCAGCAGAATCCTCAGGCGATGTAATTTTGTATGGGACAGGCCAAGAGGGTGGAATGCCCTCAGGGGAGCATGCTGGTTTCTATATATCTGAAGGTACTGGATAGCACAGAAGGAAAGGGTCAGTTTCTGCCTGAGAGGCTGAGTCCTTCCTACAGACTGACTTTCCCATCCACAGGAGGACCTGGGTTCAGTCCTCCGGTGTCCAGAGTCTGATCACGTAACCTAGGCTTAGCCTTTGGCTCTGGGAGAATGGCTGACCTGATTTGTCAGGGCAGAATTAGGCTTTCCACGGGACTCAGTTGAGGACGTAGCCCTGGCGGACCATCCTATTCCCGGATTGTGGTGTGGGGGTCCTAGGAAGGTGTTGGTAGAATGATCGGACAGGCAGATTTCTCCCTCCCCGAGGGTCTTCCACAGGGCTAAACTTCCCATTTGCCTAGTGGGCGGCACCCAGAGGCCTGCGATGTGAAGAAGGAATCCCCTACCTAGAGGGCTACCAGGGCAGGCAACCGGGGATAGAAGTCTGAAGAAGCACCCTCGGGTTAGGTTTAGGCCGATGCACATGGGAGGCCCTACCGGCCCTTGCTGAGGGATCATCAAACTCCTGGTTCCCGCTTCAGGTGGGCGCTCCTTGGAGCTGTGTCCCAAGGGGTGCATGCAGATTTCACCTGTTCTACGGATTCAGCTCATTTCTAAAGGGCAAACGTTCCCATTGGGATCTATGGACATTGTGCGGTGCACCTCAGGGTTCCCGCATCTGCAGAGTTCATGGACCAGGCTACTGAGGACAGAAGCCTGAGCATGGGACAGGGGCTTTGCATCAGGATTACCGTGAAGGTTATTTCACAAGTGAATGCTGTTGGTAACACCTGGGTGAGTCAGTGGGTTAGGCCACTGCCTTCAGCTCAGGACATGATCCCAGAGTCCTGGGATGGAGCCCCACATCGGGCTGTCTCCTCAGCAGGGAGCCTTCTTTCCCTTCTCTGGGTGTGCAATACTGCCTACATCTTTTCGCTCCCTGCAAAGTGAAAAAGTAAAATCTTGAGGCAATAAATAAATAAATACATAAATAATAAATATATAAAACAGAGGGCATGATTTCCTATTGGAATCTAGGTCATTTGTGCGGGGCAGCTCAGGGTTCCCCCATGGGGAGAGTTTGGGAACCAGGCCTTTGAGGACAGAAGACTGAGCACATGACTTGGGCTTCGCATTATGCTAAGGCTGAAGGTCATTGCTATAGGGTATGCTTTCCAGAACACCTGTGTACCTCATTGGATGTGACCTCTTGCCTCGGCCCAGGTCAAGATCCCAGGGAAGAGGAATCTAGTTTGACACGGGGCCCTCCCCACTGCAGGGAGCCTTATTCCCCCTTCCTTCGGACAAAAACACAGCCTACTTGTGATCTCAGTCTGTCCAACAAATAAATAAAATCATTATAAATAAATAAATAAATATATTCAGGCATGTTTTATATAGTGATCAAATGCAATTCTGCAGTGTGGCTCAGGGTTCTTCCATCGGGAGATTTTGGGAACCAGGCCTCTGAGGTTGGAAGGCTGAGCAGCCGACCACGGCTTCATGTGAGGTATAGGGTTAGGGTTAGGGTTAGGGTTAGGGTTAGGGTTATGTTTAGGTGAGGGTTAGAGTAAGGGTTAGGGTTATGTTTTAGGAACAAGGCATGTCGGAACTGGCCACACAATACTGGCACACCAAGGGCTGAGTTGAGGGTGGGACTCAGCAGAATCCTCAGGCCATGGAATTTTGGACGGGACAGGCCAAGAGGGTGGAATGCCCTCAGGGGAGCATGCTGGTTTCTATATATCTGAAGGTACTGGATAGCACAGAAGGAAAGGGTCAGTTTCTGCCTGAGAGGCTGAGTCCTTCCTACAGACTGACTTTCCCATCCACAGGAGGACCTGGGTTCAGTCCTCCGGTGTCCAGAGTCTGATCACGTAACCTAGGCTTAGCCTTTGGCTCTGGGTGAATGGCTGACCTGATTTGTCAGGGCAGAATTAGGCTTTCCACAGGACTCAGTTGAGGACGTAGCCCTGGCGGACCATCCTATTCCCGGATTGTGGTGTGGGGGTCCTAGGAAGGTGTTGGTAGAATGATCGGACAGGCAGATTTCTCCCTCCCCGAGGGTCTTCCACAGGGCTAAACTTCCCATTTGCCTAGTGGGCGGCACCCAGAGGCCTGCGATGTGAAGAAGGAATCCCCTACCTAGAGGGCTACCAGGGCAGGCAACCGGGGATAGAAGTCTGAAGAAGCACCCTCGGGTTAGGGTTAGGCCGATGCACATGGGAGGCCCTACCGGCCCTTGCTGAGGGATCATCAAACTCCTGGTTCCCGCTTCAGGTGGGCGCTCCTTGGAGCTGTGTCCCAAGGGGTGCATGCAGATTTCACCTGTTCTACGGATTCAGCTCATTTCTAAAGGGCAAACGTTCCCATTGGGATCTATGGACATTGTGCGGTGCAACTCAGGGTTCCCGCATCTGCAGAGTTCATGGACCAGGCTACTGAGGACAGAAGCCTGAGCATGGGACAGGGGCTTTGCATCAGGATTACAGTGAAGGTTATTTCACAAGTGAATGCTGTTGGTAACACCTGGGTGAGTCAGTGGGTTAGGCCATTGCCTTCAGCTCAGGATAAGATCCCAGAGTCCTGGGATGGAGCCCCACATCGGGCTGTCTCCTCAGCAGGGAGCCTTCTTTCCCTTCTCTGGGCTTGCAACACGGCCTACATCTTTTCGCTTCCTGCAAAGTGAAAAAGTAAAATCTTGAGGCAATAAATAAATAAATACATAAATAATAAATATATAAAAGAGAGGGCATGATTTCCTATTGGAATCTAGGTCATTTGTGCGGGGCAGCTCAGGGTTCCCCCATGGGGAGAGTTTGGGAACCAGGCCTTTGAGGACAGAAGACTGAGCACATGACTTGGGCTTCGCATTATGCTAAGGCTGAAGGTCATTGCTATAGGGTATGCTTTCCAGAACACCTGTGTACCTCATTGGATGTGACCTCTTGCCTCGGCCCAGGTCAAGGTCCCAGGGAAGAGGAATCTAGTTTGACACGGGGCCCTCCCCACTGCAGGGAGCCTTATTCCCCCTTCCTTCGGACAAAAACACAGCCTACTTGTGATCTCAGTCTGTCCAACAAATAAATAAAATCATTATAAATAAATAAATAAATATATTCAGGCAAGTTTTATATAGTGATCAAGTGCAATTCTGCAGTGTGGCTCAGGGTTCTTCCATCGGGAGATTTTGGGAACCAGGCCTCTGAGGTTGGAAGGCTGAGCAGCCGACCACGGCTTCATGTGAGGTATAGGGTTAGGGTTAGGGTTAGGGTTAGGGTTATGTTTAGGTGAGGGTTAGAGTAAGGGTTAGGGTTATGTTTTAGGAACAAGGCATGTCGGAACTGGCCACACAATACTGGCACACCAAGGGCTGAGTTGAGGGTGGGACTCAGCAGATTCCTCAGGCGATGGAATTTTGGACGTGACAGGCCAAGAGGGTGGAATGCCCTCAGGGGAGCATGCTGGTTTCTATATATCTGAAGGTACTGGATAGCACAGAAGGAAAGGGTCAGTTTCTGCCTGAGAGGCTGAGTCCTTCCTACAGACTGACTTTCCCATCCACAGGAGGACCTGGGTTCAGTCCTCCGGTGTCCAGAGTCTGATCACGTAACCTAGGCTTAGCCTTTGGCTCTGGGAGAATGGCTGACCTGATTTGTCAGGGCAGAATTAGGCTTTCCACAGGACTCAGTTGAGGACGTAGCCCTGGCGGACCATCCTATTCCCGGATTGTGGTGTGGGGGTCCTAGGAAGGTGTTGGTAGAATGATCGGCCAGGCAGATTTCTCCCTCCCCGAGGGTCTTCCACAGGGCTAAACTTCCCATTTGCCTAGTGGGCGGCACCCAGAGGCCTGCGATGTGAAGAAGGAATCCCCTACCTAGAGGGCTACCAGGGCAGGCAACCGGGGATAGAAGTCTGAAGAAGCACCCTCGGGTTAGGTTTAGGCCGATGCACATGGGAGGCCCTACCGGCCCTTGCTGAGGGATCATCAAACTCCTGGTTCCCGCTTCAGGTGGGCGCTCCTTGGAGCTGTGTCCCAAGGGGTGCATGCAGATTTCACCTGTTCTACGGATTCAGCTCATTTCTAAAGGGCAAACGTTCCCATTGGGATCTATGGACATTGTGCGGTGCACCTCAGGGTTCCCGCATCTGCAGAGTTCATGGACCAGGCTACTGAGGACAGAAGCCTGAGCATGGGACAGGGGCTTTGCATCAGGATTACCGTGAAGGTTATTTCACAAGTGAATGCTGTTGGTAACACCTGGGTGAGTCAGTGGGTTAGGCCATTGCCTTCAGCTCAGGACATGATCCCAGAGTCCTGGGATGTAGCCCCACATCGGGCTGTCTCCTCAGCAGGGAGCCTTCTTTCCCTTCTCTGGGCATGCAACACTGCCTACATCTTTTCGCGCCCTGCAAAGTGAAAAAGTAAAATCTTGAGGCAATAAATAAATAAATACATAAATAATAAATATATAAAAGAGAGGGCATGATTTCCTATTGGAATCTAGGTCATTTTTGCGGGGCAGCTCAGGGTTCCCCCATGGGGAGAGTTTGGGAACAAGGCCTTTGAGGACAGAAGACTGAGCACATGACTTGGGCTTCGCATTATGATAAGGCTGAAGGTCATTGCTATAGGGTATGCTTTCCAGAACACCTGTGTACCTCATTGGATGTGACCTCTTGCCTCGGCCCAGGTCAAGATCCCAGGGAAGAGGAATCTAGTTTGACACGGGGCCCTCCCCACTGCAGGGAGCCTTATTCCCCCTTCCTTCAGACAAAAACACAGCCTACTTGTGATCTCAGTCTGTCCAACAAATAAATAAAATCATTATAAATAAATAAATAAATATATTCAGGCATGTTTTATATAGTGCTCAAGTGCAATTCTGCAGTGTGGCTCAGGGTTCTTCCATCGGGAGATTTTGGGAACCAGGCCTCTGAAGTTGGAAGGCTGAGCAGCCGACGACGGCTTCATGTGAGGTATAGGGTTAGAGTTAGGGTTAGGGTTAGGATTATGTTTAGGTGAGGGTTAGATTAAGGGTTATGGTTATGTCTTAGGAACAAGGCATTTCGGAACTGGCCACACAATACTGGCACACCAAGGGCTGAGTTGAGGGTAGGACTCAGCAGAATCCTCAGGCGATGTAATTTTGTATGGGACAGGCCAAGAGGGTGGAATGCCCTCAGGGGAGCATGCTGGTTTCTATATATCTGAAGGTACTGGATAGCACAGAAGGAAAGGGTCAGTTTCTGCCTGAGAGGCTGAGTCCTTCCTACAGACTGACTTTCCCATCCACAGGAGGACCTGGGTTCAGTCCTCCGGTGTCCAGAGTCTGATCACGTAACCTAGGCTTAGCCTTTGGCTCTGGGAGAATGGCTGACCTGATTTGTCAGGGCAGAATTAGGCTTTCCACGGGACTCAGTTGAGGACGTAGCCCTGGCGGACCATCCTATTCCCGGATTGTGGTGTGGGGGTCCTAGGAAGGTGTTGGTAGAATGATCGGACAGGCAGATTTCTCCCTCCCCGAGGGTCTTCCACAGGGCTAAACTTCCCATTTGCCTAGTGGGCGGCACCCAGAGGCCTGCGATGTGAAGAAGGAATCCCCTACCTAGAGGGCTACCAGGGCAGGCAACCGGGGATAGAAGTCTGAAGAAGCACCCTCGGGTTAGGTTTAGGCCGATGCACATGGGAGGCCCTACCGGCCCTTGCTGAGGGATCATCAAACTCCTGGTTCCCGCTTCAGGTGGGCGCTCCTTGGAGCTGTGTCCCAAGGGGTGCATGCAGATTTCACCTGTTCTACGGATTCAGCTCATTTCTAAAGGGCAAACGTTCCCATTGGGATCTATGGACATTGTGCGGTGCACCTCAGGGTTCCCGCATCTGCAGAGTTCATGGACCAGGCTACTGAGGACAGAAGCCTGAGCATGGGACAGGGGCTTTGCATCAGGATTACCGTGAAGGTTATTTCACAAGTGAATGCTGTTGGTAACACCTGGGTGAGTCAGTGGGTTAGGCCATTGCCTTCAGCTCAGGACATGATCCCAGAGTCCTGGGATGTAGCCCCACATCGGGCTGTCTCCTCAGCAGGGAGCCTTCTTTCCCTTCTCTGGGCGTGCAACACTGCCTACATCTTTTCGCGCCCTCAAAGTGAAAAAGTAAAATCTTGAGGCAATAAATAAATAAATACATAAATAATAAATATATAAAAGAGAGGGCATGATTTCCTATTGGAATCTAGGTCATTTTTGCGGGGCAGCTCAGGGTTCCCCCATGGGGAGAGTTTGGGAACCAGGCCTTTGAGGACAGAAGACTGAGCACATGACTTGGGCTTCGCATTATGCTAAGGCTGAAGGTCATTGCTATAGGGTATGCTTTCCAGAACACCTGTGTACCTCATTGGATGTGACCTCTTGCCTCGGCACAGGTCAAGATCCCAGGGAAGAGGAATCTAGTTTGACACGGTGCCCTCCCCACTGCAGGGAGCCTTATTCCCCCTTCCTTCAGACAAAAACACAGCCTACTTGTGATCTCAGTCTGTCCAACAAATAAATAAAATCATTATAAATAAATAAATAAATATATTCAGGCATGTTTTATATAGTGCTCAAGTGCAATTCTGCAGTGTGGCTCAGGGTTCTTCCATCGGGAGATTTTGGGAACCAGGCCTCTGAGGTTGGAAGGCTGAGCAGCCGACGACGGCTTCATGTGAGGTATAGGGTTAGAGTTAGGGGTAGGGTTAGGATTATGTTTAGGTGAGGGTTAGAGTAAGGGTTATGGTTATGTCTTAGGAACAAGGCATTTCGGAACTGGCCACACAATACTGGCACACCAAGGGCTGAGTTGAGGGTGGGACTCAGCAGAATCCTCAGGCGATGGAATTTTGGACGGGACAGGCCAAGAGGGTGGAATGCCCTCAGGGGAGCATGCTGGTTTCTATATATCTGAAGGTACTGGATAGCACAGAAGGAAAGGGTCAGTTTCTGCCTGAGAGGCTGAGTCCTTCCTACAGACTGACTTTCCCATCCACAGGAGGACCTGGGTTCAGTCCTCCGGTGTCCAGAGTCTGATCACGTAACCTAGGCTTAGCCTTTGGCTCTGGGAGAATGGCTGACCTGATTTGTCAGGGCAGAATTAGGCTTTACACAGGACTCAGTTGAGGACGTAGCCCTGGCGGACCATCCTATTCCCGGATTGTGGTGTGGGAGTCCTAGGAAGGTGTTGGTAGAATGATCGGACAGGCAGATTTCTCCCTTCCCTAGGGTCTTCCACAGGGCTAAACTTCCCATTTGCCTAGTGGGAGGCACCCAGGGGCCTGCGATGTGAAGAAGGAATCCCCTACCTAGAGGGCTACCAGCGCTGGCAACCGGGGATAGAAGTCTGAAGAAGCACCCTCGGGTTAGGGTTAGGCCGATGCACATGGGAGGCCCTACCGGCCCTTGCTGAGGGATCATCAAACTCCTGGTTCCCGCTTCAGGTGGGCGCTCCTTGGAGCTGTGTCACAAGGGGTGCATGCAGATTTCACTTGTTCTACGGATTAAGCTCATTTCAAAAGGGCAAACGTTCCCATTGGGATCTATGGACATTGTGCGGTGCACCTCAGGGTTCCCGCATCTGCAGAGTTCATGGACCAGGCTACTGAGGACAGAAGCCTGAGCATGGGACAGGGGCTTTGCATCAGGATTACCGTGAAGGTTATTTCACAAGTGAATGCTGTTGGTAACACCTGGGTGAGTCAGTGGGTTAGGCCATTGCCTTCAGCTCAGGACATGATCCCAGAGTCCTGGGATGGAGGCCCACATCGGGCTGTCTCCTCAGCAGGGAGCCTTCTTTCCCTTCGCTGGGCGTGCAACACTGCCTACATCTTTTCGCTCCCTGCAATGTGAAAAAGTAAAATCTTGAGGCAATAAATAAATAAATACATAAATAATAAATATATAAAAGAGAGGGCATGATTTCCTATTGGAATCTAGGTCATTTGTGCGGGGCAGCTCAGGGTTCCCCCATGGGGAGAGTTTGGGAACCAGGCCTTTGAGGACAGAAGACTGAGCACATGACTTGGGCTTCGCATTATGCTAAGGCTGAAGGTCATTGCTATAGGGTATGCTTTCCAGAACACCTGTGTACCTCATTGGATGTGACCTCTTGCCTCGGCACAGGTCAAGATCCCAGGGAAGAGGAATCTAGTTTGACACGGGGCCCTCCCCACTGCAGGGAGCCTTATTCCCCCTTCCTTCAGACAAAAACACAGCCTACTTGTGATCTCAGTCTGTCCAACAAATAAATAAAATCATTATAAATAAATAAATAAATATATTCAGGCATGTTTTATATAGTGCTCAAGTGCAATTCTGCAGTGTGGCTCAGGGTTCTTCCATCGGGAGATTTTGGGAACCAGGCCTCTGAGGTTGGAAGGCTGAGCAGCCGACGACGGCTTCATGTGAGGTATAGGGTTAGAGTTAGGGGTAGGGTTAGGATTATGTTTAGGTGAGGGTTAGAGTAAGGGTTATGGTTATGTCTTAGGAACAAGGCATTTCGGAACTGGCCACACAATACTGGCACACCAAGGGCTGAGTTGAGGGTGGGACTCAGCAGAATCCTCAGGCGATGGAATTTTGGACGGGACAGGCCAAGAGGGTGGAATGCCCTCAGGGGAGCATGCTGGTTTCTATATATCTGAAGGTACTGGATAGCACAGAAGGAAAGGGTCAGTTTCTGCCTGAGAGGCTGAGTCCTTCCTACTGACTGACTTTCCCATCTACAGGAGGACCTGGGTTCAGTCCTCCGGTGTCCAGAGTCTGATCACGTAACCTAGGCTTAGCCTTTGGCTCTGGGAGAATGGCTGACCTGATTCGTCAGGGCAGAATTAGGCTTTCCACGGGACTCAGTTGAGGACGTAGCCCTGGCGGACCATCCTATTCCCGGATTGTGGTGTGGGGGTCCTAGGAAGGTGTTGGTAGAATGATCGGACAGGCAGATTTCTCCCTCCCCGAGGGTCTTCCACAGGGCTAAACTTCCCATTTGCCTAGTGGGCGGCACCCAGAGGCCTGTGATGTGAAGAAGGAATCCCCTACCTAGAGGGCTACCAGGGCAGGCAACCGGGGATAGAAGTCTGAAGAAGCACCCTCGGGTTAGGGTTAGGCCGATGCACATGGGAGGCCCTACCGGCCCTTGCTGAGGGATCATCAAACTCCTGGTTCCCGCTTCAGGTGGGCGCTCCTTGGAGCTGTGTCCCAAGGGGTGCATGCAGATTTCACCTGTTCTACGGATTCAGCTCATTTCTAAAGGCCAAACGTTCCCATTGGGATCTATGGACATTGTGCGGTGCACCTCAGGGTTCCCGCATCTGCAGAGTTCATGGACCAGAATACTGAGGACAGAAGCCTGAGCATGGGACAGGGGCTTTGCATCAGGATTACCGTGAAGGTTATTTCACAAGTGAATGCTGTTGGTAACACCTGGGTGAGTCAGTGGGTTAGGCCACTGCCTTCAGCTCAGGACATGATCCCAGAGTCCTGGGATGGAGCCCCACATCGGGCTGTCTCCTCAGCAGGGAGCCTTCTTTCCCTTCTCTGGGTGTGCAATACTGCCTACATCTTTTCGCTCCCTGCAAAGTGAAAAAGTAAAATCTTGAGGCAATAAATAAATAAATACATAAATAATAAATATATAAAAGAGAGGGCATGATTTCCTATTGGAATCTAGGTCATTTGTGCGGGGCAGCTCAGGGTTCCCCCATGGGGAGAGTTTGGGAACCAGGCCTTTGAGGACAGAAGACTGAGCACATGACTTGGGCTTCGCATTATGCTAAGGCTGAAGGTCATTGCTATAGGGTATGCTTTCCAGAACACCTGTGTACCTCATTGGATGTGACCTCTTGCCTCGGCCCAGGTCAAGATCCCAGGGAAGAGGAATCTAGTTTGACACCGGGCCCTCCCCACTGCAGGGAGCCTTATTCCCCCTTCCTTCAGACAAAAACACAGCCTACTTGTGATCTCAGTCTGTTTAACAAATAAATAAAATCATTATATATAAATAAATAAATATATTCAGGCATGTTTTATATAGTGATCAAGTGCAATTCTGCAGTGTGGCTCAGGGTTCTTCCATCGGGAGATTTTGGGAACCAGGCCTCTGAGGTTGGAAGGCTGAGCAGCCGACCACGGCTTCATGTGAGGTATAGGGTTAGGGTTAGGGTTAGGGTTAGGGTTAGGGTTATGTTTAGGTGAGGGTTAGAGTAAGGGTTAGGGTTATGTTTTAGGAACAAGGCATGTCGGAACTGGCAACACAATACTGGCACACCAAGGGCTGAGGTGAGTGTGGGACTCAGCAGAATCCTCAGGCGATGGAATTTTGTATGGGACAGGCCAAGAGGGTGGAATGCCCTCAGGGGAGCATGCTGGTTTCTATATATCTGAAGGTACTGGATAGCACAGAAGGAAAGGGTCAGTTTCTGCCTGAGAGGCTGAGTCCTTCCTACTGACTGACTTTCCCATCTACAGGAGGACCTGGGTTCAGTCCTCCGGTGTCCAGAGTCTGATCACGTAACCTAGGCTTAGCCTTTGGCTCTGGGAGAATGGCTGACCTGATTCGTCAGGGCAGAATTAGGCTTTCCACGGGACTCAGTTGAGGACGTAGCCCTGGCGGACCATCCTATTCCCGGATTGTGGTGTGGGGGTCCTAGGAAGGTGTTGGTAGAATGATCGGACAGGCAGATTTCTCCCTCCCCGAGGGTCTTCCACAGGGCTAAACTTCCCATTTGCCTAGTGGGCGGCACCCAGAGGCCTGTGATGTGAAGAAGGAATCCCCTACCTAGAGGGCTACCAGGGCAGGCAACCGGGGATAGAAGTCTGAAGAAGCACCCTCGGGTTAGGGTTAGGCCGATGCACATGGGAGGCCCTACCGGCCCTTGCTGAGGGATCATCAAACTCCTGGTTCCCGCTTCAGGTGGGCGCTCCTTGGAGCTGTGTCCCAAGGGGTGCATGCAGATTTCACCTGTTCTACGGATTCAGCTCATTTCTAAAGGGCAAACGTTCCCATTGGGATCTATGGACATTGTGCGGTGCACCTCAGGGTTCCCGCATCTGCAGAGTTCATGGACCAGAATACTGAGGACAGAAGCCTGAGCATGGGACAGGGGCTTTGCATCAGGATTACCGTGAAGATTATTTCACAAGTGAATGCTGTTGGTAACACCTGGGTGAGTCAGTGGGTTAGGCCATTGCCTTCAGCTCAGGACATGATCCCAGAGTCCTGGGATGGAGCCCCACATCGGGCTGTCTCCTCAGCAGGGAGTCTTCTTTCCCTTCTCTGGGCGTGCAACACTGCCTACATCTTTCTGCTTCCTGCAAAGTGAAAAAGTAAAATCTTGAGGCAATAAATAAATAAATACATAAATAATAAATATATAAAAGAGAGGGCATGATTTCCTATTGGAATCTAGGTCATTTGTGCGGGGCAGCTCAGGGTTCCCCCATGGGGAGAGTTTGGGAACCAGGCCTTTGAGGACAGAAGACTGAGCACATGACTTGGGCTTCGCATTATGCTAAGGCTGAAGGTCATTGCTATAGGGTATGCTTTCCAGAACACCTGTGTACCTCATTGGATGTGACCTCTTGCCTCGGCCCAGGTCAAGATCCCAGGGAAGAGGAATCTAGTTTGACACGGGGCCCTCCCCACTGCAGGGAGCCTTATTCCCCCTTCCTTCGGACAAAAACACAGCCTACTTGTGATCTCAGTCTGTCCAACAAATAAATAAAATCATTATATATAAATAAATAAATATATTCAGGCATGTTTTATATAGTGATCAAGTGCAATTCTGCAGTGTGGCTCAGGGTTCTTCCATCGGGAGATTTTGGGAACCAGGCCTCTGAGGTTGGAAGGCAGAGCAGCCGGCCACGATTCATGTGAGGTATAGGGTTAGGGTTAGGGTTAGTGTTAGGGTTAGGGTTATGTTTAGGTGAGGGTTAGAGTAAGGGTTAGGGTTATATCTTAGGAACAAGGCATGTCGGAACTGGCCACACAATACTGGCACACCAAGGGCTGAGTTGAGGGTGGGACTCAACAGAATCCTCAGGCGATGGAATTTTGGACAGGACAGGCCAAGAGGGCGGAATGCCCTCAGGGGAGCATGCTGGTTACTATATATCTGAAGGTACTGGATAGCACAGAAGGAAAGGGTCAGTTTCTGCCTGAGAGGCTGAGTCCTTCCTACAGACTGACTTTCCCATCCACAGGAGGACCTGGGTTCAGTCCTCCGGTGTCCAGAGTCTGATCACGTAACCTAGGCTTAGCCTTTGGCTCTGGGTGAATGGCTGACCTGATTTGTCAGGGCAGAATTAGGCTTTCCACAGGACTCAGTTGAGGACGTAGCCCTGGCGGACCATCCTATTCCCGGATTGTGGTGTGGGGGTCCTAGGAAGGTGTTGGTAGAATGATCGGACAGGCAGATTTCTCCCTCCCCTAGGGTCTTCCACAGGGCTAAACTTCCCATTTGCCTAGTGGGTGGCACCCAGAGGCCTGCGATATGAAGAAGGAATCCCCTACCTAGAGGGCTACCAGGGCAGGCAACCGGGGATAGAAGTCTGAAGAAGCACCCTCGGGTTAGGGTTAGGCCGATGCACATGGGAGGCCCTATCGGCCCTTGCTGAGGGATCATCAAACTCCTGGTTCCCGCTTCAGGTGGGCGCTCCTTGGAGCTGTGTCCCAAGGGGTGCATGCAGATTTCACCTGTTCTACGGATTCAGCTCATTTCTAAAGGGCAAACGTTCCCATTGGGATCTATGGACATTGTGCGGTGCACCTCAGGGTTCCCGCATTTGCAGAGTTCATGGACCAGAATACTGAGGACAGAAGCCTGAGCATGGGACAGGGGCTTTGCTTCAGGATTACCGTGAAGGTTATTTCACAAGTGAATGCTGTTGGTAACACCTGGGTGAGTCAGTGGGTTAGGCCACTGCCTTCAGCACAGGACATGATCCCAGAGTCCTGGGATGGAGCCCCACATCGGGCTGTCTCCTCAGCAGGGAGCCTTCTTTCCCTTCTCTGGGTGTGCAATACTGCCTACATCTTTTCGCTCCCTGCAAAGTGAAAAAGTAAAATCTTGAGGCAATAAATAAATAAATACATAAATAATAAATATATAAAAGAGAGGGCATGATTTCCTATTGGAATCTAGGTCATTTGTGCGGGGCAGCTCAGGGTTCCCCCATGGGGAGAGTTTGGGAACCAGGCCTTTGAGGACAGAAGACTGAGCACATGACTTGGGCTTCGCATTATGCTAAGGCTGAAGGTCATTGCTATAGGGTATGCTTTCCAGAACACCTGTGTACCTCATTGGATGTGACCTCTTGCCTCGGCCCAGGTCAAGATCCCAGGGAAGAGGAATCTAGTTTGACACGGGGCCCTCCCCACTGCAGGGAGCCTTATTCCCCCTTCCTTCAGACAAAAACACAGCCTACTTGTGATCTCAGTCTGTTTAACAAATAAATAAAATCATTATATATAAATAAATAAATATATTCAGGCATGTTTTATATAGTGATCAAATGCAATTCTGCAGTGTGGCTCAGGGTTCTTCCATCGGGAGATTTTGGGAACCAGGCCTCTGAGGTTGGAAGGCTGAGCCGCCGACCACGGCTTCATGTGAGGTATAGGGTTAGGGTTAGGGTTAGGGTTAGGGTTAGGGTTATGTTTAGGTGAGGGTTAGAGTAAGGGTTAGGGTTATGTTTTAGGAACAAGGCATGTCGGAACTGGCCACACAATACTGGCACACCAAGGGCTGAGTTGAGGGTGGGACTCAGCAGAATCCTCAGGCGATGGAATTTTGGACGGGACAGGCCAAGAGGGTGGAATGCCCTCAGGGTAGCATGCTGGTTTCTATATATCTGAAGGTACTGGATAGCACAGAAGGAAAGGGTCAGTTTCTGCCTGAGAGGCTGAGTCCTTCCTACTGACTGACTTTCCCATCCACAGGAGGACCTGGGTTCAGTCCTCCGGTGTCCAGAGTCTGATCACGTAACCTAGGCTTAGCCTTTGGCTCTGGGAGAATGGCTGACCTGATTCGTCAGGGCAGAATTAGGCTTTCCACGGGACTCAGTTGAGGACGTAGCCCTGGCGGACCATCCTATTCCCGGATTGTGGTGTGGGGGTCCTAGGAAGGTGTTGGTAGAATGATCGGACAGGCAGATTTCTCCCTCCCCGAGGGTCTTCCACAGGGCTAAACTTCCCATTTGCCTAGTGGGCGGCACCCAGAGGCCTGTGATGTGAAGAAGGAATCCCCTACCTAGAGGGCTACCAGGGCAGGCAACCGGGGATAGAAGTCTGAAGAAGCACCCTCGGGTTAGGGTTAGGCCGATGCACATGGGAGGCCCTACCGGCCCTTGCTGAGGGATCATCAAACTCCTGGTTCCCGCTTCAGGTGGGCGCTCCTTGGGGCTGTGTCCCAAGGGGTGCATGCAGATTTCACCTGTTCTACGGATTCAGCTCATTTCTAAAGGGCAAACGTTCCCATTGGGATCTATGGACATTGTGCGGTGCACCTCAGGGTTCCCGCATCTGCAGAGTTCATGGACCAGGGTACTGAGGACAGAAGCCTGAGCATGGGACAGGGGCTTTGCATCAGGATTACCGTGAAGGTTATTTCACAAGTGAATGCTGTTGGTAACACCTGGGTGAGTCAGTGGGTTAGGCCACTGCCTTCAGCTCAGGACATGATCCCAGAGTCCTGGGATGGAGGCCCACATCGGGCTGTCTCCTCAGCAGGGAGCCTTCTTTCCCTTCTCTGGGCGTGCAACACTGCCTACATCTTTTCGCTCCCTGCAATGTGAAAAAGTAAAATCTTGAGGCAATAAATAAATAAATACATAAATAATAAATATATAAAAGAGAGGGCATGATTTCCTATTGGAATCTAGGTCATTTTTGCGGGGCAGCTCAGGGTTCCCCCATGGGGAGAGTTTGGGAACCAGGCCTTTGAGGACAGAAGACTGAGCACATGACTTGGGCTTCGCATTATGCTAAGGCTGAAGGTCATTGCTATAGGGTATGCTTTCCAGAACACCTGTGAACCTCATTGGATGTGACCTCTTGCCTCGGCCCAGGTCAAGATCCCAGGGAAGAGGAATCTAGTTTGACACGGGGCCCTCCCCACTGCAGGGAGCCTTATTCCCCCTTCCTTCGGACAAAAACACAGCCTACTTGTGATCTCAGTCTGTCCAACAAATAAATAAAATCATTATAAATAAATAAATAAATATATTCAGGCATGTTTTATATAGTGATCAAGTGCAATTCTGCAGTGTGGCTCAGGGTTCTTCCATCGGGAGATTTTGGGAACCAGGCCTCTGAGGTTGGAAGGCTGAGCAGCCGACCACGGCTTCATGTGAGGTATAGGGTTAGGGTTAGGGTAGTGTTAGGGTTAGGGTTATTTTTAGGTGAGGGTTAGAGTAAGGGTTAGGGTTATATCTTAGGAACAAGGCATGTCGGAACTGGCCACACAATACTGGCACACCAAGGGCTGAGTTGAGGGTGGGACTCAGCAGAATCCTCAGGTGATGGAATTTTGGACAGGACAGGCCAAGAGGGTGGAATGCCCTCAGGGTAGCATGCTGGTTTCTATATATCTGAAGGTACTGGATAGCACAGAAGGAAAGGGTCAGTTTCTGCCTGAGAGGCTGAGTCCTTCCTACAGACTGACTTTCCCATCCACAGGAGGACCTGGGTTCAGTCCTCCGGTGTCCAGAGTCTGATCACGTAACCTAGGCTTAGCCTTTGGCTCTGGGAGAATGGCTGACCTGATTCGTCAGGGCAGAATTAGGCTTTCCACGGGACTCAGTTGAGGACGTAGCCCTGGCGGACCATCCTATTCCCGGATTGTGGTGTGGGGGTCCTAGGAAGGTGTTGGTAGAATGATCGGACAGGCAGATTTCTCCCTCCCCGAGGGTCTTCCACAGGGCTAAACTTCCCATTTGCCTAGTGGGCGGCACCCAGAGGCCTGTGATGTGAAGAAGGAATCCCCTACCTAGAGGGCTACCAGGGCAGGCAACCGGGGATAGAAGTCTGAAGAAGCACCCTCGGGTTAGGGTTAGGCCGATGCACATGGGAGGCCCTACCGGCCCTTGCTGAGGGATCATCAAACTCCTGGTTCCCGCTTCAGGTGGGCGCTCCTTGGGGCTGTGTCCCAAGGGGTGCATGCAGATTTCACCTGTTCTACGGATTCAGCTCATTTCTAAAGGGCAAACGTTCCCATTGGGATCTATGGACATTGTGCGGTTCACCTCAGGGTTCCCGCATCTGCAGAGTTCATGGACCAGGCTACTGAGGACAGAAGCCTGAGCATGGGACAGGGGCTTTGCATCAGGATTACCGTGAAGGTTATTTCACAAGTGAATGCTGTTGGTAAACCTGGGTGAGTCAGTGGGTTAGGCCACTGCCTTCAGCTCAGGACATGATCCCAGAGTCCTGGGATGGAGGCCCACATCGGGCTGTCTCCTCAGCAGGGAGCCTTCTTTCCCTTCTCTGGGCGTGCAACACTGCCTACATCTTTTCGCTCCCTGCAATGTGAAAAAGTAAAATCTTGAGGCAATAAATAAATAAATACATAAATAATAAATATATAAAAGAGAGGGCATGATTTCCTATTGGAATCTAGGTCATTTTTGCGGGGCAGCTCAGGGTTCCCCCATGGGGAGAGTTTGGGAACCAGGCCTTTGAGGACAGAAGACTGAGCACATGACTTGGGCTTCGCATTATGCTAAGGCTGAAGGTCATTGCTATAGGGTATGCTTTCCAGAACACCTGTGAACCTCATTGGATGTGACCTCTTGCCTCGGCCCAGGTCAAGATCCCAGGGAAGAGGAATCTAGTTTGACACGGGGCCCTCCCCACTGCAGGGAGCCTTATTCCCCCTTCCTTCGGACAAAAACACAGCCTACTTGTGATCTCAGTCTGTCCAACAAATAAATAAAATCATTATAAATAAATAAATAAATATATTCAGGCATGTTTTATATAGTGATCAAGTGCAATTCTGCAGTGTGGCTCAGGGTTCTTCCATCGGGAGATTTTGGGAACCAGGCCTCTGAGGTTGGAAGGCTGAGCAGCCGACCACGGCTTCATGTGAGGTATAGGGTTAGGGTTAGGGTTAGGGTTAGGGTTAGGGTTATGTTTAGGTGAGGGTTAGAGTAAGGGTTAGGGTTATGTTTTAGGAACAAGGCATGTCGGAACTGGCCACACAATACTGGCACACCAAGGGCTGAGTTGAGGGTGGGACTCAGCAGAATCCTCAGGCGATGGAATTTTGGACGGGACAGGCCAAGAGGGTGGAATGCTCTCAGGGGAGCATGCTGGTTTCTATATATCTGAAGGTACTGGATAGCACAGAAGGAAAGGGTCAGTTTCTGCCTGAGAGGCTGAGTCCTTCCTACTGACTGACTTTCCCATCCACAGGAGGACCTGGGTTCAGTCCTCCGGTGTCCAGAGTCTGATCACGTAACCTAGGCTTAGCCTTTGGCTCTGGGAGAATGGCTGACCTGATTTGTCAGGGCAGAATTAGGCTTTCCACGGGACTCAGTTGAGGACGTAGCCCTGGCGGACCATCCTATTCCCGGATTGTGGTGTGGGGGTCCTAGGAAGGTGTTGGTAGAATGATCGGACAGGCAGATTTCTCCCTCCCCGAGGGTCTTCCACAGGGCTAAACTTCCAATTTGCCTAGTGGGCGGCACCCAGAGGCCTGTGATGTGAAGAAGGAATCCCCTACCTAGAGGGCTACCAGGGCAGGCAACCGGGGATAGAAGTCTGAAGAAGCACCCTCGGGTTAGGGTTAGGCCGATGCACATGGGAGGCCCTACCGGCCCTTGCTAGGGATCATCAAACTCCTGGTTCCCGTTTCAGGTGGGCGCTCCTTGGGGCTGTGTCCCAAGGGGTGCATGCAGATTTCACCTGTTCTACGGATTCAGCTCATTTCTAAAGGGCAAACGTTCCCATTGGGATCTATGGACATTGTGCGGTGCACCTCAGGGTTCCCGCATCTGCAGAGTTCATGGACCAGGCTACTGAGGACAGAAGCCTGAGCATGGGACAGGGGCTTTGCATCAGGATTACCGTGAAGGTTATTTCACAAGTGAATGCTGTTGGTAACACCTGGGTGAGTCAGTGGGTTAGGCCATTGCCTTCAGATCAGGACATGATCCCAGGGTCCTGGGATGGAGCCCCACATCGGGCTGTCTCCTCAGCAGGGAGCCTTCTTTCCCTTCTCTGGGCGTGCAACACTGCCTACATCTTTTCGCTTCCTGCAAAGTGAAAAAGTAAAATCTTGAGGCAATAAATAAATAAATACATAAATAATAAATATATAAAAGAGAGGGCATGATTTCCTATTGGAATCTAGGTCATTTGTGCGGGGCAGCTCTGGGTTCCCCCATGGGGAGAGTTTGGGAACCAGGCCTTTGAGGACAGAAGACTGAGCACATGACTCGGGCTTCGCATTATGCTAAGGCTGAAGGTCATTGCTATAGGGTATGCTTTCCAGAACACCTGTGTACCTCATTGGATGTGACCTCTTGCCTCGGCCCAGGTCAAGATCCCAGGGAAGAGGAATCTAGTTTGACACGGGGCCCTCCCCACTGCAGGGAGCCTTATTCCCCCTTCCTTCGGAGAAAAACACAGCCTACTTGTGATCTCAGTCTGTCCAACAAATAAATAAAATCATTATAAATAAATAAATAAATATATTCAGGCATGTTTTATATAGTGATCAAGTGCAATTCTGCAGTGTGGCTCAGGGTTCTTCCATCGGGAGATTTTGGGAACCAGGCCTCTGAGGTTGGAAGGCAGAGCAGCCGGCCACGATTCATGTGAGGTATAGGGTTAGGGTTAGGGTTAGGGTTAGGGTTAGGGTTATGTTTAGGTGAGGGTTAGAGTAAGGGTTATGGTTATATCTTAGGAACAAGGCATGTCGGAACTGGCCACACAATACTGGCACACCAAGGGCTGAGTTGAGGGTGGGACTCAGCAGAATCCTCAGGCGATGGAATTTTGGACAGGACAGGCCAAGAGGGTGGAATGCCCTCAGGGGAGCATGCTGGTTTCTATATATCTGAAGGTACTGGATAGCACAGAAGGAAAGGGTCAGTTTCTGCCTGAGAGGCTGAGTCCTTCCTACAGACTGACTCCCATCCACAGGAGGACCTGGGTTCAGTCCTCCGGTGTCCAGAGTCTGATCACGTAACCTAGGCTTAGCCTTTGGCTCTGGGTGAATGGCTGACCTGATTTGTCAGGGCAGAATTAGGCTTTCCACAGGACTCAGTTGAGGACGTAGCCCTGGCGGACCATCCTATTCCCGGATTGTGGTGTGGGGGTCCTAGGAAGGTGTTGGTAGAATGATCGGACAGGCAGATTTCTCCCTCCCCGAGGGTCTTCCACAGGGCTAAACTTCCCATTTGCCTAGTGGGCGGCACCCAGAGGCCTGCGATATGAAGAAGGAATCCCCTACCTAGAGGGCTACCAGGGCAGGCAACCGGGGATAGAAGTCTGAAGAAGCACCCTCGGGTTAGGGTTAGGCCGATGCACATGGGAGGCCCTACCGGCCCTTGCTGAGGGATCATCAAACTCCTGGTTCCCGCTTCAGGTGGGCGCTCCTTGGAGCTGTGTCCCAAGGGGTGCATGCAGATTTCACCTGTTCTACGGATTCAGCTCATTTCTAAAGGGCAAACGTTCCCATTGGGATCTATGGACATTGTGCGGTGCACCTCAGGGTTCCCGCATCTGCAGAGTTCATGGACCAGAATACTGAGGACAGAAGCCTGAGCATGGGACAGGGGCTTTGCATCAGGATTACCGTGAAGGTTATTTCACAAGTGAATGCTGTTGGTAACACCTGGGTGAGTCAGTGGGTTAGGCCACTGCCTTCAGCTCAGGACATGATCCCAGAGTCCTGGGATGGAGCCCCACATCGGGCTGTCTCCTCAGCAGGGAGCCTTCTTTCCCTTCTCTGGGTGTGCAATACTGCCTACATCTTTTCGCTCCCTGCAAAGTGAAAAAGTAAAATCTTGAGGCAATAAATAAATAAATACATAAATAATAAATATATAAAAGAGAGGGCATGATTTCCTATTGGAATCTAGGTCATTTGTGCGGGGCAGCTCAGGGTTCCCCCATGGGGAGAGTTTGGGAACCAGGCCTTTGAGGACAGAAGACTGAGCACATGACTTGGGCTTCGCATTATGCTAAGGCTGAAGGTCATTGCTATAGGGTATGCTTTCCAGAACACCTGTGTACCTCATTGGATGCGACCTCTTGCCTCGGCCCAGGTCAAGATCCCAGGGAAGAGGAATCTAGTTTGACACCGGGCCCTCCCCACTGCAGGGAGCCTTATTCCCCCTTCCTTCAGACAAAAACACAGCCTACTTGTGATCTCAGTCTGTTTAACAAATAAATAAAATCATTATATATAAATAAATAAATATATTCAGGCATGTTTTATATAGTGATCAAATGCAATTCTGCAGTGTGGCTCAGGGTTCTTCCATCGGGAGATTTTGGGAACCAGGCCTCTGAGGTTGGAAGGCTGAGCAGCCGACCACGGCTTCATGTGAGGTATAGGGTTAGGGTTAGGGTTAGGGTTAGGTTTAGGGTTATGTTTAGGTGAGGGTTAGAGTAAGGGTTAGGGTTATGTTTTAGGAACAAGGCATGTCGGAACTGGCCACACAATACTGGCACACCAAGGGCTGAGTTGAGGGTGGGACTCAGCAGAATCCTCAGGCGATGGAATTTTGGACGGGACAGGCCAAGAGGGTGGAATGCTCTCAGGGGAGCATGCTGGTTTCTATATATCTGAAGGTACTGGATAGCACAGAAGGAAAGGGTCAGTTTCTGCCTGAGAGGCTGAGTCCTTCCTACTGACTGACTTTCCCATCCACAGGAGGACCTGGGTTCAGTCCTCCGGTGTCCAGAGTCTGATCACGTAACCTAGGCTTAGCCTTTGGCTCTGGGAGAATGGCTGACCTGATTCGTCAGGGCAGAATTAGGCTTTCCACGGGACTCAGTTGAGGACGTAGCCCTGGCGGACCATCCTATTCCCGGATTGTGGTGTGGGGGTCCTAGGAAGGTGTTGGTAGAATGATCGGACAGGCAGATTTCTCCCTCCCCGAGGGTCTTCCACAGGGCTAAACTTCCCATTTGCCTAGTGGGCGGCACCCAGAGGCCTGCGATGTGAAGAAGGAATCCCCTACATAGAGGGCTACCAGGGCAGGCAACCGGGGATAGAAGTCTGAAGAAGCACCCTCGGGTTAGGTTTAGGCCGATGCACATGGGAGGCCCTACCGGCCCTTGCTGAGGGATCATCAAACTCCTGGTTCCCGCTTCAGGTGGGCGCTCCTTGGAGCTGTGTCCCAAGGGGTGCATGCAGATTTCACCTGTTCTACGGATTCAGCTCATTTCTAAAGGGCAAACGTTCCCATTGGGATCTATGGACATTGTGCGGTGCACCTCAGGGTTCCCGCATCTGCAGAGTTCATGGACCAGGCTACTGAGGACAGAAGCCTGAGCATGGGACAGGGGCTTTGCATCAGGATTACCGTGAAGGTTATTTCACAAGTGAATGCTGTTGGTAACACCTGGGTGAGTCAGTGGGTTAGGCCACTGCCTTCAGCTCAGGACATGATCCCAGAGTCCTGGGATGTAGCCCCACATCGGGCTGTCTCCTCAGCAGGGAGCCTTCTTTCCCTTCTCTGGGCGTGCAACACTGCCTACATCTTTTCGCGCCCTGCAAAGTGAAAAAGTAAAATCTTGAGGCAATAAATAAATAAATACATAAATAATAAATATATAAAAGAGAGGGCATGATTTCCTATTGGAATCTAGGTCATTTTTGCGGGGCAGCTCAGGGTTCCCCCATGGGGAGAGTTTGGGAACCAGGCCTTTGAGGACAGAAGACTGAGCACATGACTTGGGCTTCGCATTATGCTAAGGCTGAAGGTCATTGCTATAGGGTATGCTTTCCAGAACACCTGTGTACCTCATTGGATGTGACCTCTTGCCTCGGCACAGGTCAAGATCCCAGGGAAGAGCAATCTAGTTTGACACGGGGCCCTCCCCACTGCAGGGAGCCTTATTCCCCCTTCCTTCAGACAAAAACACACCTACTTGTGATCTCAGTCTGTCCAACAAATAAATAAAATCATTATAAATAAATAAATAAATATATTCAGGCATGTTTTATATAGTGCTCAAGTGCAATTCTGCAGTGTGGCTCAGGGTTCTTCCATCGGGAGATTTTGGGAACCAGGCCTCTGAGGTTGGAAGGCTGAGCAGCCGACGACGGCTTCATGTGAGGTATAGGGTTAGAGTTAGGGTTAGGGTTAGGATTATGTTTAGGTGAGGGTTAGAGTAAGGGTTATGGTTATGTCTTAGGAACAAGGCATTTCGGAACTGGCCACACAATACTGGCACACCAAGGGCTGAGTAGAGGGTGGGACTCAGCAGAATCCTCAGGCGATGGAATTTTGGACGGGACAGGCCAAGAGGGTGGAATGCCCTCAGGGGAGCATGCTGGTTTCTATATATCTGAAGGTACTGGATAGCACAGAAGGAAAGGGTCAGTTTCTGCCTGAGAGGCTGAGTCCTTCCTACAGACTGACTTTCCCATCCACAGGAGGACCTGGGTTCAGTCCTCCGGTGTCCAGAGTCTGATCACGTAACCTAGGCTTAGCCTTTGGCTCTGGGAGAATGGCTGACCTGATTTGTCAGGGCAGAATTAGGCTTTCCACAGGACTCAGTTGAGGACGTAGCCCTGGCGGACCATCTTATTCCCGGATTGTGGTGTGGGAGTCCTAGGAAGGTGTTGGTAGAATGATCGGACAGGCAGATTTCTCCCTCCCCTAGGGTCTTCCACAGGGCTAAACTTCCCATTTGCCTAGTGGGCGGCACCCAGGGGCCTGCGATGTGAAGAAGGAATCCCCTACCTAGAGGGCTACCAGCGCTGGCAACCGGGGATAGAAGTCTGAAGAAGCACCCTCGGGTTAGGTTTAGGCCGATGCACATGGGAGGCCCTACCGGCCCTTGCTGAGGGATCATCAAACTCCTGGTTCCCGCTTCAGGTGGGCGCTCCTTGGAGCTGTGTCCCAAGGGGTGCATGCAGATTTCACCTGTTCTACGGATTCAGCTCATTTCTAAAGGGCAAACGTTCCCATTGGGTTCTATGGACATTGTGCGGTGCACCTCAGGGTTCCCGCATCTGCAGAGTTCATGGACCAGGCTACTGAGGACAGAAGCCTGAGCATGGGACAGGGGCTTTGCATCAGGATTACCGTGAAGGTTATTTCACAAGTGAATGCTGTTGGTAACACCTGGGTGAGTCAGTGGGTTAGGCCATTGCCTTCAGCTCAGGACATGATCCCAGAGTCCTGGGATGTAGCCCCACATCGGGCTGTCTCCTCAGCAGGGAGCCTTCTTTCCCTTCTCTGGGCGTGCAACACTGCCTACATCTTTTCGCGCCCTGCAAAGTGAAAAAGTAAAATCTTGAGGCAATAAATAAATAAATACATAAATAATAAATATATAAAAGAGAGGGCATGATTTCGTATTGGAATCTAGGTCATTTTTGCGGGGCAGCTCAGGGTTCCCCCATGGGGAGAGTTTGGGAACCAGGCCTTTGAGGACAGAAGACTGAGCACATGACTTGGGCTTCGCATTATGCTAAGGCTGAAGGTCATTGCTATAGGGTATGCTTTCCAGAACACCTGTGTACCTCATTGGATGTGACCTCTTGCCTCGGCACAGGTCAAGATCCCAGGGAAGAGGAATCTAGTTTGACACGGGGCCCTCCCCACTGCAGGGAGCCTTATTCCCCCTTCCTTCAGACAAAAACACAGCCTACTTGTGATCTCAGTCTGTCCAACAAATAAATAAAATCATTATAAATAAATAAATAAATATATTCAGGCATGTTTTATATAGTGCTCAAGTGCAATTCTGCAGTGTGGCTCAGGGTTCTTCCATCGGGAGATTTTGGGAACCAGGCCTCTGAGGTTGGAAGGCTGAGCAGCCGACGACGGCTTCATGTGAGGTATAGGGTTAGAGTTAGGGTTAGGGTTAGGATTATGTTTAGGTGAGGGTTAGAGTAAGGGTTATGGTTATGTCTTAGGAACAAGGCATTTCGGAACTGGCCACACAATACTGGCACACCAAGGGCTGAGTTGAGGGTGGGACTCAGCAGAATCCTCAGGCGATGGAATTTTGGACGGGTCAGGCCAAGAGGGTGGAATGCCCTCAGGGGAGCATGCTGGTTTCTACATATCTGAAGGTACTGGATAGCACAGAAGGAAAGGGTCAGTTTCTGCCTGAGAGGCTGAGTCCTTCCTACAGACTGACTTTCCCATCCACAGGAGGACCTGGGTTCAGTCCTCCGGTGTCCAGAGTCTGATCACGTAACCTAGGCTTAGCCTTTGGCTCTGGGAGAATGGCTGACCTGATTTGTCAGGGCAGAATTAGGCTTTCCACAGGACTCAGTTGAGGACGTAGCCCTGGCGGACCATCCTATTCCCGGATTGTGGTGTGGGAGTCCTAGGAAGGTGTTGGTAGAATGATCGGACAGGCAGATTTCTCCCTCCCCTAGGGTCTTCCACCGGGCTAAACTTCCCATTTGCCTAGTGGGCGGCACCCAGGGGCCTGCGATGTGAAGAAGGAATCCCCTACCTAGAGGGCTACCAGCGCTGGCAACCGGGGATAGAAGTCTGAAGAAGCACCCTCGGGTTAGGGTTAGGCCGATGCACATGGGAGGCCCTACCGGCCCTTGCTGAGGGATCATCAAACTCCTGGTTCCCGCTTCAGGTGGGCGCTCCTTGGAGCTGTGTCCCAAGGGGTGCATGCAGATTTCACTTGTTCTACGGATTCAGCTCATTTCAAAAGGGCAAACGTTCCCATTGGGATCTATGGACATTGTGCGGTGCACCTCAGGGTTCCCGCATCTGCAGAGTTCATGGACCAGGCTACTGAGGACAGAAGCCTGAGCATGGGACAGGGGCTTTGCATCAGGATTACCGTGAAGGTTATTTCACAAGTGAATGCTGTTGGTAACACCTGGGTGAGTCAGTGGGTTAGGCCACTGCCTTCAGCTCAGGACATGATCCCAGAGTCCTGGGATGGAGGCCCACATCGGGCTGTCTCCTCAGCAGGGAGCCTTCTTTCCCTTCTCTGGGCGTGCAACACTGCCTACATCTTTTCGCTCCCTGCAATGTGAAAAAGTAAAATCTTGAGGCAATAAATAAATAAATACATAAATAATAAATATATAAAAGAGAGGGCATGATTTCCTATTGGAATCTAGGTCATTTTTGCGGGGCAGCTCAGGGTTCCCCCATGGGGAGAGTTTGGGAACCAGGCCTTTGAGGACAGAAGACTGAGCACATGACTTGGGCTTCGCATTATGCTAAGGCTGAAGGTCATTGCTATAGGGTATGCTTTCCAGAACACCTGTGAACCTCATTGGATGTGACCTCTTGCCTCGGCCCAGGTCAAGATCCCAGGGAAGAGGAATCTAGTTTGACACGGGGCCCTCCCCACTGCAGGGAGCCTTATTCCCCCTTCCTTCGGACAAAAACACAGCCTACTTGTGATCTCAGTCTGTCCAACAAATAAATAAAATCATTATAAATAAATAAATAAATATATTCAGGCATGTTTTATATAGTGATCAAGTGCAATTCTGCAGTGTGGCTCAGGGTTCTTCCATCGGGAGATTTTGGGAACCAGGCCTCTGAGGTTGGAAGGCTGAGCAGCCGACCACGGCTTCATGTGAGGTATAGGGTTAGGGTTAGGGTAGTGTTAGGGTTAGGGTTATGTTTAGGTGAGGGTTAGAGTAAGGGTTAGGGTTATATCTTAGGAACAAGGCATGTCGGAACTGGCCACACAATACTGGCACACCAAGGGCTGAGTTGAGGGTGGGACTCAGCAGAATCCTCAGGTGATGGAATTTTGGACAGGACAGGCCAAGAGGGTGGAATGCCCTCAGGGTAGCATGCTGGTTTCTATATATCTGAAGGTACTGGATAGCACAGAAGGAAAGGGTCAGTTTCTGCCTGAGAGGCTGAGTCCTTCCTACAGACTGACTTTCCCATCCACAGGAGGACCTGGGTTCAGTCCTCCGGTGTCCAGAGTCTGATCACGTAACCTAGGCTTAGCCTTTGGCTCTGGGAGAATGGCTGACCTGATTTGTCAGGGCAGAATTAGGCTTTCCACGGGACTCAGTTGAGGACGTAGCCCTGGCGGACCATCCTATTCCCGGATTGTGGTGTGGGGGTCCTAGGAAGGTGTTGATAGAATGATCGGACAGGCAGATTTCTCCCTCCCCGAGGGTCTTCCACAGGGCTAAACTTCCCATTTGCCTAGTGGGCGGCACCCAGAGGCCTGCGATATGAAGAAGGAATCCCCTACCTAGAGGGCTACCAGGGCAGGCAACCGGGGATAGAAGTCTGAAGAAGCACCCTCGGGTTAGGGTTAGGCCGATGCACATGGGAGGCCCTACCGGCCCTTGCTGAGGGATCATCAAACTCCTGGTTCCCGCTTCAGGTGGGCGCTCCTTGGAGCTGTGTCCCAAGGGGTGCATGCAGATTTCACCTGTTCTACGGATTCAGCTCATTTCTAAAGGGCAAACGTTCCCATTGGGATCTATGGACATTGTGCGGTGCACCTCAGGGTTCCCGCATTTGCAGAGTTCATGGACCAGAATACTGAGGACAGAAGCCTGAGCATGGGACAGGGGCTTTGCATCAGGATTACCGTGAAGGTTATTTCACAAGTGAATGCTGTTGGTAACACCTGGGTGAGTCAGTGGGTTAGGCCACTGCCTTCAGCTCAGGCCATGATCCCAGAGTCCTGGGATGGAGCCCCACATCGGGCTGTCTCCTCAGCAGGGAGCCTTCTTTCCCTTCTCTGGGCGTGCAACACTGCCTACATCTTTTCGCTCCCTGCAAAGTGAAAAAGTAAAATCTTGAGGCAATAAATAAATAAATACATAAATAATAAATATATAAAAGAGAGGGCATGATTTCCTATTGGAATCTAGGTCATTTGTGCGGGGCAGCTCAGGGTTCCCCCATGGGGAGAGTTTGGGAACCAGGCCTTTGAGGACAGAAGACTGAGCACATGACTTGGGCTTCGCATTATGCTAAGGCTGAAGGTCATTGCTATAGGGTATGCTTTCCAGAACACCTGTGTACCTCATTGGATGTGACCTCTTGCCTCGGCCCAGGTCAAGATCCCAGGGAAGAGGAATCTAGTTTGACACCGGGCCCTCCCCACTGCAGGGAGCCTTATTCCCCCTTCCTTCAGACAAAAACACAGCCTACTTGTGATCTCAGTCTGTTTAACAAATAAATAAAATCATTATATATAAATAAATAAATATATTCAGGCATGTTTTATATAGTGATCAAATGCAATTCTGCAGTGTGGCTCAGGGTTTTTCCATCGGGAGATTTTGGGAACCAGGCCTCTGAGGTTGGAAGGCTGAGCAGCCGACCACGGCTTCATGTGAGGTATAGGGTTAGGGTTAGGGTTAGGGTTAGGTTTAGGGTTATGTTTAGGTGAGGGTTAGAGTAAGGGTTAGGGTTATGTTTTAGGAACAAGGCATGTCGGAACTGGCCACACAATACTGGCACACCAAGGGCTGAGTTGAGGGTGGGACTCAGCAGAATCCTCAGGCGATGGAATTTTGGACGGGACAGGCCAAGAGGGTGGAATGCTCTCAGGGGAGCATGCTGGTTTCTATATATCTGAAGGTACTGGATAGCACAGAAGGAAAGGGTCAGTTTCTGCCTGAGAGGCTGAGTCCTTCCTACAGACTGACTTTCCCATCCACAGGAGGACCTGGGTTCAGTCCTCCGGTGTCCAGAGTCTGATCACGTAACCTAGGCTTAGCCTTTGGCTCTGGGTGAATGGCTGACCTGATTTGTCAGGGCAGAATTAGGCTTTCCACAGGACTCAGTTGAGGACGTAGCCCTGGCGGACCATCCTATTCCCGGATTGTGGTGTGGGGGTCCTAGGAAGGTGTTGGTAGAATGATCGGACAGGCAGATTTCTCCCTCCCCTAGGGTCTTCCACAGGGCTAAACTTCCCATTTGCCTAGTGGGCGGCACCCAGAGGCCTGCGATATGAAGAAGGAATCCCCTACCTAGAGGGCTACCAGGGCAGGCAACCGGGGATAGAAGTCTGAAGAAGCACCCTCGGGTTAGGGTTAGGCCGATGCACATGGGAGGCCCTACCGGCCCTTGCTGAGGGATCATCAAACTCCTGGTTCCCGCTTCAGGTGGGCGCTCCTTGGAGCTGTGTCCCAAGGGGTGCATGCAGATTTCACCTGTTCTACGGATTCAGCTCATTTCTAAAGGGCAAACGTTCCCATTGGGATCTATGGACATTGTGCGGTGCACCTCAGGGTTCCCGCATCTGCAGAGTTCATGGACCAGGCTACTGAGGACAGAAGCCTGAGCATGGGACAGGGGCTTTGCATCAGGATTACCGTGAAGGTTATTTCACAAGTGAATGCTGTTGGTAAACCTGGGTGAGTCAGTGGGTTAGGCCACTGCCTTCAGCTCAGGACATGATCCCAGAGTCCTGGGATGGAGGCCCACATCGGGCTGTCTCCTCAGCAGGGAGCCTTCTTTCCCTTCTCTGGGCGTGCAACACTGCCTACATCTTTTCGCTCCCTGCAATGTGAAAAAGTAAAATCTTGAGGCAATAAATAAATAAATACATAAATAATAAATATATAAAAGAGAGGGCATGATTTCCTATTGGAATCTAGGTCATTTTTGCGGGGCAGCTCAGGGTTCCCCCATGGGGAGAGTTTGGGAACCAGGCCTTTGAGGACAGAAGACTGAGCACATGACTTGGGCTTCGCATTATGCTAAGGCTGAAGGTCATTGCTATAGGGTATGCTTTCCAGAACACCTGTGAACCTCATTGGATGTGACCTCTTGCCTCGGCCCAGGTCAAGATCCCAGGGAAGAGGAATCTAGTTTGACACGGGGCCCTCCCCACTGCAGGGAGCCTTATTCCCCCTTCCTTCGGACAAAAACACAGCCTACTTGTGATCTCAGTCTGTCCAACAAATAAATAAAATCATTATAAATAAATAAATAAATATATTCAGGCATGTTTTATATAGTGATCAAGTGCAATTCTGCAGTGTGGCTCAGGGTTCTTCCATCGGGAGATTTTGGGAACCAGGCCTCTGAGGTTGGAAGGCTGAGCAGCCGACCACGGCTTCATGTGAGGTATAGGGTTAGGGTTAGGGTTAGGGTTAGGGTTAGGGTTATGTTTAGGTGAGGGTTAGAGTAAGGGTTAGGGTTATGTTTTAGGAACAAGGCATGTCGGAACTGGCCACACAATACTGGCACACCAAGGGCTGAGTTGAGGGTGGGACTCAGCAGAATCCTCAGGCGATGGAATTTTGGACGGGACAGGCCAAGAGGGTGGAATGCTCTCAGGGGAGCATGCTGGTTTCTATATATCTGAAGGTACTGGATAGCACAGAAGGAAAGGGTCAGTTTCTGCCTGAGAGGCTGAGTCCTTCCTACTGACTGACTTTCCCATCCACAGGAGGACCTGGGTTCAGTCCTCCGGTGTCCAGAGTCTGATCACGTAACCTAGGCTTAGCCTTTGGCTCTGGGAGAATGGCTGACCTGATTTGTCAGGGCAGAATTAGGCTTTCCACGGGACTCAGTTGAGGACGTAGCCCTGGCGGACCATCCTATTCCCGGATTGTGGTGTGGGGGTCCTAGGAAGGTGTTGGTAGAATGATCGGACAGGCAGATTTCTCCCTCCCCGAGGGTCTTCCACAGGGCTAAACTTCCAATTTGCCTAGTGGGCGGCACCCAGAGGCCTGTGATGTGAAGAAGGAATCCCCTACCTAGAGGGCTACCAGGGCAGGCAACCGGGGATAGAAGTCTGAAGAAGCACCCTCGGGTTAGGGTTAGGCCGATGCACATGGGAGGCCCTACCGGCCCTTGCTAGGGATCATCAAACTCCTGGTTCCCGTTTCAGGTGGGCGCTCCTTGGGGCTGTGTCCCAAGGGGTGCATGCAGATTTCACCTGTTCTACGGATTCAGCTCATTTCTAAAGGGCAAACGTTCCCATTGGGATCTATGGACATTGTGCGGTGCACCTCAGGGTTCCCGCATCTGCAGAGTTCATGGACCAGGCTACTGAGGACAGAAGCCTGAGCATGGGACAGGGGCTTTGCATCAGGATTACCGTGAAGGTTATTTCACAAGTGAATGCTGTTGGTAACACCTGGGTGAGTCAGTGGGTTAGGCCATTGCCTTCAGCTCAGGACATGATCCCAGGGTCCTGGGATGGAGCCCCACATCGGGCTGTCTCCTCAGCAGGGAGCCTTCTTTCCCTTCTCTGGGCGTGCAACACTGCCTACATCTTTTCGCTTCCTGCAAAGTGAAAAAGTAAAATCTTGAGGCAATAAATAAATAAATACATAAATAATAAATATATAAAAGAGAGGGCATGATTTCCTATTGGAATCTAGGTCATTTGTGCGGGGCAGCTCTGGGTTCCCCCATGGGGAGAGTTTGGGAACCAGGCCTTTGAGGACAGAAGACTGAGCACATGACTCGGGCTTCGCATTATGCTAAGGCTGAAGGTCATTGCTATAGGGTATGTTTTCCAGAACACCTGTGTACCTCATTGGATGTGACCTCTTGCCTCGGCCCAGGTCAAGATCCCAGGGAAGAGGAATCTAGTTTGACACGGGGCCCTCCCCACTGCAGGGAGCCTTATTCCCCCTTCCTTCGGAGAAAAACACAGCCTACTTGTGATCTCAGTCTGTCCAACAAATAAATAAAATCATTATAAATAAATAAATAAATATATTCAGGCATGTTTTATATAGTGATCAAGTGCAATTCTGCAGTGTGGCTCAGGGTTCTTCCATCGGGAGATTTTGGGAACCAGGCCTCTGAGGTTGGAAGGCAGAGCAGCCGGCCACGATTCATGTGAGGTATAGGGTTAGGGTTAGGGTTAGGGTTAGGGTTAGGGTTATGTTTAGGTGAGGGTTAGAGTAAGGGTTATGGTTATATCTTAGGAACAAGGCATGTCGGAACTGGCCACACAATACTGGCACACCAAGGGCTGAGTTGAGGGTGGGACTCAGCAGAATCCTCAGGCGATGGAATTTTGGACAGGACAGGCCAAGAGGGTGGAATGCCCTCAGGGGAGCATGCTGGTTTCTATATATCTGAAGGTACTGGATAGCACAGAAGGAAAGGGTCAGTTTCTGCCTGAGAGGCTGAGTCCTTCCTACAGACTGACTTTCCCATCCACAGGAGGACCTGGGTTCAGTCCTCCGGTGTCCAGAGTCTGATCACGTAACCTAGGCTTAGCCTTTGGCTCTGGGTGAATGGCTGACCTGATTTGTCAGGGCAGAATTAGGCTTTCCACAGGACTCAGTTGAGGACGTAGCCCTGGCGGACCATCCTATTCCCGGATTGTGGTGTGGGGGTCCTAGGAAGGTGTTGGTAGAATGATCGGACAGGCAGATTTCTCCCTCCCCGAGGGTCTTCCACAGGGCTAAACTTCCCATTTGCCTAGTGGGCGGCACCCAGAGGCCTGCGATATGAAGAAGGAATCCCCTACCTAGAGGGCTACCAGGGCAGGCAACCGGGGATAGAAGTCTGAAGAAGCACCCTCGGGTTAGGGTTAGGCCGATGCACATGGGAGGCCCTACCGGCCCTTGCTGAGGGATCATCAAACTCCTGGTTCCCGCTTCAGGTGGGCGCTCCTTGGAGCTGTGTCCCAAGGGGTGCATGCAGATTTCACCTGTTCTACGGATTCAGCTCATTTCTAAAGGGCAAACGTTCCCATTGGGATCTATGGACATTGTGCGGTGCACCTCAGGGTTCCCGCATCTGCAGAGTTCATGGACCAGAATACTGAGGACAGAAGCCTGAGCATGGGACAGGGGCTTTGCATCAGGATTACCGTGAAGGTTATTTCACAAGTGAATGCTGTTGGTAACACCTGGGTGAGTCAGTGGGTTAGGCCACTGCCTTCAGCTCAGGACATGATCCCAGAGTCCTGGGATGGAGCCCCACATCGGGCTGTCTCCTCAGCAGGGAGCCTTCTTTCCCTTCTCTGGGTGTGCAATACTGCCTACATCTTTTCGCTCCCTGCAAAGTGAAAAAGTAAAATCTTGAGGCAATAAATAAATAAATACATAAATAATAAATATATAAAAGAGAGGGCATGATTTCCTATTGGAATCTAGGTCATTTGTGCGGGGCAGCTCAGGGTTCCCCCATGGGGAGAGTTTGGGAACCAGGCCTTTGAGGACAGAAGACTGAGCACATGACTTGGGCTTCGCATTATGCTAAGGCTGAAGGTCATTGCTATAGGGTATGCTTTCCAGAACACCTGTGTACCTCATTGGATGCGACCTCTTGCCTCGGCCCAGGTCAAGATCCCAGGGAAGAGGAATCTAGTTTGACACCGGGCCCTCCCCACTGCAGGGAGCCTTATTCCCCCTTCCTTCAGACAAAAACACAGCCTACTTGTGATCTCAGTCTGTTTAACAAATAAATAAAATCATTATATATAAATAAATAAATATATTCAGGCATGTTTTATATAGTGATCAAATGCAATTCTGCAGTGTGGCTCAGGGTTCTTCCATCGGGAGATTTTGGGAACCAGGCCTCTGAGGTTGGA